>NC_085841.1:64337128-64644906 GCF_035594765.1 Anolis carolinensis
AGATGCTTTTTCGCAAAAGTACATGTGAAAAACTAAAGATGAACTGTTTTCTGTAATATATTGAGGCATGGGTGTGTATGAGTGTATGTCTAAATTTCTTCTTGTGAAAGATGACACAATGAATCCATTTACAGAAACAGTGATTTCTCTAGGCTTCATAAAGCTGAGTGGTAAAGGATGGAATGTAAATGGAATCTCAGGAGACATTGAGAAAGTTAATTTTCTAAGGCTGGATCTACACTACCATATAATCCTGTTTCTGAATCCAGATTATCTGCTTTGAACTGGATTATATGAGTAAACACTACCACAGAGTCCAGTTCAAAGCAGATAATTTGGATTAAGAAACTGGATTATATGGCATTGTAGATGGTACCTAAGATGTCTGTTTCCTGAATTCTTGAATCACTAGCCATATTGCCCAAAGGATTTTGGAAGTTATAGTAAAAAAAATGTAACATTTCCAAGATCAGTCAACTTTCACTGGTATAAGACTTTTCTAACCAGATGCACACAAACAAATGCTGATCATTTCATTTCAGTTTTAGATGCTTCTGAGTTCTTACTCATTCACAGAATTTGTGTGAGTTTGTTGCATACAAATGTTAATGTTCCCTACATTCAGACACTGTTTTATATACATGCTAATGTACTCTTGGATCACCTTGCCAAGTAAAGCAGACTCAACAACGGCAGCAAACCATGCCCTTCATATATATTTAAATTAACCAACAATACAATGATGAAAAAACCAAAAACATTTAACAGAACCTGTGATTACATTTTGCTTTTCATACAAAGGTTGTAAAGGCCATGGACAGAGACGGTCTCCAGGTAAAATGGGTACATTCAGACATAATTAGATATGGACATAAGATAATGGCTGCATTGGCATATAATGATAAGATATACTTTCTTCTTATGCGTGCTAGCCTTGGGCTCATGTCCCATGTCCCTCCCTTTCACCTGTCTTACACAGCCATGAAGAAACTTTCACTTCCATTTTTTGAGTAAGCCCAATGAAACATCACTGCAATTAAAATGATGATGATGATGATGATGATGATGATGATGATAACAACAACAACTATTATTATTATTCTGCCCTTCCCTTTTCAGTTTGGGATTGGAAGCAGTTTATGACAAATTAAAAACAGATAGTTAACATTTAAAAAATATAAAACTATAGATTAAACAATAAAAAACTGAAACCAGATTGAATCACATGCCATTAAACACATTAATACCAGCACAACAATTAGCAAGAGCCAGAACATTATTTAGGTGAGACAGGCTTTTTATAATCAATCATCAAATGCCTGTTGAAACAGAAAAGTCTGTACTTGTTTGTGAAAAGGAAGCAGGAAGAGTGCCAGTCTAATGTTTAAACCAGAAGTGGTAAAAAGTGATACACTGCGTGGAATGGGATGGGGAGCAGTACCACACCCCAAGAGCATTATTATTTATATTGCTATTGTGTTAGAGGTGGCAGCTCAAAAAGCCTTGTTCAGAAGTGCCTCGATGAGATAAGTACAGATACCACCATGATGCCATGTCCAAAGGATTCTACCTAAACATTAGGAAGAACTTCCTGATGGTAAGAACTGTTTGACAGTGGAATATGCAGCCCTGGAGTATGGTGGAGTCTCCTTCCCTGAGGATTTTAAGCAGAGGTTGGATGGCCATTTGTCAGGGGTGCTTTGACTGTGTGTTCCTTTGACTGGATGGTCCTTATGGTCTGTTTCAGCTTACAATTCTGTGATCTCATAGCTACGTTCTCACCCATAAAGCCTCACTCTTAGGAATTTCTCATCTATTTCATTTCTTGCCACACAGAAAATACGGGCTTGAGCCAAATCTGAACAAATGAAGTGTAGGGTTTTGGCTATTTTTCTTGCAAACAAATGCAAGCAACTCCTTGAGAGAAAAAGGCATCTCTTGTTGTAAAGAAGGCAGCAGAGGGGAAACCAGTGGCTCTAGAATAGATCTCACTTGATATTTATCGTACCTCCACATTTGTGGTTTTGACTTTTGAAGATTCAATTATTGACGGATTTACTCTTCAGGAATCTCTAGGTCATCCAGTGTGATTCTATGGTCAACTTTCTCCAATCATGCTGAAAGCACATTGAAATTTCTAGAGAGAACACCTCTACAGGAATCCCTAGGTCCTTCAATATGATTTTATGACTAGCTTCCAGTGGAGGTTGATCACAGAGTCATACTGGGAAAAAACTAGAAATTCCTTGCAAGGTCTTGTCTCAAGTAAAAACATAGAAGGTGGCAGCAGTCACCAACCAAAAAGTGACAGCTTCATCCTGGGCTTGACAGGTCATGTTGAATCTCTGTAACAAGCAGGGACTTGACTAACTGAAGTAAGAATCCTTCTTTTTATTGCACCTCCAGAGTACAAATAAACCAGAATAATCAAATGGCATCCTGTCCCTCCAATCTAAATCCTTGAATACCTCCCTGAGTGAGAGAAAAGGTCAGATGTGAAGCCATTCATTTGTTCCTCTCAGGGTTACCCTCACTGGCATTACATGAGCAGGTGAGTCATGCCTGTACCTGCAAGTCTGCAAGCTGAGCAGCTGGCTTCCCCTCAAGGCACAGAGCCTGAGCCATAAATGCATGCAAGTCTTCCGTGGAGAGACTGTCCACCTAGCAGAGAAGAAAGAAAGAACATTTTTTAAAAAATAAAATAGAAGCACAGCCTAGGGAGATGGAAGAAAGTCATACTTTTGTCCATTATCTAAATTCTTTGTTCCAGGAAAGTCAGTCTTATGACAGTTTTGCATTCATATGCATTTACTTAAAACCTCAATTTATTTAGAATCCCAACTACATAAAAGAAGTGGTCACAACTTGAATTATTTTGCCTCACTTCCAGTGCCTTCACCAGCCCTCATTCAAACCTCTGTTTAATGAATATCACTCATGTATTATTCAGAAATTTATGATAGACACCTGAATATATACAGGTAACCACAATGCCCATTGTGCTTTGTAAGAAATGCAATCTCTTCTTTCATGTGTTTATATTTTGGATTCACTCTTACCTAAAAAGGTTTATTTGGGTCTTGTCCATAAATCATTGATGATAATGAAACAAAGCAATAATAAACACACAGTTACAAGGAGGTAAATATGGAGCACTCTCCTTTAACAACATAACAACCTACCGAGTTTCATGTTAACATACTATTGTTTATGAGAAAATACAATGTGTGGGATTTAGTTTGTACTGTATGCAATGTAGAAAGAAATTGTATTTTTGGCATAAAATATAAATGAAAAATGTACCCAGGGTTAACAAATAGATGTTACAGCCACATACAGTGTGAGAGCCTGAGAACATCCTCTGAAACAACACACACATTTTAGTCCACATTTTGTACTGGTCACATTGGCCTCAAATAAGGATTAGCACATATGTATTAGATATTGTTTATGCACACTTTGCCACTGTGTGCAAAGTTTTACAAAATCTTTAGCTTTTTTCTGTCAAAGAGTGCTGGTGCCCCAAAGTACAACTCCTAGGAATCCATAGCATTGACCTACGGCAGTTAAAGTGGTGCCAAACTGCATTAATACTACAGTGCAGAAGCACCCATAGAGAGCTGGAAGAGTTAAGTCACTTTCAATGCACTCTCCCAAAATCTGCTTTTGTTGTTGTTATGTACCAGTGCAATTTCTGTTATAATGCACTGCAAGGATTTTCATCCTATGTGGCTCTATTGACTATAATTCATATCGTCCTTAAATATAAGTATTTGTGTCAGTTAAGCCTTCATTATTTCTCCTTTAGATTATTTTCCAAAATTGCTCATAATTTCAGCACCACACAACACTGTCACTTAAGGTCCTCTGTGCCATACAAGACTCCCATGTTGGTTGGGACATTCTTGGAGAGTTGCCCCCTCATCTCAAAAATAACTCTCAAGCTGTACTAGACACACATTTTGAGCTAATCTGCTCTAGCTGTGTGAGAGAATATCTTATGTACAAAATTCAGGTGTTCCTTACTTGTAGAGTGAGGTAGATCAGCAAGGAGCAGGCAGCTTCAGTGGAGGCACCCAAGGCCCGGAGGTCCTCTGCTACATCTTCCAGTTGGAAGCATGCAAGAAACGTGTGATAGCGCTGCTTTTCAGCCTCTAGATCCCTGCTGAGCCATAGAGATCTCAACCCAGGAGTCCCACCTAGAAAAGAAATCCACTGTTTGAACTACTTTAGAACCAAGCCATGGCAAGCTTTGTCCATTGAGCATTGAGCTGGATCAGGAAACAATGGCTTGCCTGCTTAAAATAGCAAGTACAACAACCCAATTTATATTAAGTATTTCCATTTTATTTTATTTATCTGCCTTCCCCCCCCCCCCCCCCCCGAAGGGATCCAAAGCAGTTTTCAATAGAAGTTCAGACAATATATTGTACATGTGCTAAAAACATTGATTTGAAACAATTACAACACATAGTAAATGGTCATATTTTATGTCATACTTAATTTCCAATGAACTAGAAAATAAACGCAAAATGCAAAGACAATCTCTGGTATGCTGTATTTAGAAAAAAAAAACCCTCTCACTAGAAACAATAGAAATGTTGTGCTTCAGTAAAACAAAAGTGACAGTTCTGAAATGAGAGTGATTACACTGAATTTGGTAACACTTTTCACTTTATTTCCTAATTATACATACAGACTGCATTCCTTTGGATGAACCACTTGGCTACTATAAATGATGATGGTGCTGAGGTGTCAAACAGTAGGTGTAAGAACTATTTGTTTGCTTAGCAAACAAAACCCTCTTAACCAAATGGTGCTTTTGCCCACAGAGATAAAACAGAAAATAAACATTTTGCCTCTCACCCTCAGGTCAGAATTCTTTGGTAAGACTTTCTATAGATTAAAGCCACAAATTCAGAGAAGATATGTGCTTTCCTATGCAAATATATATGAAAAGGAAAAGTATCACTGCAGATAAAAATTGAAGAACAATCCATTAGGGGTATTTCAATAACAAAGTTCCTATCATCTATCTATCTATCTATCTATCTATCTATCTATCTATCTATCTATCCATCATCCATCTATCTATCCATCATCCATCTATCTATCCTCTCTCTAAACCCTGCTTTGTCCCAAATTAATTTGGTACCGGATTAGACCCGGATCTTGCTGAAAGACCTGGGTCTAATCCAGTATGGACCCATTGACAACTAGAGAGGGCTGTAACCTCCCCGCCCAAAAAAATCCTTTAGAAACACTTAAAAATGGAATAACTTACCTGGCCGCCATTAACGTGTTGCTGGAGTCCTCCTGGCATGTAGAAATTATGTGCCAGGAGAAGGAGGGATGAGGAGGAAAATTGCTCCTTGCCCCCCCTTCTCCTGTCGCATTGTTCCTACATTCCAGGAGTGCTCTGGCAGGACATTAATGGTGGCTAGGTAAATTATTTTATTTTTAAAAGGTTTTAAAAGGGTTTCTGGGGAAGGGCTTAGGGTGTCTGGGTGTTTTCCTGGAAGGTTCCAGGAGGGCATCTAGATGCCTACCACTGAAAGCACGGGCTTTGCGGCCTGATGTGGGGACAGAAAGCCACCCCGACCCGGGTTTTCTTCCGTGTGGAACCAGCATGGAAGACACTTAGAGCATTCCCTGGCTTATTTACTCAGAAGTAAGTTCCATGAGTTAAAATGTTTCTGCATTGTTTTCATAGAGTAGCATTGGGGAACTTATGTTCAGCCCCATACTTCAATAGCTATAGGATGCCACTATATGAATTCATTAGGAATTTGCTGAAGAGGCCCAGGTCTTTCTTGTGAGGTTAGATGAGGCTGGGTAGATGCCTGATCATTGTGTGAATGCTGTAAGGGGCTGGGGGAAAGGCTGATAAACTGAAGGTAAATCTCCACTCTGTTGGATGACAGTGCTTGGGAACCAGATATGTGACAAACCCGTAAAGGGTATGCACACACCATGAAGGAGCAGAGATGTTTTTAGATCCATCTCTTTCATTGAAGACACAGACGACCCTGTAACTCACAATGTTTGAGATGTGGTCTAGCAGTTAGACCATTTCCTGGACAGGGATAACTTTGTTGCCACATGCTCTCGAATCGTTTTCCAATTTACGGTAACCCTATCCTGAGATTTTGTTGGATTTATTCAGGGATGGTTTGCCATTGTTTTCCTCTAAGGCTGAGTTTGTTTCGCCCAAGGTCACCAAACAGACTTCCATGTTTTAAAATATGTTTTTAAGATGCTTTTAAGATGTTTTTAAATTGTTAGATTTTAGCCTGTTCTTGTAAGCCGCCTCGAGCCCTAGGGGAGTGGTGGCATATAAGTTTGAATAATAAATAAACAAAATGCTGAGCGGGGATTCAAACACTATACTCCAGAGTTAAATCAATATATCATGCTGTTTCACAGGAATCACTTAGCAACAGTACTTCAAGTTCTAATTATTTCCGTATGAGACTACTGCAATGTGTTCTATATGGGGCAGCCCTTGACAATAACTTGGAGGCTCCAGCTAATGCAAATGCACAAGCTACACTGCTAAGCAGATAGATACTATGGAATAGTGGCAACAATTGCATCAGCTGCTAATATGCCTCTAGAGCTGATAATAATATTTAAGGTGTAAATGACTTGGGGCCTCAATGCCTGAAGAAGCATATCTCCATGTACAGTTGCTTTCCATATCCATGGAGTCTGTACTCAAAGGTTCAATCATCCATGGCTTGAAAATATTTTTTTTTTAAATCCAAAAAGCAAATATTGACACCATGGTATATAATGGGACTTGAGCATCTACTGATTTTGGTATCCACAGGAGGTCTGGAAAGGCAACCCCTGCAGATACCAATAGTCCACTGTATATACCTGTCCAAGAACTGAAGTATTTGTGATTCAGCAATGGGAGGTTAAAAGAGGACCTTCTTTGTTTTGAAAGCTCTGTTCCAGAACAACCTTTCCTTAGGAACATGGCTACAATTGAATCAGGTTTTATTTTGATGCCAAAATAAAACATTTTATGAAAGTCTTTGAGATCTAATGATTTGATCTCTCGATATATACATGACATTAGCTGTTTAAACTTTTTATATATTGCAATATGTTTTGAAATTCTAAATTATTTCACCACTTTACCATTCTTAATTGCTTTATATTTTTTAAATTGATCTTTGGGTATAAGATAAGATATAGATAATTCAACGAATGTATGAATGAATGAATGAGAAAAAAAATTATATGAAAAACCTGTAGATGGGCCTAGAAACTGTATAATACAACTATGTTAAGGAGCAGCATATCTTTAATTTCAGTGGAGCAGAATTTCATCTGTATCTTAGTTACCCTTAAAAATGGGTGGAGAAAATATCTTGTTGGAAAAAGTTGGGTGGAAATTTATACATTTTCCAAAATGGTCTTTGAACCAGTAAAAAAAATATGATATTCATTTTTATGAGTCTGATTGGTTTAATTTCCTACCAAAGCATTCCAAAATGTGACTTGCTGTCAAGGTCCTTATTTGGTATGCTATGGATTAATGTAGAAGAAAATAAAAGCTTCATGGTAAAATTTAAGGCATGGGAAAAATGGCCTGAAGATTTTAAAGAAAAATATTTGTTTTGGAACAGAACACTAAAAATAAATGCTGAAATTCCTCTTCTCCTCTCCTAGTATGTTTTTTAAAAGCCCAGTTTTGTTGAAATGGATTTGTATTAAAGACTTTATTTTCAAGGTGGTTTTGGTTGAAGTTCCTCATATTTATTTTAAAAAGTGCACTTTTTATTTTGTGCAAGAATATTCTTTATTACAAGAAAGTTCCAAGAGTGATAAATTGGGATTGCTGCCTTTAACCCAGGCATGTCCAGGTGTTTTGGACTTCAACTCCCACAATTCCTAACAGCCTAACAGCTGTTAGGAGTTATGGGAGTTGAAATCCAAAACATCTGGTGGACCAAAGTCTGCCCATACCTGCTCTAACCCCTCATAGGAGAGATAAAATGCTTCCCATCAAAGTACCTGGTGAACCGCTGGTGAACGAGAAACCTGGATTTAAGAATGGAACGAGAACTTGGGAGACCAACGTTCTCATCTTTGCTCAGCCATGGAAATCCAGAGTGACCCTGGAGCAGTTGCATGTGCTCAGCTCTTTCCAAATGACCTGTGAAGTACTATTTCCTTCCACTTATAATGGAAAGAAAAATCAATCACTTTACATATCGTGGCAATCTACTGGCTCTCCTTGGGACTGCTCAGATTACACAGACAGACCTCCGCTAATGAAGTACGTATATGATGCTGGGACAATGTTATTCAACCATACTAACGTTTTCCCATAGGACAATTTTGGTTTAACGCCTAACATATAGTCTGCTGAAGTGACATCACCAGGATACTGAAAATATTCTTGTTCTATTCCTTTCTAAACAGTTCTGAGAACCAGAGTGCTGAAAAAATTGGATTCAAATGGTATTTCCGGCCAAAAGATGACATGGTATTTGTGGTCCATAAATGCTTTCATAGCTGAAGCTCATGCACCTTTTCCCATAAATCCTCCTGTGCAGCAATGAAGATCTCCTATAAAAGCAGGCAAAGGAGCAGGGCTTTGATGAGAGTGCCACCCTAACCGTGGAAAGTCTTTCCAGAAAAAAAATCAATGTATCATTCATTAAGTCAGTGAGAATAATTGAATATGAGAATTATATCTGGTTTCTTTTCAATATTTTATTTGGACACTGCACTAGCTGCCATGAAGCTTTCATTACTGAACTGCCGTTCTTTTGTTTTCAACATGTGAAATTCCACTGGTTGATGTTTATAGTTATTATAAGTTTTAAGCCTCCCTGAGGGGGTTATAAAGACACCCTGGCATACTAAACATATCAAAAATAAATGTATTTACGTAAGTTGACATTTCTAAACTGTCTGGATCTCCAGGACTAAAACGCCTCAGTAACTAAGAATCTAACCATCATTACATATTTTTAACAGTTAAATACTTCACAGTAATTGCAAGTTTAAAACCAAGATGAAATTTCACTCTACCTGGGAGTTGTTTGGGTTGTACCAGATCTGGCTGCTGTAAAGGATTCCCAGGATACACAAACCATTCCTTTACCACAGGACATATTCCCTCGACATCTAAAGAAATGAGCACTGGATCAATCAGTTAAAGTAAAAAATGAAATTTTCCAAATGTGTTTTATTTGGAAACGGTTAATAAGTGCGATTTCAGGATGACTGTATGAATGTACAAATTTTAAGAATGCATTCCTATAAGGAAGAAATCTTGGCAAAGGCATGTCTAGGCAGGTTGGTGTCAGTAATCCACACTCCAACAGAGCTCTTTCAAAGGGGAATTTGTACAGATCATGCAAGAGTCAAAATAAGCACAATGATATTGTGCAAAGATGAGAGCAAGAATGCAGACAATTTTCCCGGGGTTATTTCCTTATCAACTGGGTTTTGTTGCCAATTGCAGAAGAGCCCTCAGGCAAGAGTAACTCCTTGTGTGGGTGTACCTCCCAATGATTCAATCATAGATCTTTACGTTTTGTCGAAGGCCTTCATGGCTGGAATCACTGGTTTGCTGTGAGTTTTCTGGGCTGTATGACCATGTTCCAGAAGTATTATTTCCTGATGTTTTGCCTGCATCTATGGCAGGAATCCTCAGAGTTTGTGAAGTATGTTGGAAACAAAGTAAGTAGGGTTTATGTATCTGTGGAAGGTCCAGAGTGGGAGAAATAACTCTTATCTGTTTGAGGCAGGTATGAATGTTTCAATTAGCCACCTTGATTAGTACTGAATAGCCTGTAATGGTTTCTCTACTACCATGTCAGACTACAAAGAGAAGCCACTGAAATACACAAGCATGTGGACAATTTCAACAGAAAGGAGGAAACCATGAAAATGAACAAAATCTGGCTACCAGTATTTTAAAAACTCTAAAATCAGAACAGTAAATAAAGAACACCATTCAGAAAACAGAGGAATTCCAGACATGACTCAATCAGGGCCAGCTAACACCACCCAACAAAGGATTCCCCAAGGCAGTAAACAGCCAGACCTTGAAACTGAATGATAAAGAGAAACCAGTAGCTCTTTATCTTTCAAAGACACTTTACTAATAGTAGTGTCCAATGGAATAATATAACCTTTTGCCAGAAAGGTTTGCTCAGTTTACTGATCCCAACAGCTTTTCATGAGATCAGTCTTTATTTGGGATAATGGCAAGTTTTTAAAAATAATGAAGCTATTGCTTCCTACCCTCCTCCATAGGCAGGTCACATATTTAATCAACAATTCACCAGGTAACACATTCTCATATATAAAATAAAATAAAAAACATGAGCAACCATGTTGAGCAGGCATGTAGGGGTCTACAAGCAATTAAATATAAGAAAACACAGATAAAATGCTCACTGCACCAGCCAATAAATGTTTGTAATTATAGACTAGCACCAATATGCTGTCTGTTGGTTTTGTATTTATTGGGAGCATGCCTAGGCTACAATATTTCAAAGGCTATTTTGCAATCATCGTTCTCAAGGACAAAACTTTGGGAATGCAGTTCTATGAAAATGGCAGGCCAGGGTATTTTTCTCAACACACTCATAAAATTGCAGTTCCCAGGGTTTATTGGATGTCTTTCCCAGTTTAGCCCATTTCAAATCAATTTAAATTTGTACTGTATATGGACTCTTTGATATCTTCCCCTTACTGTTTATTTTGGGACCCAAAGTATTTTAAAATCAAGTATAAGAATGCTGAGCCTTTCTGACCAGATCATGAAGATTAGGAGTGTTGCCAAAACATTTCATTCCATTCCGATGGCACCAGGAGGAAACATTTCATAACTGTGAATTTCCTGTGGTTTCCTAATAAAGCTAAACAAACACTCTCATGACTTCCATGCACAGTAATGTAACCTGTATATATTTTGGTTTTCCTATGTCTGATTTCCACAGCCTGCCTTTCCCTACTGTCTTGGATTACAGTTCCCATAATCCCTAGCCACAATAGCCATGCTGGGTTAGACATCATGGGAACCACAGTCCAACACATCTGTAAAGAATTGATAGCCATCTACACATGCCACAAATGGTAATGATGATCTTGAGTGGGAAACTCTAGGTCAATGCCACTAGTGACCACATTGAGCTAGCTCAGTGGCTGGCAGGTGTCTACACTGCATGACACCAAGCTGCCCCTATGACTGATGCCGTCCGTATGACCCAATAGCACCAAACACTGTTTGGAACTGCAAGACCACCACAGCCACCTTTCTCATGTTGTTCTGTGTTTAGTAGTGACCATCGGACAAGAAACTGGCAATGGCCATTACTCATTGCGTCCAATGACACTAGCCAGAATGACAAAACAACATGAAGGGGGGGGGGGTAGCTCCCTCCTTTCCCCCCATTCTTCTCCAATCATTTCATTGCTATGACTAGAGTCACTGAATGAAATGACTGATGGCCACCACCAATTTCGTGTCTAGTGGTCACTGCTAAGTCAGACAGGGGAAAAGGATGTGCAATGACCTGTTACTAGACTGCCCAAGTTCAGCTTTTTGCACTGCCACAAAGTGTGGGTTGGCTCCAGAGCTTTACTGAAAAAGAAGAAACACTAATGTTTCCATGTTTGAAACCTACAAAGCAAGTCTAAATATAATTGTTCTGCTTCACTTTTTGATTGTTAACAGCTTTCATCAGTATTTTATTGGGACACTTAAAAGAACAATCTCCTTAAAAGGTTCAAAAATGCATCAGCACACCGTTCTGATTTTAATGTATTCTAATGGGCTTCTCCCTGCTAATTCCATGAAGACTTGCCTACAGCACCAATACCTAAATTTCATACAGATGTGAGCCTATTCAAGGAAAAAATTGCTGCACCATTCACAAATATCTTCCAAAAACCACTGGGAAATAAAAATGTGAGCCAGTGCTCTCCTTACCTTTTGCTGACTCCAGCAGGATGGAATAGATATGCTGACGCACAAGGCAATATACATGTGCCTGACTGGGAAGCTCTGTATCATATTCATCTTCCAGTGTGTTGCTGCATTCAACCTCTCTGCCACTAAGGACATTGTATATCATGTAGCTTTCAGCTCTCACGTGCTGTTCTTTTGCAATCTATTCTTAGGTGAACAAAAGATTTTATCTGTTGGCTATGTAGTCATTTTGCCATCTCTTGTCATTTTATACTTTACAGCTTTGGAAGCCCAATGGGGATTTAAGAAAGGAAGGACAAATTATCTAAAAACTAAGTACTTTAGGTAATAAAGGGAATGATAATCAAACAACATGTGTAGATCATATGTATGTGTACATAAAACAGTCAAGGTACAACAGCTGGTAGTGCAGCTGGTAACTTTAGAAGCTGGAGTTAACAGTCTTACAAAGGGCTCTTTAGATAGCTATGTCCATTGTCAGAGTTCAGAAGTACACAATTAACATTTTCCCCTTATGCACACCCAGTATTCAGTTACATTCTCAATGTCACACCAAAAAACCAAACCAACTGTTTGCTGAACCTCAGTTAGAAATACAAAAAAAATCAAGCTTGCTACAATTACCAGCATCAGTCCCAAGGGAACTTCATAAAGTATGACCCCTGTATTTGTGATCAAATTCTGACAAAATATGTAATCTCTAGGCATCTTCTAGTTCTCCCAATATGACTCTATAAAGTCCTTCATTTCAATAGGGTTGTTTTATCTATAGTTTCACGTATCCATACAAAGTCTGGTAATATAGCTTGTGTAGGTACGGGGGTCATACTGTATATCCATGATGTTGACACCAAGTTCTGTATCAGCCACTGTTCTGTGGGTGGGTTTCCCTCAGACTGCAGCATTCACGCCCCAACTGCACCACCATTTAAATTGAGTTTTAAGTTGTGGTTTTATATACTTATTTGGTTTATTCAACTTGTGTTTGTGTTTTTATTTTAGATGTACAGTAGAGTCTCACTTATCCAACACTCGCTTATCCAACGTTCTGGATTATCCAACACATTTTTGTAGTCACTGTTTTCAATACATCGTGATATTTTGGTGCTAAATTTGTAAATACAGTAATTACTACATAGCATTACTGCGTATTGAACTACTTTTTCTGTCAAATTTGTTGGAAAACATGTTTTGCTGCTTAATTTGTAAAACCATAACCTAATTTGATGTGTAATAGGCTTCTCCTTAATTCCTCCTTATTATCCAACATATTCGCTTATCCAACGTTCTGCCGGCCCATTTATGTTGGATAAGTGAGACTCTACTGTACTTCTTTTATGTTTTTAGGCACTTTGTGCCGGGTGTAAGTTGCCCTGAGTCTCTTTGGGGAGATTCTTTATACAAGAATAAAATTATTAGCAGTAGTGGTATTATTATTATTTTTAATGTAATGCTGACTTACCTGAAAGATCTCCTGATCTAAGCACAGAGGCACATCTTGTTTGAGAGAGGCTGCTGAGTGATATGAAAAGTCAGAAAGGAGCCATGGGGACATCTGCCCTGGTAGAAGATAAGACTCTATTCCTTTGGAAAGTATAGACTTGTCTAATCCCAAAGGCACATTTTCTGCCAACACGATCAAACTCTCATATGAACGTGGAAGAGTTGAAATATAATGTGCCACTGCTGGAATTACACTAGTCTTTTTACCAGAGCCCTGGCTTTTTACATCATATGATGCAACACACTGATTCCGAAACTGTGCCATGGCCCACTCTGGAACAGTATCTGTGCCAAGGAGGCAGGCCAAAAGGGGAAGCTCAGTTACTTGCAGGCCTAGGTTCCTGCAGAGGTTCTGCCTTGAGTACATGATGGTTTCCAGCTTATCCAAGCAGAGGTTATTAATGGAAAAATATGGAGAGGTGTCATAAATCAGGTAGTCTGTATCTTCTCCGAGAATGCCCATGCAATTGTTCTGCTGTCCGTAAGAGGCCACTTCATAGTCTGCCTCTTGCAATGAACATATTGTCTCTTGTCCAAGAGTCTTCAAAGCAAAGCGTGTAAAAGTAGCCAACCCAGATGGAATAAAGAACATGCTTCTCCTGGGTTGTTGCTTACTGGCTTTAATAACCTGAAAGATCCTGGCAATTTCCTTGTTATTTTTCAATCTTCGTTTGACCCATTCATCTCTTTTTTTCTGTTCCACCACTCCGTCAAAGTAGAACACCAGTTTGATACCAGCTGCCATGAAAGCTTTTATGAAACCATCCAGACTGGAATGATATTCACGCCACTGGCCACCACAGACCCATGACTCTGGTGTGTACCAATGCCGAAGACAAGACATGGCATCTACCACAATAACAGGATCAGATCCAGGATTCTGCCTGCAGTGATTTTCTGCCATTTCTTTCAGGTTGACTACTGCACAACTCTCTGGGCAGGCACTGGTCATAAACGAGTGCAAGCCTCTAACTCCCATGCTTGGGTGATATGTACAATTCTATTTCTTCAGTAATCTAAAAGAAGAAGAAACATATAACATTTATTTGGAGGACAGCATCACTAATGTAGACACACTATTGTGGGAGAGATATGACTTAGGGTTCTCATGAAATATTCTGCTAAATGTAATTCATTTGTTGTTAGCCCTTCACATTTGTGGATTGAACTTTTGCAGATTTGATTATTTGTAGATTTGCTTAATTTAGGCCCCTTCTACACTGCTGTATAAAATCCAGATTATCTAGTTTGAACTAGATTATATGGCAGTGTGGAAGGGGCCACAGTCTCTCTAGCCATTTCTAGGTTCACTAGTCTGTCAGAAGCTGGCCATGAATCATGCTAGCAGATGTAGAAATTCCAAGTGGAAACATTTCTAGTTATTAGTTATTGACTACAGACAGCCACTGAGGGAGCCAAAGATTCCCAGAGAGATGTTCTTTCAGGTTAAAAAAAAAAAAGGGGGGGGGGGTATTGAAGTTTTTCCATTTTCTACTCCTGGCTCCAGTGGGTATGAGGGCTGACTATTTGAGCATTTGAAATTACTTTGGCATAATTAAAAGTCTTCTAACACTATCACGTTTTTGCACCACAGAGATCACAATGGAAAAAGATGAAATAAACTCTCTTGAAATCTTTGAAGACTCGCTATCCTGGAAAGGGAAGCCAGAAGAACAGCCTGCTCTCCCACCCTGCTTCTCTCCTTTTTTTCTCTCTCTCTTTGCACTTGCCTTTGCAGTACACATTAATTTTCTACATAGGGTGTGTGGGAAGGACTTTGAGTCAACTGAATGGAATCCAATGCAACATGGGAAAGTTGTTCTTGTTATTGCGAGAAAAACACAACAAACAGCTTATCAATTCTCCCCAATGCAACACATTTTCAATGCTCGATCAAAACTAATTTTACGGAGCCACTGTGAGAAAAGACAGTGCATGGGACAAAGGAAGAGGGGGTAGTAAAAACAAAACCAGTGGCCCACAACATGGTTGGCCTTCCCATATCCTAAATGTTTTGATTTGGCATGTATAGTTTGGATTGATTTTCTGATATCCCACTTTTTCAACTGCCTTTGAACTGTCCCAGTTTCTCCCTCCTCATCCTACCTTTCCCTTTTGTATTCAGCTTCCTTCAAAAGCTGCAAACTGAGTTCAATCTTAGTCCTCTCTTCTTGTGCAGAGAAAGAGATGAGAGGACATGATAGAATCTTGTCTTTCCCAGTCAGCTTAACCACAAGCAAACTGCTGCAGCCTCTCCTGGCTTGTGTGCTTCCTCATTCATAACTTTTTGCTACTTAATTGGCCACACATGCCCCAGTTTTGGTCTGTGATATTGGGGATTATGTCTTCCATAGGATTTAGTGGACATGAAACTAGAAGGGAAAAATATTAGGTTACTTTAGAATGATAGATCCATGATAGTTTCTTGCAGAATAAAAAGAATAATGAAAGGTGGAGAGGGAAAAGAAATGTGACATCACCTTTGAAACAGTTTTCCTTTTAGGACCATTTTTCATGGCTATAAGCTTCTTCAGATGTAACGTTATTATTAAAATAAAAACCAGTTAGTCTTAAGGGTGCTATGTTTTTCCCCTCTGCTATGTTCCTACGTTTTAGTTAGTTAGTTTAGGCTACATAGACTAAAAGATGGAAAGAGGGAATTGATACATTTAAAAATAAAAAAATAATGGCTGGGGGATTCTGGGAATTATCGTCCAAAAATAGCTTTAGTAAAATTTGTAAAAACAGCTTATTCTATGCTCTCAAGAGGAGCATGGAAGAATACACAGGCTCCTTGGACATTAGACATTAAAACTCCTTGGAAGACTACCTTCAAAACTGATCAGACTATTGGAAAACAGTCTGTAATACACCACTGTTGTTCATGCTGGTGGAGTCAAAATTCCAACTGGGGTCTGACAACCCGGAAGCAGCTAGTTGATGCTTGGCCTATGGATTTATTTGTCATATCTGTATCCCTTTCTTCCTCCCCTTCCCATTAGTTGAAATTAGAAAGCCAGCTCCAAACGGTAAAATCTGGCTCCCTCTCCCTCCTAGTAACACAAAGTTCAGAAATCTCAACTGAGTGGTAAATTAAGACACACCACTTGTTAAACCGCGAAATTAACTCCCAAAGAGGTAATATCAGAATCCCAGTCTGCAATTATGTAAGACTTACTTGTCTTTGTTTAATGTTAGTGAAAACGAATTCCCACTCATTTTACATAAATAACAAAAAAAAATCACTGCACATTTTAATTAGGTTGCCATTTATAATTTTCACTGTTGATTTCTCACATTTTCAATTACAAATTCCCTCCAAAGTGTTGCATTTCGTATGTTCTACTACAAAGAGGTGATGAAGGATAGTTAACTTCAAAAGCTGCTTCTAAGCTTGACACTTTAAAAATCTCTGTCCTTCACAAGTTCACAAGTTGCAATTTACAAGTTCCTTCGCACAGTAATGCTCAAAAGGAAAGCAGTTTAAAGCAAAACTATCAGGAAGCTTGTGCACAGATACAACGGTCTTTTTAGTTATACAACCCTCTTGCCCTTTAAATTTCTAGGATTCGAAACAGCACACTTAACCAAGTCCAGAACTGATGTGTGTGAAGAACATCTAAAGTTTCAATGTAAGACTATACTGTTTGCAAGACTATCCAAAATTTCAAAATACTTCAAAATCCAAATTATCTGTGTAGCCAAGACAGTAACGCCCTGACTTTCTAATTTTTTTCGTGTCAGGAGCAACCGGAGTTGCTTCTGGAGTGAGAGAATTGGCCGTCTGCAAGGACGTTGCCCAGGGGAAGCCCGGATGTTTTGATGTTTTACCATCCTTGTGGGAGGCTTCTCTCATGTCCCCGCATGGAGCTGGAGCTGAAAGAGGGAGCTCATCCGCGCTCTCCCCGGGTGGGATTCGAACCTGGCAGCTTTCAGGTCAGCAACCCAACCTTCAAGTCACGAGGCTTTAATGGTTCCAAGCACACAAAACTGTATTTGGTGCACACAATTATTTAAAATACTTTATATAAAATTACCTTCAGGCTATGTGCATAAAGTAAATATGAAACATCAATAAATTTCATGTTTAGACTTGGGGCCCCTCTCCAAGATATCACATTATTTACATATATGCAAATTAAAGTGTTTCAAAATCTGAAATACTTCGGGTCCCAAGCATTTTGGACAAGGGATATTCCACTTGTGTAAGGATTTTGAGTTTAAAAACAGCAGCAAGGACAAATATTTCCCAAAACTGTACCCATCATTTCAACTTATCTTCAATAAAAATATGTCACAACCTTGAGGCAGGAGGAAGCAACTGTGTTGGACACAAGGGCCCATTTTCTGCCCTTGAGGCTTTCCTGGGATCTTATGGATTGCCAAGATAGAGTGCCCTTCAAAAATGAAAAAAACTTGAAATCAGCTTAAAAGCCCCCTTCTGTTTGGGAGTACAGTAGAGTCTCACTTATCCAACCTTCGCTTATCCAACATTCTGGATTATCCAATGCAGTTTGCCTCCTGCCCGGATCCACAGCTGTTTCTCTGGCCAGCAAGGACTTAACTTTTTACGGATTTAACTTGCGACAATGTTGTTACTGTAACTTTATTTTATGCAATTCTATATTTATTTGTAGTCAATTTTTTAGTAATCAATGTTTTTGTAGTCAATGTTTTCAATACACTGCGATGTTTGTGTGCTAAATTCGTAAATACGTTAATTACATAACGTTACCATGTATTGAACTGCATTTTTATGTCATTTTTTAAAAAACATGATGTTTTTGTGCTTAATTTGTAAAATCATAACATAATTTGATGTTTAATAGGCATTTCCTTAATCCTTATTATCCAACGTTTTCGCATATCCAATGTTCTGCCGGCGCGTTTATGTTGGATAAGTGAGACTCTACTGTATATCCCATTCCTGAATGCTTCAAAGGGAGGTGATACACTCTTTTTTTAAGGCCAGAATTTGTGGTTGCATTTATTCATGCCAGAAAAAATATACCAATTCTAGGCATTTCCCAGGTCCAACAGCGGGATTCTCCAGCTTGGGCTAGAGGTCCTTGATTTTAATAGGCTTCATCATCATCATTATTATTATCCATGGTGTCCATGTAAAATCTGGAAGTGCACCCCCCTAGAATCTATAAATGGCATGGTATTATTTATCCCAAGAGCCAATAAATGACCCAGAATAAAATGTATAGGAGTCATTGCAAAACGTTTATGCATGAGACTTCCATACACCCTGAAAAAAACAATCTGAAATTGTTCAGTATCAAATACTTTTTCCTTAAGAATTTTTTGAGCTCTTGATTATTCCCATGTTTGTGCAACACAGCTTTCTGGTCCTCTGAGAAAGCAGAAGTTGATTTCTCTAATTTAAATAACTTTTGATAGTATCTGTCTCATCTCTGCATGGAAAAGCCACACGTTTGAGGGATATCGGTGTTTTTTTTGGAACATCACCATGCAAATTAATTCAAAATTAGACACATCATTTTAATAAGCCGGTGGAAAAATAGAAAATAGTGATTTGCAAAAGTGTTCAGGGAAAGTGCATGCCTGGGCTGAGCTATGAACATATAACTCATTGCTCTAGCCTGAACTGCTTTATCCTAGCGTACACTAGAGTCCAAAGTCTAATAACAATACAACTCATAATCAGAGGTGTCATTATTCTCAACTCACTATGTAACAAAATTCGAAACATTTTCTGTTCCTGGTTTACAAGTGTTATTTTCTGTTTAATTGTGTAGTACTTACTTTTAAAGTAGTTGTTATACTCCAGAAACTTTGTTTTTGTGGCTGCCACAAACTATGTTGAATTGAATGAGACTTGATAAGATATTCATTGAAAAACTATCACAAAATGTGCTGTAAGATGTCCTGCATAAACAAAGTTTTTGCAGTTTAATAAACTTTTTCCATGTTTTCATAATAGAACCAATTAGGAAATGAGATTTATAATCCAGGAATAAAAATAGTGTTACATAGTGCAATTGGTAGAAAAATTATGGGGGATAGCACTTGGGCAGATTTCTCATACAAACCAAAGTCCCAATGGGCAGCATCATATTTCACATGAATGAGACACAGTTGATGCATTGGCTGCTCAGACAGATCAGAGGACAGAATGCAGTTTGACCCCATTTGAACTGCTGTGGCTCAATGCTATGGGAAAATGGGAGTTGTAGTTTGGTGAGGCACCAGCCCTCTTTGGCATAGAAGGCTTTTAAAGATCTTGGAAAACTATAATCCCCAGAATCCCACAGCACTGAGCCAGGGCAGTTCAAGCGGAGTCAAGCTGCATTTATGCTACAGTGCAAATGCACTCTCTGAGGATCCAGATTCAACAATCCACAGCTTGAAAATATTCTTTAAAAAAATAAATCCAAAGCTGGATTTTGCCATTTTATATTTTATTCTACTATTGTATATATAAAGGGACCTGTGGATTTGTCATCCACAGCGGATACTGGGGACCCACTTCATAGCATTAAAAGGCTAAAAAGGGAAGTACTGCTTTTCACTCCACAAATTCTTGTGCCAGGTATAAAAAGAACAGGAAGAGGTCAGCACCCAACCAATTCCCTTCTGCTGTGCTGAAATTAAAGATGCATCTACACTGTAGGATGAATGCAGCTTGACACAGCTTTAATTGCCATGGCTATGGAATCACTGGAGATGTAGTTTTGCAAGGTCTGCCCCAAATTGCTGGTGCCTTATCTAAACACAACTCCCAGAATTACATAGCAGTCAAAGCGGTATCAAGCTGCGTTCATTCTAAAGTGTAGATCAGGCATGGGCAAACGCTGGCCTTTCAGATGTTTTGGACTCCAACTCCCACAATTCCTAACAGCCTCAGGCCCTTTCCTTTTCCCCCTCAGCCGCTTAAGTTGGAGTCCAAAACACCTGAACGGCCAACGTTTGCCCATGCCTGCTGTAGATGCATCTTAAGTGGTTAGAATGTTCTATCATATTATTAGAAGCTGAGTTTTTGCTCCCTTTCTCTCTCCTAACCCACGAGAGATACGGAGGAGGCCTACTGGCCCACTACAGATTATGACCTGTTAGGATCACAACCTATTGGGGATTATGATCTGTTAGGATCATAACCTATTGGCTAGCAGTTTCAGCAGTTTCCTTTAGTTTATTGGGTAATGGATAATCACTGGGCACATAAATATCTTGTTTCTATTACACACTCTCAGCAGACAAAGATTCAAGTAGGCTTCTTTAAAATAACATGTTTGTTTTGCTCACAACTTCATGAGAATGGCTAGATTACACTGGAAACTATCAGACACAGGAATGGATGGTTAAATTGTGATATATACTTGCATTGTTTTTATAAGACTATTTGTTTAAATTGCTCTGATACTGTGAATTTTAACTCTAAATTGGTTGTACAGGAGAAATAGTTTTGAAACTGTTCCTTATTAATATTTATGAGATTTTAAATTGCACTAAATGATAATTTGGTTATTGTTATTGTTGATCATGTATGCTCATAATTTTGTATTATTACTTGTTGTAAGCCGCCCCGAGTCCCTTTGGGGAGAGGGGGCAGGGTATAAATAAAAATTTATTATATTATTATTTCTTGTCAGGTTAAACTTTAAAACATTTCAGTTTTTATCTTTAACTTATAATCTTTACCAGTCTCTTTAAAACCATATTGCTCTGTACAACTCTCTTTTATACAGTCTACTTCAGCATTTCTCAACCTGGGGGTCACGAAAGGGGTTCAGAGGAGTCACCAAAGACCAGTATTTTCTGTTGGTCCTGAGAGTTCTGTGTGGAAGTTTGGCTCAATTAGATTGTTGCTGGGGTTCAAGGGGCTCTTTGATTGTAGATGAACTATAAATCCCAGCAACTACAACTCCCAAATGACAAAATCAAGCCCCTCCCCAAACCCACCAGTATTAAAATATGGTCGTATGGGGTATTTGTGCCAAATTTGGTCCAGTGAATGAAAAAACATCCTGCATATCAGATCTTTACATTAAAATTCATAACAGTAGCAAAATGACAGTTATGAAGTAGCAACAAAAATAATGTTATGGTTGGGGGTAACCACAACATGAGGAACTGTGTTAGGGGGTCGCGCGGCATTAGGAAGGTTGAGAACCACTGTTCTACTTCCAAGGAACTCGAGCCTCAACTGACTTCTAAGTTCTACCATTGACTTCTGTACTCTAACAGACTCAGGCCTCAACTGTCATTCCTCAACCGTCATCCTGTATTCTAAACAGTCCCCGAATCAATCACATGGTCTGCAGCCCCTCCCACTGCCTCAAGTACATAGAGCTAAGAAAACTGCAAACCAAAGACGACATAAACAGGCAAAACATTAGATTGAGGAGGCTTGAGAAGGTTGCTATGGCCAACAAGGCCAGGAAGCCAAAAAAAACCCCCATCTACCCACTTCCTTCCCCGTTGGCGGCACTGACCCGACAGAATGGCCGCCTCGCTTTTCTTCGGAGCTGCTACGCCAAGGGCTCCAATCCGACTGCGTCTGAGAACACACTTGCGGTTCCCCTTCGCCTTCCTAGCCGTCCATGTGCGGGGCAGCGCTGAGAAGGAAACCCTAGGAGAGCTGTCACGCTCCCCTTGGGGACAGTGCTGAGAAATGAAGATTAAAACAATGCTTCCCCTGCGTAAATAATATCGATAGTAATGCAATATAGCCCATGTAAATAATACAACACAAAGAATGTAGTATATGGTAAGTGTAGATTCATATATCTGCATTAAATGGCAGTGTAGCTGGGGCCTTGGCTATTACTATTGCCACAACACTCTTTCCTCAAGCTTTTCCCAAAGCGCCCTGCATGTTCTCCTACCAGTAAACGAGGATTGTATCCTATCCCTAATTAGAACCGGAAGACACTTGTACTCCGAGCTGCATTTGAAGCACCTCTTTGCACACTAAAGGGGTAAGACTGCGCATGCGCAAACTTCCTTATTTCTCACCCCTCTGTTTCTCCCCAGCTCGGTGAATATACTGTTTGGTCAATCACGTGACCTTCCCATTCGGTGGCGGGGCATGTTTCTCGTCCTCGCCCACATAGAAGAGAGACCCCAGCGATGGGTGCCAGTCTAAACACGGGATTGATTTTACGTTTCATGGACATATTCTGAAGGCAGTATTATGCTGGTGCCTCACATCACATTGAGCTACAGGGCAGTTAAAGTGGGGTCAAACTACAATTATTCTGCAGTGTAGATGAGGCATGGGCACACTTGGGCCCTCCAGGTGTTTGGACTTCAACTTCCAGAATTGTGGCAGTTGAAGTCCAACACACCTGGAGGGCCAAAGTTTTCCCATACCTGGTTTAGATGCACCCAATGTATAATAATTTTGGTGCATTTCATTTTTCAGAATAATGCATCAAGGATGCCCAAGCTGTACATATGGCTACTAACGAGTATGTTAATATACAGCCCTCACATTTCACCTACCAATCTGATACTTTAATATACATGTTATGCTTACTTGAGTTAGGCCTTTTCCTAAATAAATACATTATCCATTGTTTCTGTCATTGGGCTCCCTATCATGCCTTCCAAAAGGAAACAAAATGAAACAATCAGGGCCAGCTAACACTTCCCAACAAAGGATTCCCCCAGGCAGGAAGCAGAATCAGTCAGCCTTTGAAGCTGCAAGGCCATTTAATGCTAATCAAGGTGGCCAGTTCCACCATTCACGCTTGCCTCCATCAGACAAGAGTTCTTTCTCCCAACCTGGACTTTCCACAGATACATAAACTTCACTTGCCTATTTTACAACAGACGTCACAACCTTTGAGGATGCCTGCCATAGATGTGGGAGAAACGTTAGGAAATAATGCTTCTGGAACATACAGCCTGGAAAACTCACCGCAACCTTGCCGTTGTGATTCTTTAACTTTAAATACATAAATTGTCAACAAGTTCAAGGCACAGGATACTCCTCCTAAATTTCAGCCCAGAGAAAATTCATCTAAAAATATAGCAATCTTTTATACATATATATGTTACTAGCTTAGGTATCCAGCGTTGCCTGGGTATCCATTTTCTAATGACATTTATTACAAGCACTATTAGGCTGAACTTCAACTCCCATCATTCTCTATCAGTCCCCACCAAACCCTGCCAGTATTTTAGTTTGGATCATGATGGGTATAAGTGGCAAGTTTGGTTCAGGTTCACCATTGATGGGTTCACACTGCTCTCTGTATGTGGGGTAGACTACATCTCCCATCATCTCTGATATCATCCCCCAACGCTGTCGTTATTTGAAGTTGTCAAGATGGATATAAGTGCCAAATTTGATCCAAATTCACAATCGGTGGGATTGACACTGATATCTGGATGTGGGGTTGACAACAACTCCCATCATCCTATGATGTCCTCCCCAAATGCTGCCATTATTTTAAATTGGACATGATGGATATAAGTGCCAAGTTTGTTCCAGATCCACAGTTGGTGGGATTCACACTGCTCTCTGAATATGGGAGCCATCTTGGAAGATAAATATATACATATTGTGACTTTTATATATTGGTATATATATACAAATTTACTAAACCAGGAGACAAAGGATGTGGAGCAATGTTCTTACAATTATACAGTTCTTCAATGTTCTATGTTTATTAAAGATGAAAACAATGGTTTAAATGTGTTTCTTTTACCACATCAAAATACACAGCCCTGTTTTGCTTCTCTCCCTTTTTTATTACTGGGTTTCTTTCTCTGCCTCCCTTTCTTAGAGCTGGGCTTTAAAAAGATGGTTTCCTAGCAGCAGAATGCAGAAGGCCCATTCATATTACAATGGGCAGAGAGGGAAGAAAGAGCCTGGTTTGTTTAAACTGCTTCTGTCTTCATTCACAGCCCTGATATCCATGGGCATTGTGCTGGCTACAATGGGACTAAAGGATGTATTGTGGCCGGGGAGGGGGAAAAGAAAAATCAAAACAGAAGAAGGGATGATCAGAGAAAAAGAGTCTTGCCGCAAAATTATCCCCCAAAATCGAAGCCTTACATTGGAGATTTATGTTACCTTTTGGCTGCTTGGCCTATTGACCAGTGTGTTTCTAATAACCACTAGAGTTTCATAAACAAAGCCTGGCATGGGAACTTTCCTGGCCGTCGCAAAAGGCAGAAAAGGTGTAGCAGGGTTTTGTTCTTTTTCCTATTGTACTTGCAAAAGTCCTTGCATAGAAGGATATCAAAGCATGGCTTTGCTTTTGCAGCAGGTCACATATTAGACAGGTTGTTTAAACAAAAGAAAAGAAACGCAGCGCTCAAGCCCTAAAATGTATTTTCCTCCAGACAGAAACAATGCTCGCATAACATGAATGATGAGCTTCTCTCTGAAGTTCTGATAACTCCATAGCCTCCTTCATTCTAATAGGCAACAGGTGGAAGCTTGAATAACTCCACATATTTTTGGGTAATACAGGGGGAGAATAGGGGCCACGACGGGGAGCCAATTGGAGGATTAGATCAGATGTTATTGCCGGTGGAGAAAAATTAAACAGAGCAGTGCTCTGGGGAACACAGATTAATATATTTAGTGACTCTGCATACACAAAGGCTTACCATTGTAGCCACGTCTGAATGCCTGTGAATAGGATGGAACATATGCAGCCTGTCACTGCAGGTGCCCACATCTGTTCTTCTCGGGCAGATGCTCACAGGAGGAAAAAGAAGAGGAAAAAAAGCTGGGAGGAAACCTGCTCTGAGAAGAAGAGAATCTGCCGCATCCCCAAACTCCTTCTTCATAAATCACTTTCTGCAAAGGGCTTGTTTTAAACGAGAAACAAAGCAAAGATATGAAAAAAGTGCCTAAAGGGGAAAGAATATTATGTAGAAGTGAAAAGAACAACAGGAAAGACTGTAGTAAGAGAACTGTTTTCTAACTTCAGCAAAGTGATGTTTTTATTAAAACATCAGTTGGCTCTGTTTACTTTGAAAATAGTTTGGACAAAGAGCAGGGTGTAAATATTGTAATAAATACTTTTTTAAAACCCAGCAATCCAAGATCTGAAGACACTTGTTTGGGAGTAATCGTTTAATCAAGTGGCATTTCTTGCTAATTACCAGGGATAGGACAGAGATGCATTGTTATGTTTGGTTTATTTATATATTCTTAAAATATGATGAGTCTAGCTACTAAATGACATTCATGAGGCAAGATATAGTAGTGTTTCAGATACAATCAAAGTGACAATCAGGTTGTTAATCCTTCGCTCCGTGGTGCTTCCCGACTTAGGCTGCAGCAAGTCCTTTATTTGTTATCAGAGAGAAGGCAAAACTTCCTTGTACTTGCACCTGCACACGGCTGATTGAGTCTAAACATATTTCCTTGGAAGCTGAAGCTGCGTTTTTCCTGTGCACAATACCTCAGGAGGAAGCCCTGTTGGAGGCTTGAACAACCTCACAATTATGAATCAACAAGCATATGAGAAATATGGAGCTGCAGAACCCCCTAACTTTAATCCATGTTTGGCTTACATATTTTTTGACTCCTAGATTTCATGGTCTTCCTGAACCCTTGTCTTTTTAGAGAATGATGTGCATTTTCGCTTCCACCCAATGCCTTTCTGGGAGGGCTCTTCCTATAGCATTGTGTTATGCTACACTGGGGGCAAGGGGCACATGAGAAAAACAGCCTCTACCATTAACCCTGTGTCTCACATGACAAGCTGTGTGAGTGAATGTGCTTTCAGTCACCCATAAACTTATGATGGCCCAATCCGTTTAATAGGGTTTTCTTAGGCAAGGAATACTTAGGGATGGTTTTGCCAGTTCCTTCATCTGAAAGACAGCCTATAGCACTTGGCAGTCCTCAGAGGACTGCAGTCCCAGTCCTAACCAGGTCTGACCCTGCTTAGCTTTCAAGATCAAAGAAAATCTGGTGCCTTCAAGATATTTAGGTAAAGGTAAAGGTTTTCCCCTGACATTAAGTTCAGTCGTATCCGACTCCGGGGGTTTGTGCTCATCTCCATTTCTAAGCCAAAGAGCTGGTATTATCCGTAGACACCTCCAAGGTCATGTGACTAGCATGACTGCATGGAGCGCCGTTACCTTCCCGCCAGAGCGTTACCTATTGATCTACTCACATTTGCATGTTTTCAAACTGCTAGGTTGGCAAAAGTTGGGGCTAACAGCAGGAGCTCACTCCGCTCCCTGGATTCGAACAGCCAACCTTCCGGTCAACAAGTTCAGCAGCTCAGTGGTTTAATCCACTGTGCTTTGCGGGCTCCAAGATATTTAGGTCAGCACATAACATGTTAAAACTCCTGAAAGTTCTTCTTCACAACTGTTAAAGGGGAGAGGACCCTATATTTTTTTCTCATATGGTCACTCCTCTTTCAAAACATGGTCAGAACAGGGGAGAAGCTTGGTCTATCTTCTGGTGCCATGGTGTCCCTCTGCTTAGACAAAATTTTGTCACGGAAGAATCTAATGTAGCTCCTGAGCGCCAAGAAGTTGCCCACTCCTGAAACATATGGCTCCAATTATAATCTTTCTTTCAAAATTTCCCTCTGTTGGATCTCTTTTTCTCTCCAAAGGTTTCAATTAATGTGCTGGATTTTGAATACAGAATTGTTATCAAATTGCTATCAATTCTTCTTCTTACGCCCAGTACATTAAAAGGTCAGTGATCAAAATGACAGAATGCATATTACTTATCCATTAATACAATTTCTGTATTAGGAGAATCATATTTTTTATGGGATAGCAACAAAGGAGCAGCAGTAAATGTCTCATACAACATCACAACATCTGTCCATCTTGCCCAGTATTGTCAACTTTGTCTGGCAGTAGCTGTCCATGGTTTCAGACAGGATTCTTCCCTAGCATACATTTACAGTATGTGCCTTCAGGCCAGCTGCAAACATGCAGTGACCACATGAATTTCATAGAGTTTCTTAGGCAAGGAATACGTCATAGGTGGTTTAACCAGTTTCTTCTGCTGAAATATAGCCTACAGCACTTGGCTTTCATTGGCAGCCGCTCATTCATGTATTAACAAGGCTGACCCTACCTAGCTGCCAAGATCAGATGGTATCTAGTGCCTTAAGAACATTCAAGATCACAAGTTAAGAAATCCAGAGCAAATGAAGTGAGGTGTCAATGGGTCCTTTCTGAAATGGGTGAGACTAGGGTTCAGGCATCTCAGGAGAAACACAAATGTTGTCTTCTTATTTGAAGGTGAGGGGCAAGAGGAGGTATAAAAGGTAAAGGTAAAGGTTTTCCCTGATGTTAAGTCCAGTTGTGACTGACTCTGGGGGTTGGTGCTCATCTCCATTTCTAAGCTGAAGAGCCGGCGTTGTCCATAGACACCTCCAAGGTCATGTGGCTGGCATGACTACATGGAGCGCCGTTACCTTCCCGATGGAGCGGTACCTATTGATCTACTCACATTTGCATGTTTTTGAACTGCTAGGTTGGCAGGAGCAGGGGCTAACACCGGGCACTCATTCCGCTCCCGGGATTTGAACCTGGGACCTTTTGGTCTACAAGTTCAGCAGTTCAGTGCTTTAACACACAGTGGCAAATTAATTCAAATAATGTGATGGTGAAGAAAACATACAATCAATACACCCATTTACTTCTTTTCATGTGGGACCAACCTGATGCCTAACTTGAAAAATAGGTTGCATCTCACACAGGTTGTGCTCACTCGTGCTTATGCATCATTGGAAGCATTGTGCAAAGGGCTACATATGTGGATATGATTCTGCACAAAAGGCAAAGCAAAGAAGCTTTCTTAATCAGACCCAAATTCCAGTTTGGGATGGAGAGGCTGCATTCCAGCAGCAAGTCCACTAAACAAGAACAAAAAGGCAGGGGTAAAAGCAGACTGGTTTTTTTTTCCAAAACAATAATGCCATGTTTAACTTCTGATTTTAAATCACTACCAGACAGTGTTTTAAATCACTGTTGATGCCTTGGATTCCATCCTATAAGAAACATAGGGTGCAAATAAAATAAACCAAGCAAAATGGGAAACAGCATGGGCAGACCATATTTACATTGAACTTATCTGGAGAGATTAAGATAGCGTGTGTCAGTTCTCTGCCTGTTTAAACAGGAATAATATATAACTGGCCCATACCATTTCCAACTATAAGGTAAGGTGTGTGTCACTTTTTCTGTTCCTCCAGATTCCATTCAGATACTATAGGTATTCCTCACTTTACAAAGTTTTTTTATGTCCAATTTGATCTTGCATTTTTCCCTTGTCCTTTGTTTAGCTAGGAGGGTTTTTTTTTAATTGTATTGACACTGGGGAGATATTAAAGAATACCTGGAGGAACACCAGATTATCAGTGGCAAGCTGGAGCAGGGAGTCTGCCTCAAATAGTGCAATAAAGTTTGAGCGGGAAAGAATGAGAGTCTGCTCCAGTCAATCCTGCAGTAGCAAGCCAGGTATAGCAACTGCCTCCAGAATCCCTTATTGAGCATGTCTGAACAACAACAGATAGGCCTACTTTACTGATTATACTAAGCATGAGGTTTTTTTGTTTTTTTTAAAAAAACATAGATCCATAAGTTTGGTTATCAAAATAGAAATCATAGGAAAAATGAAGACTGATGAAATAGAAAATCATCCCTGGATACATTTTGGAAGAAACCTTCAAGAGATCTCTAGACGATTCCTAGAAGATTTCCTCCTCTTATGCAAAGCTTACCCGGCCAGTTGTTTTATTTTACATTCACATATGCTTAGCTTTGAATAAATTGCTTTTCTTTTTCTTTTCTTTTTGTAGTTTAGGAAACTATCCCAATTCTTTCCATGCTATTTCTGTTCTGGGATCAACATTTTGGCTAAAGTAATAACATCTATTTTGTTAGTATACCTGTACGCAAATCCACTCAGAAGAAGAGGTAGGCTAAAACGTTGTTTCCTGATATCCTAATAACTAATGAAGAGATTATGAACTTAAAAGAAATGTAGTAGCATTCTACCTGTTGTAGAAGGCTTTCATGGCTGGAATCACTAGGTTGCTATGAGTTTTCCGGGTTGTATGGCCATGTTCCAGAAATATTCTCTTCTGACCTTTTGCCCACATCTAGGGCAGGCATCCTCAGAGGTTGTGAGGTATATTGGAAACTAGGTCAGTGAGGTTTATATATCTGTGGAAAGTCTAGGGTGGGAAAAAGAGCTCTTGTCTGTTGGAGGAAAGTGTGAATGTTGCAATTAATCACCTTGATTAGCATTTAATGGGCTTGCAGCTTCAAAGCCTGGCTGATTCCTGTCAGACTAACTCAACCAGAGAAATCAGCCATAGTAGAGCACTTGGTGAACCAATCCGGACACCGCATATTATTTGAGAACACAGAAATGCTGGATCACTCTAACAACCACCATGTCAGACTACACAGAGAAGCCACTGAATCCACAACCATGTGGACAATTTCAACAGAAAGGAGGAAACCATGAAAATGAACAAAATCTGACTACCAGGATTAGAAACACTTCAAAATCAGGACAGTAAATAAAGAACAACACTCAGGAAACAGGAGAATCCCAGACATGGATCAATCAGGGCCAGCTAACACTGCTCAACAAAGGATTCCACCAAGCAGGAATCAGCCAGGCTTTGAAGCTGCAAGGCCATTAAATGCTAATCAAGGTGATCAATTGCAACAGTCACTCTTGCCTCAAACAGTCAAGTGTTCTTTCTCACACTTTGGACCTTCCACAGATATATAAACCTCACTGATGTATTTTCCAGCAGACCACACAACCTCTGAGGATGCCTGCCATAGATGTGGGCAAAATGTCAGGAGATAATGCTTCTGGAAAATAGCCATACAGACCGGAAAACTCACAGCAAACCCAATTATATCTATTGTCTAAAATGGTGAACTCCAAAGTTCATTATTTATAATGTATGGAAAGGCATTCTAGATCTTTTTAATACCATGCAAATATAACACTTTGATACCACTTTGAGTGTCCTGGGTTGCACCCTACAGAATCCTGGATTTGTAGTCCAACACGGCATTATGTAGAATCATAAAATAATAAAGTTGAAAGATACCACATCAACTTCAACCCCCTGCCATTCAACACGATCAAAGCAGCCTCAACAGATAGCCAACCAGCCTCTGTTTAAAAGCCTCCAAGGAAGAAGCTTCCACCACACTTTGAGGCAGAGAGTTCCACTGTTGAACAGCTCTTACAGTCAAGACATTTTTCCAATGTTTAGGTGGAATCTTCATTCCTAGTTTCCAGGGCAGTAGAAAAGAAGCTACTCCCTCTTCCTAATGACAACCTTTTACATATTTATATATGGCTATCATGTCTCTTCTCAACCTTCTCTTCTGCAGGCTAAACACACAGAGCATGGTCATTTGTTGTTGTTTTTTTGTGTGTGCTTTCAAGTTGTTTCTGGCTTATGGTGACCCTACCATGGGGTTTCTTTGACAAGATATTTCCCCTTGCCTTCCTCTGAGACTCAGGTCCCATTTACACTGCCATATAATGCAGTTTGAACTGCATTATAATGCTCAGTGTAGATTCATATAATACAGATTGAACTGCATTGAACTTGATTACATGAGTCTACTCTGCCATATAATCCAATGCAGTTAATTTGCATTCTGAAACTGCATTATATGTAGATGGGACCTGAGAGAATGTGACTGACGTAAGGTCACACAATAAGTTTCATGACCCAGTGGCAATTTGAACTCTGGTCTCCAGTGATCTAGTCCAACCGCAAACCACTATGCCCTGCTGGCTCTCATTGTGAGGCACTGGAGCAGAGAATTTGAAATACCCCTTGAACCCATAGAAAGGACTAAGCAGTAGTGACGAAGCAATTGCATCGTTTTCAGGAATCAAGTCTTCTCAATGGACTTTACTCACACATCCAATTGATGTAATAATGTCTTCCTGGGGTTGTGCTGGAGTCTCAAGGAATGGGTGAGAATCTGTCCTAAATCTTGGCTAGTATAAATGGGAGGATGAAGAACCAATGCTGAATTACCCATTGCCCTGGCAAGTAGCAACCGCCTTCATCTGGCAGCCTTAAAGACAGTCTATTAGTGATGTTCAGGGTTGGAATGAGATCTTTAGAAACCTTAAGCACTGAAAAGATGCTGATGCCCCCTTGTATGTATATCCAATTCAAAACATAAATAATAATGAACTGTAAAAAATTTTTTTCAAGATGAAACAAAACTTAAGAGTAAAATGGAAAATAATATTTCTTTTTTATGCTTCCACATTGTTTGTATCTGAAACGTTTTCTACTGTTTTTTTTTCTAATTGTAAAGCCTTTAATTGTAATGAGCCTTTTTTGTGGAACCTGGTTCAGCTGCATTGTTTGCAGTTTTCCACCATGGAAAATCTGGCAATGGGAGATTTCTGTGGTGCCCCTATTCCCATGGTGCCTGAAGCAAGTACTTATTTTTCTTAATGGTTAATTCAGCCCTGGTGGCAGGAAGGGGACCAAAACTCTTGTCTGTTTGGTTTTGTACAGCCTGGAGGGGTATCGCCTTGGCTGCTGTTGATTCATTTGCTTAGAGGCCCCAGGCAGATGTTTCTGGGCAGAGATGAGCACGCGACTGGCCTCACCACCTCCTAAGAATATTCAATCCATAATCCTTTCAAGGAGGAAGGAGAAGAAGAGAGGAAGAAATGGAGAAAGGGAATGAGGAGGAAAGGAATGGCTCCCTCAAGATGAGGCCAAGAGTGGCTGAGCTCCCCCCCCCCCCCAGCCCCCATCTAATGATCAGGCAAAACTGAACCACCATGAGTACTATGTAGTTTAGTCACATCAGGAATGATCATTCAGAAGTGTGCTAAATGATCAAGCACACAGGCCATTTGTGTGTTTACACACACACCTATTAAAGTAAGTATTGTTGAGTCTTCTCATGAGTAATAAAGGTTGCATTCCTTCCCTCCTAAATGCCCGACTGAGGAGCCAGCCATAATCAAATATTCACCATTCGGGGTTGTTTTTATTTACATTCTCTAACTCCATTAATTCCATTAGTCACAGCATGAAAATGTAGAAATAAAATAATCCCAAAGGTAAATCTTGATTTTTGCCATTTTTATATATAACTCTCATGTTGTATATAATGGGATCTGGGCATCCATATATTTTGATTTCCATGGGAGTTCTGAAATCACATCCCAGTGGAGATCAAGAGCACACTGAACTCAGTTTTGTAAAGTTATTATTATTATTATTATTATTATTATTATTATTATTATTAAAAATGTGTAGTAAAATGATGCCACTGATATAAAAAGGCATATATATATGATCCAAAGTTTGCATTTGATTACTTTAAAAATATTTTCAATGTGGATGGAGAATCTGTGGGTACAGAGGCCTGGGTATCTGCTGGGGTTTTGTCCCAGGACTTTTTTGGATGCTCAAAATCCATAGTTGTTCAAGTCCCGTTACATACAATGGTTCTTGCCCAGCTTACCTGTCCAAACCTATCTCTCTCTATGGTCCACCTCACAGGCTAAGAATGTCAGGGGAGGCCCTGCTCTCGGTTCCACACCCCTCGCAAGCGCAACTGGTGGGGACGAGAGAAGGGTCTTCTTGGCGATGGGCTCTCCATGGAACTCCCTCCCCACTGAAAATGAATCAGCCCCCTCCCTCCTGGCCTTCATAAAAAACTAAAAACATGGCTCTGGGATCAGGCTTTTGGTCAATAATGGGAGCAGTGCAATAAAAGACTCTAAATTAATTCAATGACTTGGAACACTTTCTCCCGTAGAGATGTTCACTGTATTGTTGAAGACTTTCATGGCCAGAATCACTGAGTTGCTGTGAGTTTCCCAGACTGTATGGCCATATTCCAGAAGCTTTCTTTCCTGACCTTTCACCCACATCTGTGGTGGGCATCCTCAGAGGTTGTGAGGTATGTTGGACACTAGGCAAAGGAGGTTTATATATCTGTGTAAGGTCCAGGGAGGTAGAAAGAACTCTTGTCTGTTGGAGGCCAGTGTGAATGTTGTAATTAATCACCATGATTAGCATTAATGACCTTGCCAGTTTCATTCCTGCCTGAGGGAGTCCTTTGCTGAGAGGTGTAGGCTGCCCCTGATTGATTCATTTCTGGAATTTCTCTGTTTTCAGAGTGTTCTTTATTTACTGTTCTGATTTTAGAATTTTGTATTACTGGTATCTAGATATTGTTCATTTTCATGGTTTCTTCCTTTCAACAATTTCAACAGAAACAGATGAGAGTTCTTTCTCCCACCCTAGACCTTACACAGATATATAAATCCCACTTGCCTAGTGTCCAACATACCTCACAACCTCTGAGGATGCCTGACACAGATGTGGGTGAAATGTCAGGAGAGAAAGCTGCACAGCAACCCATTAATTCAATGACAATCCGGACTGGTCCTGGAATATGAATCATAGAATCATAGAATAATAGAGTTGAAGAGACCTCGTGGGCCATCCAGTCCAATCCTCTGCCAAGAAGCAGGAAAATCGCATTCAAAGCACCCCTGACAGATGGCCATCCAGCCTCTGCTTAAAACCCCCCAAGAAGGAGTCTCCACCACACTCTGGGGCAGAGATTTCCACTGTTGAACAGCTCTCTCAGTTAGGAAGTCCTTCCTGATGTTCAGGTGGAATCTCCTTTTCTGTAGTTTGAAGCCATTGTTCAGTGTCCTAGTCTCCAGGGAAGCAGAAACAAGCTTGCGCCCTCCTCCCTATGACTTCCTCTCCCCTCATTTATGGACCATCTTATCTCCCCAAAGGGACTCAGGACAGTTTCCAACATGGCAAACATTCAACGCCATGAGAAAACCATACAAATAGTTAACTTCAATTAGTCCAACAGGCGGCAGACAGATTTCTAACTGGAGCGGCATACAGGAAGCATACTACTCTTATGTTACGTCAGCTTCACTGCCAGTCTGCTACTGAGCCCAATTCAAAGTGCTGGTCTTAGCCTATAAAGCACTATACGGTTCTGGTCCAACTTTCCTGGCCGAACGCATCTCCCTCTATGAGCCTATAAGAGCTTTAAAATTGCCTGGGAAGGCCCTGCTCTCTGTCCCAACCTCTTTGCAGCATGACTGGTGGGGACGAGAGACGGGGCCTTCTCAGTGGTGGCCCCTCCACTGTGGAACTCCCTCCCCAGTGACATCAGGCAGGCCTCATCCCTCCTGGTTTTTAGAAAAAAACCTTTTCTTGCAGAAAACTACGGAATGAGACTTTAACAGCTTGAGTAATGGACTGTGGATTTTGGAAAACGATTTGGTTATGAGATCATGACTCTGCATTTTAGTAGGTTTTAATCTTTTTAATTGCTTGATATGTGTTTAATTGCTCATGTTTACATTGTTGATGTTTTGTTGAGAGGCATTTCCATGTTTGGAAGCTGCCTGGAGTCCCCTCTGGGGTAGAGAAAGGGGGAAGAGAAATGAAGTCAATAAAATAATAAGTAATAAATTCACATCAAGACAAGGCACATTAGACAATAAAAACAAACTGGCTGTAACTTAATAAACAAAACGATGACAAATAAAAGAAACACTAAAATAAATAAATATATAGTGAAATGGTGGTCCTTGTTTCAAATGGCCAAAACCACGGTTTGTTTTTGGGATCTTTTTTTCCCCCCTCCTGGAAGGTGGAATCCGTGGGTGCAGAGTCCGCGGGTAGGGAGGCCTGACTGTCCTAGGATTTTAACCACTTGGTTAACAAATCCCCCACCCCCTTGTTTTTTTCCCTCCGGGCCTTTCTCTTGTGCCTGGAAAGAAGGGAGAGGGGGGGGGGGTCCCTAGGAGAGAATGTTAAGGGGGTAGTAAGAGCTGAGCTGAGCCGAGCAGCTGGCTGGAGCAATCTGATGGGGAGACAAAGGCATGCCTGGTCGCCGGTCCCGGGATCCCAGGTAAACACGCCCGCTTTGTGATGAAAATGAGAGGCGAGGCGAGGGCCGGAGCAGATGATTTGCGATTGGGGAGGAGGAAGGACAGGGAAGAGAAGGAGGAGAGGAGGAGGAGGGCGGCGCTGCTTATCTATCTATCTATCATCTGGCTTCCCTGCGTGCCAGCTGAGCCACGCGACCGCCCCTTTCTTATTCTAATCCGCACATGCCTTCGCTGCTACTTTCCTCCGGCGCGCCACCGTCCCCTTCCCCTTCCTCAACACACAGGCAGGCAGGACACCCCGCTTCCCAAGCAGGACCACTTGGGAGGGGCTATTATTATTATTATTATTATTATTATTATTATTATTATTATTATTATTATTATTATTATATTAGGGGTAAGGATCTCCCCCTTTTCCCCTTCCTCTGTTATTGCTCCCCTTCCCACCCACTTCATTTGTGGGCAGCGTCCCCTGCTCATCATGCCTTTGCGGTGGCATCAGGTCCCAGGAGAGCAGGCCAGGATTCCTTTCCCACATTAATTTTCAATGGATCCAGCATGTGACGCTGGGAGGGGGACAAAAGAAGAGGAGGAGGCCAGCAATGAATGATCCGTCCCACGGTTCTAATATAGCAGGGCTTGCCAAATATTTCATGTTGGTGACACACTTCTAAGACATGCAAGACAGTAATTCAGTAATTACTAGCAAACTGGAGGTTGAGATAAGAGATAAGGGCTCATGCATAAATTGTAATCGTGAAAGTGGTAAATTGTCACGGTGAAACCCCTGCATTTATATATATTTTAAAATATATGATTTACTAGCTTGGGTACCCGGTGGTACCCCGGTTATTTGAAAAGGGCCTTGTTTGTTTTTGGATGTTAGGTAATATCAGTCTGGTCATACGTTACGCTGTTTCTTAGAAAAAAACTCATTCTTAGCTTTTGTTTTTTATGAATGCTCCCATTAGAAAATGCATAAGGATGTGGGTGAACTACAACTCCCAAAATCATGAGTCAATCACCCCCAAACCCTGCCTGTATGCACAGTTGGCCATGTTGGGTCTGTGTGCCAAGTTTGGTCCCAGTCTATCGTTGGTGGGAGGCCCCAGTTCCTTTGGATGCGGGTGAACTACAACTCTCTGAAATCCAGCTGAGAAACATTGCTGCACTGCTGCGTACATACACACATACAAACACTCATTTTATTATATGTATGTATGTATAGATAGATAGATAGATAGATAGATAGATAGAATATATATGATGTATTGCTTGTTTCACATAGACTCAGAGGTTTCTCCCTATGTTTGCATGACACACCTACACACTGCAGCTGACACACAAACATGTTGCGACACACAGTTCGGAAAGCTCTACTCTATAACATAAGGTGTTGTATGTCTGTATTATGAATGTATAATCTTAATATTTTACATTCTGTATATACTATCATCATCATTATTATTAGAAAGCCTTCCTTTCCCCGTGGGGCAGTGGTTCAAGTGTTGGACTACAGCTCTAGAGACCAGGGTTGGAATCCCCACTGAATGACCTTGAGTGAATCACATTCTCTCAGCTTCAGAGGAAGGCAAAAACCAACTTGTTTTGAACACATCTTGTTAACAAAAGCCTGTGGTAAACTTGCCTTTAGGTTGCCATAGGTCAGAAACAACTGACAGGTACACAGTAACAACAATGTGTTATACTATATCTATATCTTATAAACAGGTAGCATGATGTAGTAGTTTGATTGGGCTCAGACCAGATGTCGAATCATGGCTCAGTCCTAGAAACACATTTGGGCAATTACGCTAAATCAGCCTAATGTTCTAGGAATTAGCTGCTATGGGCTTCAAATGACATAACATTGATGCATAGCTTATATGCATTGTTGTTGTTTTGTGCCTTCGGGTACAATGGAATTTTCTTGGGAAGATTTGTTCAGAGGGGGTTTGCTTTTGTTTTTCTCTGAGGCTGAGAGAGTGAGACTTGTCCAAGGTAATCCAGTCGGTTTCTGTGGCTGAGCAGGGATATGAACCCTGATCTTCAGAACAGTTGTCTAATGCTCAAACCACTACACCATTCTGGCTCTTATTAATATTGCAACCTCAGATTTCTATTCTTATCCTGGTTGTGTTTAAAAATATGCATAAGATTTCAGCCACTTACCTACATGGTTATGCCAGACCTGAATAGGATGGAGCTGCCCTTGTGCATGGCCAGCTCTTTTGTCCCTCATGTTTGTCTTCCCAAACAGAGATGGTGGGCATCCTAATTCTGATTTTACAGCTGGAGAACTGAGCGACCAGTGAGCTCTTACAGAGATGCCACCCACTGTGGGCACGACAGAAACAGATCTCTTTGCAGATGCCTTCTAAGTGTCATTTTTTTTTGTCCAAAATGACCTTCCCTGGTTGAAGCAGCAATTGTTCATTGAAAAATAAATAAATACCTAGGCTGGTTGTAGAGCCACCCAGAATGCATTTTGATGGTGTAATCTCTTCTTAAAGTCACTTAATATGGATTAATTACCCCTCATTTCCTGAAAACCTTCTCATACAATCCGGATTATGGAGGCTGCAATCCAGTTTACTAAAGCTACAATCACTTAACCTGAAAATGCCACTAGGAATGGCAGTGTTTTCCCAGTAGCTGGGTTTAGGGGTTTACAGTGACAAATCGTGGAGGAATGGGACTGGTGATTCCAACTTGCTTTTTAGTGGATATATGTGGTGCGGATTTCAACCTGGTTTTTCAATTTTTGAATAGTAAATCATGCTGTGTCGTTACTCTTGCAGAAATCATGTTGTTCATGGAAACAACTATCAGGCTTTGCATTTACATCCCAGTGGTTTCCCACCATGGCTCTTCTGTTGTTGATGGACTACAACTCCTGGAATCCCTGACCCTTGGCTCTACTTCACTGGGGCACCTGGGGGTTCAAGTCCAACGTTTGTGAGCCAAAGATTAGGAACCCATGTTTTATGCTAAACAGATTCTACATCTCCTGTGCAGCATTTTTTTCATACATACCTACTGAAACATAATTGCAGGGTAAAAACAATGTCCTGGGGGAAAAAAGATTACCCTTGAAGGTTCCTCCAGGGTTCTGCTTTTGTTAAGGATGGACAAAACAGCAGAGACATCTTCCCATACTTCTCTACACCTCAGTGTCCTTTTCCTCTAGGTTCTGCATCACCATCAATATCCTCTTTGTGTTATTGAAAGCTTTCATGGCTGAAATCACTGGATTGCTGTGAGCATTCCGGGCTGTATGGCCACGTTCCAGAAGCATTATCTCCTGACATTTCACCTACACCTATGGCAGGCATTCTCAGAGGTTGTGAAGTTTGTTGGAAACTAGACAGACGAGGTTTATATATATGTACTACGTTCAGCAAAGGACAAGAGGGATCCTCTCACCTCTGCAGGAGTCTACCATATACCATGCAGCTGTGGACAAGTCTACGTAGGGACCACCAAATGCAGAAGCATTGCCCAGACATGAATCAAGGAACATGAAAGGCACTGCAAACTAACTCAGCCAGAGAAGTCAGCCATAGTAGAGCACTTGATGTACCAACCTGGACACAGGATATTATTTGAGAATGCAGAAATGCTGGACCATTCTAACAACCACCATGTCAGACTACACAGAGAAGCCACTGAAATCCACAAGGTAAAGGTAAAGGTTTTCCCCTGACATTATGTCTAGCCGTGTCCGACTCTGGGGGTTGGTGCTCATCTCCATTTCTAAGCCAAAGAGCCGGTGTTGTCCATAGACACCTCCAAGGTCATGTGGCCAGCATTACTGTATGAAGCATAGTTACCTTCCAGCCAGAGCAGTACCTATTGATCTACTCACATTTGCATGTTTACGAATTGCTAGGTTAGCAGAAGCTGGGGTTAACAGCGGGAGCTCACTGTGCTCCCCAGATTCGAACCATCAACCTTTCAGTTAGCAAGTTCAGCAGCTCAGTGGTTTAATCCACTGTGGGCTTCTGAAATCCACAAGCATGTGGACAATTTCAGCAGAAAGGAGGAAATCATGAAAATGAACAAAAATCTGGCTATCAGTATTTTAAAACTCTAAAATCAGGACAGTAAATAAAGAACAACACTAAGAAGACAGGGGAATTCCAGACATGAAACAATCAGGGCCAACAAACATCTGCCATCAAAAGATTCCCCCAGGCAAGAATCAGCCAAACTTTGAAGCTACAAGGCTTTTCATTGCTAATCAAGGTGATTAATTGCAACATTCACACTTGCCCCCAACAGGCAAGAGTTCTTTTCCCACCCTGGACCTTCCACAGATATATAAACCTCCCTTGCCTAGTTTCCAACAAACCTCACACCCTCTGAGGATGCCTTCCATAGATGGGGGTGAAACATCAGGAGAGAATGCTTCTGGAACATGGCTACACAGCCCGGAAAACTCACAGAAAGCCAATGACACTGGCCATGAAAGACTTCAACAACACAATGAATGAAACAGTTTGGAAATCCCAATAGAATGCCACCCAGTTTTGCCACTGACTTAATTAACTTGACAATCTCCTCAGCCAAAAGCAAGCCCACATTTCCCATTGAAATACTGGTATGTTTATGTTGGTTAAAATTGCTTTTCATTTAAAATATTGTGGGGGGTTTTTTTGCACTACTAATAAAATAACTGCAGTGTGCATAGGAATTTGTTTATGCTTTTTTGTTGCAAACTATAGCCTGGGCCCCCAAGAGTCTCATGGACTGTGAACCAGCCCTCAGCTTTAAAAAGTTGATGTCTCCTGCCTTAAGGGGTATTTTGGCTGACTGTAGCAGATATTTAGAGGAAGCCAACCTAGCAGTTGAAAACATGCAACTGTGAGCAGATCACATTTACAGGTACCCCTACGGTGGGAAAGTAATGGCGCTCCATGCAGTCATGCTAGCCACATGACCTTGGAGGTGTCTACAGACAACGCCAGCTCTTCGGCTTTGAAATTGAGATGAGCACCAACACCCAGAGTCAGACATGACAAGATTTAATGTCAGGGGAAGGGGATAAGAGAGACAAGGGTCATAGCCTGTTGTCCTTTTGTGAGTGCCTCTCTCTCCAGGAAACATCAACTTGAGCAACCAGGGTTGCTGGACTACAGTAGATCTTTGGACATGTCTTTGCTTGGGATTGTGGTTCCCAGAATCCCATGAAGATTTGAGGTTGTGCACTGATACCTTACGTCAATACCAGGCATGATTCTGGAAAAAATCATTAAGGAAGTGGTTTGTGAACATGGTCATTGCTAATAGTCAACATAGATTTATCAAAAACAAATCATGCCAGACAAATCTGATCACTTTTTTCGATAGAGTTACAAGCTGGGTTGATGCAGGGAACGCTGTGGAGGTAGCATACCTGGTTTCAGTAAGGCCTTCAACAAGGTCCCCCATGACCACCTGGCAAACAAACTAGTCAAATGTGAGCTAGGCAAAACTCTGGTTAGGTGAATCTGATTGGTTAAACGATTGAACCCAAAGAGTGCTCACCAATGCTTTCGCTTCATCCTGGAAAGAAGTGACAAGTGGAGTGCCGCAGGGTTCCATCCTGGGCCCAGTTCTGTTCAACATTTTTATTAATGACTTAGATAAAGGCACGATCATCAAGTTTTCAGATGACACCAAACTGGGAGAGATAGCTAACACTCCAGAAGACAGAAGCAGAATTCAAAATGATCTTATCAGATTAGAGAGATGGGCCAAAACTAAGAAAATGAAGTTCAACAGGGACAAATGCAAAATACCCCACTTAGACAGAAAAAATGAAATGCAAAGAAACAGAATGGAGGACACCTGGCTCAACAGCAGTACATGTGAAAAAGATCTTGGAGTCCTCCTGGACAACAAGTTAAATGTGAGCCTACAATGTGATGCGGCAGCTGAAAAAGTCAATGGGATTTTGGCCTGCATAAATAAGAGTATAGTGTCTAGGTCCAGGGAAGTCATGTTACCCCTCTATTCTGCCTTGGTCAGACCACACCTGGAATACTGTGTCCAATTCTGGGCACCACAATTGAAGGGAGATGTTGATAAGCTGGAATGTGCTTAGAGGAGGGTGACTAAAGTCTTCAAGGTTCTGGAGAACAAGCCCTATGAAAAGTGGCTTAAAGAGCTGGGCATGTTTAGCCTGCAGAAGAGAAGGCTGAGAGGAGACATGATGAGGGCCATATATAAATATGTGAGGGGAAGTCATAGGGAGGAGGGAGGGAGCTTGTTTTCTGTTACCCTGGAGACTAGGATGTGGAAGAACAGCTTCAAACTGTAAGCGACTTTCCTGTAAAGGACATTCCACCTGAACATGAGGAAGAAGTTCCTAACTGTGAGAGCTATTTCTCAGTGGAGCTCTCTGCCTTGAAATGTGGTTGAGGCTATTTCTTTGAAGGCTTTCAAGCAGAGGCTGGATGGCCATCTGTTGGGATACCTTGAATGTGATTTTCCTGCTTCTTGGCAGGAGCTTGGACTGGATGGCCTGTGAGGTCTCTTCCAACTCTATGATTTTATGATTCAATGACTTTTTCTCAAGCAACTTAAGAGGCCTGCAAATTGTTCCACGAATTTCACCTGCATTGGAGCTCATCCCCATGTGAAAACAAGAGAGAAAGAAGAGAAGCAGAGAACAGGGAAAAACAAAAGCAGAGGCTCCGAGGAAAGAGTCACTCACTATATTTCCCTGCCTTGTCTGTTGCTCATGTCTCCTCTGGTGCCTAATGAGCCTGGCCTGGTACAGTAAATTGGCAGAGAGGAATCAAAAAGTACTTAAAAGGGGGTGGCCTTATAAAGTGGAGAAGTGGTAAAGATTTATGGCAAAAATACAAGGGGTGGCGGTGTGTATTGGGCATACTTTAACTTTAGCCGGCTTTCTTGGGGGGGGGGGGCAAGGGGACCTCCTCTCCCCCCCCCCCTTTCACCTTCCCGGCAGTGTGAGAGCCGGGTCTGGAGACACGCAGGAGCTGGGAGTGCAAAAACGCCATTTGGTTAGGAGCAGATGGCTGGCTCGGGGGTTGATGGCGTCTAAAGGCGTGTCATCCCCCGCTCGCCCGAATCCCCGAGGGCTCCCCTTGTCTTGGGAATCAATGAAAATTAAAGCGCAGAGAAAGGATGAATGGGCAGGCCTCGAGTCCCTCCTTTGTTCGGCCCAGCTACTGGTGGGCAGGAGTTAAACTACAACAGCCTCCTATAGAAACACTTAAGTTAAACAGTCTCCCCGTTAGTCCAGCAGCATCTGAAAGAAGAAGAAGAAGGAAGAAGGAAGGGGGGGGGGGGGAGAGAAGAAGGAGGGGGCCAAAAAAAGGAGAGAGAGAGAGAGAGAGAGAGAGGGAGGGATTGAGAGGGGCGCTTTCTGCTTGATTTCCCCAATACAGAATCGCGTGGCATAAATTAAGTTGGAAGAGAAAGAGGCGCTTCGGGCAGGATTTCGGGGGGATTTGACGACGCCTTTCAGTTCCGCTTTGCCGGCCTAATCGAGAAAGCTGTGCCGCGTCAATTTAACAAATCCTGGAGAGCAAAGGCAGAGCTGTTCAAAAGATGGGGAGAGACTTTCGAGGCAAAAGGGGGAGTGGGTTTCCTGGGCAAGGAAGGAAGGAAGGAAGGAAGGAAGGGTGGGTGGGTGGGTGGAAGAGGGATTTAAGCCCTCGCGCGTGTTCCCTTCGGAATCCCGCGCTCTCTTTCGAAGTCCAGGGCGGAGGGAGGGATGCTCTGGCTCTGGCTCGGTCCGGAACCGTGGCTTCCCCACGCGATGGAGCCTCAATCCAGTGGGAGTGGGCCTTTTTGACCGTACTACGCCCCCTACTTCCAAGATGCGGGAAAGGATTCCTCCCTTTGCAAATGCGCCCACCCTTGGGCAGGAAGGAACACTTCCCTTGCGTCTATGGGTGCATCTGCAGTGCAGGCTGAATGCAGTTTGACCTCTCCTTAACTTTATTTATCGTGTCAGAAGCGAACCGAGGGTACAAGTTGTAACGCACTTGAAAACACAAAGTTAAAAATAACAACAACTAGGCATTATACTAAATGTCCTTTGACCAGTTGCTGGCCACTTGGAGTGCCTCTGTTGTTGCTGTAAGAAGGTTCTCCATAGTGCATGTGGCAGGGCTCAGGCTGCATTGTAACAGGTGGTCTGTGGTTTGCTCTTCTCCACACACATATCGTGGACCAATTTCTTAAGGTTGGCTCTGCATCTCCTGGTGCCAGATCGCAGTCTGTTCAGCGCCTTCCAAGTTGCCCAGTCATCTGTGTGCCCAGGAAGGAGTCTCTCATCTGCGTCAGCCACTGATTAAGGTTCTGGGTTTTAGCCTGCCACTTTTGGATTCTCACCTACTGAGGTGTTCCTGCAAGTATCTCTGTATATCTTATTATTTATTTATTTATTTGCAATATTTATACTCTGCCTTTCTCTACCCTGAGGGGGACTCAAGGTGGCTTAAAAATGGCACTTGTGCATAGAACACAGACATGAATAAACTTATTAAAATTAAAACAGACATAAAAGCATAATTAAAATACATTCCAATATGAGACACGTCATCCAAAGACAAGGTCTAAAGCTGTTCCATAATCCATTGCACAATTTCCAGATAAAATTATTGCACTGCACTATTTACTAAAGGCCCTATTTATCATAGATCTTAGAAAACTATTTCTTGATTTAAGGCGTTGGCGTGCTGGCTGATACCCGAACAAGGAATGGGCTGAAGATGTCAGTGTCTTAGTTCTTTCATTGCTGGCTGCTACTTCCCGGCAGATGTCAGGTGGTGCAATGCCAGCTAACAGTATAATTTCTCCAGTGGTGTGGGGCATAGACATCCAGTGATAATGCGGCATGTCTCATTAAGAGCCACATCCACTGTTTTAAAGTGATGAGATGTGTTCCACACTGGGCATGTGTACTCAGCAGCAGAGTAGCAAAGCGCAAGGGCAGATGTCTTCACTGTCTGGTTGTGATCCCCAGGTTGTACCAGTCAGCTTTCGTACGATGTTATTTCTAGTGCCCACTTTTTGCTTGATAGTCAAGCAGTGCTTCTTGTAAGTCAGGGCACGGTTCAGGGTAACTCCCAAGTATTGCGGTGTGCTGTGATGCTCCAGTGGGATTCCTTCCCAGGTAATCCTCAGAGCTCAAGATGCTTGTGTGTTCTTAAGGTGAAAAGCACACTACAAATACGTGAAGGGAAGTCATAGGGAGGAGGGAGCAAGCTTGTTTTCTGCTGCCCTGCAGACTAGGACACGGAACATAGAATCATAGAATAGTAGAGTTGGAAGAGACCACATGGGCCATCTAGTCCAACCCCCTGCTAAGAAGCAGGAAATCGCATTCAAAGCACCCCCGACAGATGGCCATCCAGCCTCTGCTTAAAAGCCTCCAAGGAAGGAGCCTCCACCACGGCCCCGGGGAGAGAGTTCCACTGTCGAACAGCTCTCACAGTGAGGAAGTTCTTCCTGATGTTCAGGTGGAATCTCCTTTCCTGTAGTTTGAAGCCATTGTTCCGTGTCCTAGTCTGCAGGGCAGCAGAAAACAAGCTTGCTCCCTCTTCCCTATGACTTCCCTTCACGTATTTGTACATGGCTATCAACTAAAAATGGCTTCAAACTACAGGAAAGGAGATTCCACCTGAACATCAGGAAGAACTTCCTCACTGTGAGGGCTGTTCGACAGTGGAACTCTCTCCCCCGGGCTGTGGTGGAGGCTCCTTCATTGGAGGCTTTCAAGCAGAGGCTGGATGGCCATCTGTCGGGGGTGCTTTGAATGCGATTTCCTGCTTCTTGGCAGGGGGTTGGACTGGATGGCCCATGAGGTCTCTTCCAACTCTACTATTCTATGATTCTATGACTTTTGCATTTTAGATGGATTAGGGATCAGCTGGTTTTCCCTGTAATAGGCAGTAAGAGCACCTAAAGCTTCAGAGAGCTTCTGTTCAACCATTTCAAAGCTCCCTGCTTGGGTGGTGCCTAACTGCTTTGGCTCAATATTGTGGAATCCTGGGGTTTATAATTTTATAAGATCATTACCCTCACCTACCAAAGTGTGCTGGTTCCTTAGCAAATTAGACTTTTCATCATCCCATAACATTGAGCCAAGGCATTTCAAGGGCTGTTGGGCTGCGTTCATTCTACAGCAGTGCTTCTCAACTTGTGGGTCCCCAAATGTTTTCACCTTCAACTCCCAGAAATCCTATCAGCTGGTAAACTGGCTGGGATTTCTGGGAGTTGTAGGCCAAAACACCTAGGGACCCACAGGGTGAGAACCACTGTTCTACAGTGTAGCTCAGGCATGGGCAAACTTCAGCCCTCCCTCCAGGTGTTTTGGACTTCAGATCCCACCATTCCTAACAGCCTCAGGCCCCTTCCTTTCCCCCCTCCCTGCATGGGGAGCTGGAGCTGACAGAGGGACTTCACCCGCTGTCCCTAGATTCGAACTGCTGACCTGCCAGTCAGCAGTCCTGCCAGCACAAGGTTTTGATCTATTGCACAACCAGGGGCTCCTATTAACTATAATAATAATTTTATTCTTATACCCCGCCAACTTCTCCCCGAAGGGACTCCGAACAGTTTGCATATGGGACAAAATGCCCCGAGACACAATAGAAAGCAATCCGTCAAAGCAAAAACATGATTAAAACAAAAACATAGTTAAATATAACATTCCAGATAAAAGCACAATTCAACAGAACATAAGAGTATAAAACTAGACAATTTGGATGCACCCTCAGCCTGGATCTAGGCCCCTTCTACACTGTCATACAAAATCCAGATCCAGTGTAGACTCATATAATCCAGTTCAAAGCAGATAACGTGGATTCTCTCCTTTGATAATCTAGATTATATGTGGAAAGTCTTCAGGGCCCTTCCACACAGCCATAAAACCCAGAATATCAAGGCAGAAAATCCCACAATATCTGCTTTGAACTGGGTTAGCTGAGTCCCCACTTCCATATATTCCAGTTCAAAGCAGATAATGTGGGGTTTTATTCAGCGGTGTGGAAGGGGCACCAGTGTGTTACAAGATCCCTTTACATACTTTTCAAAAGTACATATTCTGATGTGAGTCTGTTTCAGAAACAAACAAGAAAAGGAAAAGGAGTGTTGTGGCTCATTTAACCAATTTTGGATGGCATGAGCTTTAACTGAGAACTATAGTCAAGCCTTAGGTATTAGGATCAGTAACATAACTGTTGACTTGGTGAATATTTGGGGGAAACTGAAGAGCTTCTCTTGTTCAAGGAGAAACATTCAGCTTGAAGGAAGATTGTTCCAAGGAGCTTCTCTTGCACAAGAAGATTCTCTCTCAGACTCTTTGAGACCTGAGAGAGAACTGATGGTCAGAGCCGGCCCTAGGTATTTTTCAAGTGTAGGCGAACAGAATTTTGGCACCCCCCCCCCCAAAAAAAACAATCACTGAAAAGTAAAAGCGTTGGATAAGCGAAAATGTTGGATAATAAGGAGGGATTAAGGAAAAGCCTATTAAGGATCAAATTACATTAAGATTTTACAAATTAAGCACCAAAATATCATACTTTACAACAAATCAACAGAAAAAGCAGTCTCGACTGCACCCCCGTATGTTTGGCGCTCAAAACGACTGCTTAATTTGCCTCATTGTTGGACCGGCTCTGCTGATGGTTGCATCCTAGGCTCATTCATGGTAGCTGACAAGGTTGCAGTGGCATGTGAAAATTATTTGCTTTATTTATTTATTCACAGTATTTATATTCCGCCCTTCTCACCCCAATGGGGACTCTGGGCAGATCACAGACACACATATACAGCAAACATTCAATGCTGTTTATACATTGACAAGACAGACAATTGTACATAGATATAGGCTTTTCCTCATCTTCGGCATCTTGGAGGCTTCTGCTTGGTTCCAGCCATGGGGATGCTGTATCTCCATCTTCCTGCCAAAGAGCTTTTGTTTGTAAACTCCCTCCTTGATCGAATTGCCAGCATTTTTCTGGCATTTCCTTATGGGTGCCTCAATATCTCCCCACTTATAAGTTGTACCTATTTGTCTACTCACATTTTTCTTTCGAACTGTTAGGAAGGCAGAAGCTGGGCTAAAGCCTGGAGCTCATCCAGATCTGGCCTTCAAACTGTCAACCTTCAGTTGGCAAGATTTACTGCAGCTGATGGTTAACCTGATATGTTAAAGACCAGCTTAACAGCATGTTCCCCAGAGTACCAAGTGACATGAAGGGTGGAGAAAGTAGAGCATTTTGTAGAATGCAAGCTTAGCTGATCACTCTTCATTGTTACTGACACTATCTGTGCAGACAGAAGCTTTCTAGTCAAATGAACAATTTTTTTTATAAATTCCACTGTTTGCATTGCTGCAAGTTTTTTTTCTGGTGTAAAGGAGGGAGTGCCAAGGATAAGATGATGTAAAGATAGATGATGGCACTTGTGTGCTCAGATGGACTTGATCCTGACAAAATAAATCATCAAACTATTTCAGTTTGGATCCAGAGTGTGACATGCTGAAGGCAGATCCACTGAAATTGGCAGGACTTGAGTTTGGCATAGTATGCCTGATCCAAAAGTAAATAGTGCAAAACAATGTGGTTTGCAATCAGATTTGGTCTTACATAGAGAAGATTAATTGAAATTCAAGGGAAAGTTATTTTCTTGGGAGTAGCATGGGGCAGGGCTGGTTATGGAAGCAGTAGCCCAGAGCAGTAGCATTTCCAATACTATTTATTACTGTATTTCTTTGATGGTAAGAATTTGCTGTCCTGCCATTCTGCCCCAGGAAAAGATACTCGGTGCCTTCGTGCAAACTTGCACACCCCTGCATGTCTTGTTTAATTATTTATTGCATTCAGGTTTCATGCTTCAGCAACTGTTCTCATGTTTGTTACTGGTGTTCCCTTTCATTTTAGTTCTCACTTGGTTCATTTAGCTTGCTCCACAGCCTGTGTAGGGATCTAGTAGAATGACCGCATGACATTGGGAGGATGCCTGGGTTCAAAGTCTTGCTGAGCCATGAAGATGGCTGAATGGTCTTGAGGCAGTCATTATCCTTGGGATAATCTACTCCCAGGGTTGTTGGGAAATAAAAATTAATCCCTTCCTTGGAGGAAGAGTGGAATGCAAATGTAACTGATGAGCTATGCTCATCAATCTGTCTGTACTCCATGCATATGAATAGCAACCCTTAATAAACTGTACAGTGTCTCACCCTCACCACTTCCCTCTCCTAGCTGGTCCAATATTCTTATTGGATCCCTTATCATCCTGGAGGAAATATGCAATCAATGTTCCCAAACTACAGAATCTTAGAAAAAGGCATATAATAAGCAATCAATGTTCCCTCATACCACAGTTAGGACAAAAATGAACAGTTTTAATTAGAGTATGAGCAACCTGAGATTCTTTTTGCGCATCCCCAATACTCACAGGAAGTCTCCAAAAGCCACCAAACTGCATTTTAAAAAGTGATTGATCTATTGGTCCCAAACAATAGATCAAAACAAACACAAACAAAAAAGTGTCCAGAAATGCAGCGTATTAGATAGATTTGCCATCGTGGAACCCCATATCCCCCTATACTCATTTCCAACCCTCCACTGAAAGGCTGCTTTATTTACAGGAACACAAAACCAGAGATGACATCACGTAACTTCAGATAAACTGAGGTCTCATCTATACTGGCTATATACTGTACGTTGAAATTGCATTATCTAGTTGGAGTAGATGCATATAATGCAGCTTAATGGCAATGAACTATATTATGTGAGTCACTCATTCTACACTGACCATATAATGCAGTTCCAAACTGCATTATATGGCAGTATAGGGGGTCTGGGACATGTTTTTGCAGGCTGCTGGAAGGGCTAGGAGCAAAACTTGGTTTCTAGCCCTAGCTGACTCTTGATGTAAGTTCCCAAAGAGACCATCTGAGCACCTTCAGAGGAATGTGGAAAAATTTCTGGAAAATTCAGTTTTGTGGGTAAGGAGGTAACAACAGAGAGTGCTTGTCTCCATCAATCCAGAAGGCATCTATAGGAATATTGGACTACAATAGTGCTTCTCAAGCTTTTATATGTTTCAGATTTCAACAACAGGATTCCTTATCCTTGGTCATGTTGGCTGTTGCTTCTGCACACTAAAATCTAAAGCATTTGGAAGGCCAAAGGCTAAGATTCGCTGTTCTACAGACAGATCATTGTTTGTTTATTCTTTGACCAAGACTCTGAGATTCTGAGATTAAAAACTCTGAGCCCAGATATTTCTTCAGAGTATAAGTTTTGATGGTGTTTTTAGCTCTCCGGGTTGTCATCAGTAATGGAAAGGAAATAATTTCATTGCTGCTCCTGGAATCTTCTTAAAGACTTAGTCATCACACACACAATTCCTTTCTATGCCTTGTGCAAGGAGCCACTGGGTATCTCCTTGCACAACAACTTCATCCCAAGGGTGCAATGTCAAGCAAATAGTTGTCAGGTAGGCTCTGTCCCCAGCAATCCAAGCGATCAAGCTTCACTTGGACCTTTTCCTCATATAAGTATTTTGACACTGTTAAGATGATATCAGCCACCATCAAAGAAACTGGGAACTAGAAATAAATGACTCACAGATCTATAGATAGATTTAGATCAATTGTATTTCTGGACTAGATGGTCTTTAATGAAGAATGTTTTCTAACATGACTGATTAACTGTTGCTGGTTTTGCATTTCTGATGTGGAAAATGCCAAAATAACTGTCTGTCTTGTATGTCTAAAACACCATTGAATGTTTGCCGTGAATGTGTGCATTGCGATCCGCCCTGAGTACCCTTTAATTCTGTAAATAAAAAGTAATCATTCCAAGTCTCTCAAATGATTGGCTTCTTCAGTTTCTGACTGTAGGCAGGGCCTATCCAGCTGATGGCCCGGAGTGGGTGATTTCAGTGGGGAAGAAGGTCAAACTTGTTCTTTCAGATCCATCATGGCTTGCATTTTTATGCCACTGAATTCCAATAGTATTCAAAATAGTTCTATGTTTGCTGTTGAATTTTGATGGCAAACCATGAAAACCCATTCAGGATTTTCTTTGATGGTTTTCAGTGGTATGTTGCCAAAATTTGGTTGGGTAGTTTGGGAGAAACCTCTAGGGCCATCCAGTCCAACTTCCTGACATACATGCACACAATTCAAGCACTCTTGACAAATGGCCATCCAACCTGTTTAAAAATTCCAGGGAAAGAGATTTCACCACATTCTGAGGCAACATGTTCCACTGCCAAAGAAGCTCTTACCCTTAGGAAATTCTTTCCAATGTTTAGGTGGAATCTTTCTTCTCCTGAAATTCGGATCAATTGCTCCATTCTGTCCTAGTTTCCAGAGCAGCAGATAACAAGCTGACACTCTCCTCAATATGGCATCCTTTCAAAGATTTAAACTTGGCTCTCATGTCAGCCTTCTTTTCTCTAAGCTAAATATACCCAGTTCCCTCAGTCATTCTCCATAAGATTTAGTTTCCAAATCTTTGGTCATTTTGGTCACACCTCTCTGGACATGTTCCAGCTTGTCAGTATACTTCTTGAATGGTGGTGCCCATAACTGGACATAATTGTTCTTCCAGGTGATATCTGACCACAGCAGAATAGAGTGGAACCCGGATTCCCCTTGATCTAGAACACTGCTTCTTAAACTGTGGGTCCCTTCCCCAAATGGGGTACCCTTTAGATCAATGTTGGGGTCCTTGAAAATTTGGCAACAGTTAGAGTTTTCTAAACATTACCAAGTGGCTGTTTTAGACATTCACATGAATAGGTTCCGCAGGGTTTACAGTGGCCTCTGCAGAAGATGCTTCAGCTGTGCATCATTGAAAAGACAATCAGCCTGTTTAGCAAGCCTTGTAAATACTGACTTGCTATCAATAAATGTTTTATTTCTGTACCTGTTTTATATACCATGGAGTCATGTAAACATTTCTCAGGCTGAAGAAAGGGGTCACAAGTGGAAAAGTTTAAGAAGTCCTGATCTAGACATTATATAGGCAGTCCCCAAGTTATGAATAAGATAGGTTCTGCAGGTTTGTTCTTAAATTGGATTTATATGTAAGTCAGAACAGGTACATTTTAAGTGTAACTCCATGTATGTATGTACACACACACACACACATACACACACACACACACACATTGTCCTAGGGATTTTGAACATTTTGGCTCATAGTGGAAACAAGGATTGGTGAAAAAGCTTCAGCGGAGACCCGTTTTCCTCATGGCAACTCTTCCAGGAGTAAATTTACCTTCCAAAGGGTAGATTTCTCTCACTTCTTGTGGCCTCAAGTGTGAATGTTGCAATAGGACAGCTTTATTAGTATTTAATGGCCTTGCAGATTCAAAGCCTGGCTGCTTCCTACCTGGGGGAAATTCTCTGTTGGGAGGTGTTAGTTGGCCCTGATTGTTTCTTGTTTAGAATTCCCCCGTTTTCTTAATGTTGTCCTGATGTTAGAGGTTTTTTTTAATACTGGTAGCCAGATTTTGTTCATTTTCATGGTTTCCTCTTTTCTGTTGCAATTCCTTAGGCAGGAAGCAGCCAGGCTTTGAATGTGCAAGGCCATTAAATGCTAATCAAGCTGGCCATTTGCAACATTCACATTTGCCTCCAACAGACAAGAGTTCTTTCTCCCACCCTGGACCTTCCACAGATAAACCCCACTTGCCTCATTTTCAACAGGCCTCACAACCGCTTAGGATGCCTGTCACAAATGTGGGATAAACGTCAGGAGAGAATGTTTCTGAAACATAGCCACACAGCCCAGGAAACTCACAACAACCCAGTGATTCTGGCCATGAAAGCCTTTGACAACACATTGGTGAAAAAGCTTCAGTGGAGATCCGTTTTCTTCATGGTAACTCTTCCAGGAGTAAATTTCCCTTCTGAGGAATAGATTTCTCTCACTTCCTATTGTCTCATCAGTTCTTAACTATTTGTAATTAGTAAGTCAGATGTTTGTAACTCGGGACTGCCTGTACTCCTAGTGACGCAGCCAAATTGACATTGGCTGGAACCTGTTGCATCCAAAAGATAAATTCCATGAGCTTTATTATGATTTTCGGATGATGTGATTTTAAATTTGAATGTGATGTTTTTAAATGTTTAACGCATATCAATTTTAAACTTTAATTGATCTTTTAGTCTCTGCTGGATTACTGTATCTTGGTCCGCTGATGGAGTAGTATTTTGTTATTAGTTCTTACGTTTGTGGTAAATTGATTGATTTGTATGTTTTGTGTACTTACGTTCATTATTGTATTATGTTTTGTTGTTGTACGGTTTTAAGTTGTTGTATGGTTTCCATGCTAAGTTGGAAACCGCCCTGAGTCCCTTGAGGAGATAGGGTGGTATATAAAGTTTTATTACTACTACTACTACTACTACTACTATTTTTAAGGCGTTGAATGGTTCCATATGTAAGCCGCCTTGAGTCCCATTTGGGGTAGAGAAAGGCGGCGTAGAAATAAGGTAAAGAAATAAATTTATTGCACAGATATTGTGCAACAAGTCCTATAAGCAGCAGCATCAAAAATCCCCCTTCAATTCCCCTTATCCCTCGTCTTTACCCATCAAATCCAAACATGTTTGTGACTTTATGTTAAATGCCTTGCTCCAAATTTCCTCCCAAACTTTGCCATCTTGCTTCAATGCAAGAAGGAAAGACAGGCAAACTTTTGCCCTGCCAGCAGAACGCTTCCCTTCGCTACCCCGTTGTGCCTCTATGTGTGTGTTTTTAACCAACACAGAAGCTCCAGTGTATGAGGGATATGTTAAGGAAGAAGAAAAAAGGACGGTTGGCACAAAGTTGTGTGTTTTTTTCCAAGGTAGGGAGGGGAAGGAAGGCTGGAAGGGATTTCTCTCCCTTTTTTTAACAAATAAAATTAAAAAAAGTGGTGAGCACATTGTTGTAGAGGCCTTCGCGTGCGCGGAGGGGAGCTCTTTCTCCCGTTTGCATTGTGCTGAGGGAGCAGGTGCTGGGTGCATTACCATACAGCTGAGAGCACAAAGAGCCAACTGATGCAGGCCTCCCATAATAACAAACTGCCTTAATGACAGCCACGCGAATGACACACACCGAACTCACTCTTTAAAAAAAAAAGGAGAAGAAGCACACACACACATACCCAAAGGAGGAAGGGAGAAGAAGAATAAAAAAGGCAGAGAGATGGAGAGATGGAGAGGGAATGTGCGTGTGCTGGCTGGCCTTGATCCCCTTCATGCTCAGGGAGAGAAGGAGGCCAAAGGAGGAGAAGGAGACCGGGCCCACCCTTGGGAGGTGGGCCAGTTGAGCCCAAAAGAAGTGCAGGGAAGGGAAGGGAAGGGGGAAAGGGCTGCTTTTTCAGGGGGTCCTTCAAAAATGGGACTGTTTAGCCAGCCAGGCTCCCCCCCCCCACCGCCCCCACAACCGCCTCCTGCCTGGAACTTAACACATGGGCTTGTTAAGTTTTGAGTTGCTGTGAGTTTTCCAGGCTGTCTGGCTATGTTCCAGAATCGTTCTTTCCTGATGTTTCGGCCACATCTATGGCAGGCATCCTCAGAGGTTGTGAGGTCTGTTGGAAACTAAGCCAGTGAGGTTATTTGTGGAATGTCCAGGGTGGGAAGAAGAACTCTTGCCTGCTTGAAGCAAGGGTGACTGTTGCAATTAATCACCTTGATTAGCACTGAAAAGCATTGCAGCTTCAAAACCTGGCTGATTCCTGCCTGGGGGAAACCTTGTTGGGAGGAAACCATAAAAATAAACAAAATCTGGCTACCAGGTTTAAAAAAACCTCTAAATTCAAGACAGTAAATAAAGAACAGCATTCAAAAAGCAGGGGGATTCCAGACAAGAATCAATCAGGGCGGGCTAACATCTCCCAACAAAGGATTCCCCCAGGCAGGACGCAGCCAGGCTTTGAAGCTGCAAGGGCATTCAATGCTCATCAAGGTGGCCAATTGCAACATTCACACGTGCCTCAGGCGGACAGGAGTTCCTTCTCCCACCCGGGACATTCCAAAGATATATAAACCTCACTGACTGCGTTTCCAACAGACCTCACAACCTCTGCCATAGATGTGGGCGAAACGTCAGGAGAGAATGCTTTTGGAACACGGCCAGACAGCGCGGAAGACTCACAGCAACCCAAACCTACCTATTACCTCGGACGCTGTCACGCGTGGCTTTGCAAGATCTCGACTATCGAGGCGTGTGGAGGCTTTGCTTGCGGGGCACGTGCCTTCTTCAGGCTCCGGGTGAGTGGCAGGCCGGGCTCTCGGAGGCTCCCAGCTACACTGACTACTTGATGTAGTTTCAAACAGCTATTGAAGAAAGCCATGGCGCCGGGGGTTTTGGACTTCAACTCCCACCATTCCTCACAGCCTCAGGCCCCTTCCTTTTCCCCCAGAATCCCCCTCAGCCGCTTAAGCGGCTGAGGGGGGAAAGGAAAGGGCCTGAGGCTGTGAGGAATGGTGGGTGTTGAAGTCCAAAACCCTCGGAGGGCCCAAGTTTGCCCACGCCATTGCGCCACGCATCACAGAAAGCCTTGACTGCGCCTTGAGGGCTCGCTTTGGTGGCCAGAAGTGGGTTAAATTCCCAGTGTAGATTGGCCTGAGCGCGTAAGAGGGGGAGAAGCTAGGCACCGACCCCCTTTGCAGGCATTTGCAGCCCCCTCCGGTGTTTTTTTTTTTCAATGAAGGGAGGGGGGAAGAGGGGAGTGGCGTGATAAGGCGGAGGAAAGGTGGAGGGGGGAGAGGAGGAGGGTTGCCCATTTTACAGCTCACTGACCATTTGGCGATCCAGGGAGCGGACGGCTGGGTAAAGTGCTTCCTTTGTGGCCGCTGGAGCCAGATTGGGGGGCTGCTCATTTGCATCTCATTAGCCATGCAGGCGGCCGGCGCGATATAAGGCGGGCAGGCGCCCCGAGCGCAGCCAGAGAGAGAGAGATCCCAGGCAGGCAGTCAGTACAGCAAGCAGCCAACTTCAAAAACAGAAGGAAAGACAGCAAAGAAGGAAACAAAACACACCCGAGAGGGGGAGGAAAAAAGGGGGGAAATAATACACACTTCCCCTACCACCGTATCACCGCCTTTTCTTTGCCTCCTTTTTCGGACTTGGATTCCTTCGGGGGGAAAACACGGACCGAGGGGGATCCTCTCCGCCTCCCTCTCTCCCTCCCGCCTCCTCCTCTTCCTCCGTCGCCTGAAGCCACCGGGAATTATCTCCTCGGGGGATTTCCACCTCGACGATTATTTTAATCTGCTTTGGGAAGCCTTTTCTCCGCCTCTGGGAATTTTAAGTGGCTTTTCCTCTCCTTTGCCTCCCTCTTCCTTCCTGGGTTGGAGCAAGGAGCCGAAGCGAAGCCCTGAGGAAGCCGCCTCCTCCTCCGTCGAGAGAAGCAGCCCAGCGGCTCCTGGTTTCAGACTCCTTCCGCTGGTTTTGCTCCTCAACTGTCAGGCGAGGAAAGAAGGGAAGGCGACGAGAAGAAGGGGCTCATCTTTGGGAGGAGGAGGAAGCGGCTCTCCTCGAGGGAGGAATTGGCCTCGCCGCGTCTTGAACCCCCTCCTTGGCAAGACAGCCAACATGCGGGGCCAGTCTGCATTGACTCTGCTGCTTGTCTGTTTGCTCCAGCTCCAGGTAAGCCATCGAGGCGCCTCTCGGGTTCTCTTTCTACATTCATAGGTAACATTGAGGCACTTTAACCTCATCACACTACAGAAAAAAATCCACTTAAAATCCGGTCTCTGCCTCCTGCAGAATTCTGGGGTTTGTAGTTTAGGGAGGAGGCTTTAACAGCCTCCCTAAACTACAAACCCCAGAATTCTGCAGGAGGTAGAAATCGGATTTTAAGTGGATGTGATGATGAGTGGCCAAGCGTCTTGGTAAGAGATGTGGAGCGTTTTGGGTCAGCGGGAGGGCTTGGGGAGGCATGCCTATGCGCAGAGCCATAGCCAAAATAAATTTTCGGGAGTGGAGGTTTGAAACTTTTTTAGCGAATTATGAAGAGTAGTTCCATAACGCAAAATAATGTAGAAATCTGGCTCCATGGATAAACTTCAGTGGACACTCAAGACAGTAAACTTCAGTGGACATTCATGGGGATTTGCTTAACCAGTTAAAATTCATGAGTAAACCAGGTTGAACCCCTAACCCCCCCCCCCCCCCCCCAACTTGGCTACAGCCCTGCAGGCGTGTTCACACTGTGGAGCGTTTCTGAAGCCCCCTCTCGCTTGTTTAGGGTTTTTTTTTGCCTTTTACTGGGGGGGGGGGGGGGGTAAACAGTTTTTTATAGTTATGATACAACAAATTATAGCAGATATAGTCAGGTAATCATCATTTTGATGTATACATGCATATATGTCTACATTAATAAATCAACCAGTTAATTCTGACATTTGAGTGCCTATTATTATCAGTAACTTAAGTTAAATCATAGTCTTGGCATTTCTTCATGTTACCCACTATTTGCAGTCTAAGCCAGGCATGGGCAAACTTCGGCCTTCCGGGTGTTTTGGACTACAACTCCCACAATTCCTAACAGCCGGTTAGTCCAAAACACCCGGAAGGCCGAAGTTTGCCCATGCCTGGTCTAAGCTTTCTACTCGTGCAGTGGCGCTTCTGAGTGCGCGTGTCTTCTCGTTGCCTTGTGGGAGACCTTGTGGAAGTGGCAGCACGTGTGAACACATGGGATGCGTGCAAAGGCGCTTCGGAGCCCTTCTGTCTTGCCTCTCCCGCCTCCCTCCTGACTCCTCTCCCTCTCCCCGCAGGTCCGGGCCTCGGGCGTCTTCGAGCTGAAGCTGCAGGAGTTTGTCAACAAGAAGGGGCTCCTGGGCAACCGCAACTGCTGCCGGGAGGGCGGCGGGGCGGGGGCGCCGCTGCAGGCCTGCGAGTGCCAGACCTTCTTCCGCGTGTGCCTCAAGCACTACCAGGCCAGCGTCTCCCCGGAGCCGCCCTGCACCTACGGCAGCGCCCTCACCCCGGTCCTGGGCGCCAACTCCTTCGCCGTCCCCGACCACGCCGCCGGCAGCAGCGGGGCCAGCGGAGAGCCCTTCTTCTTCAGCAACCCCATCCGCTTCCCCTTCGGATTCACCTGGCCGGTAAGACCCAGAGGGAGAGAGACTCACTCGGGGGGCTGATTGAGAGATAAAGGGGCCGCTTGTTAGGTGGCTCTAGGGCAGGCATGGGCAAACTTAGGCCTTCCCTCCGGGGGTTTTGGACTCCCAACTTCCACTCAGGAAGGGGCCTTGGGCTGTTAGGAATGGTGGGAGTTGGAGTCCAAAACACCTGGAGGGACGAAGTTTGCCTATGCCCCTGTTGAAACCAACTCCCTTATGATACAGACACACATATCGATGAATGGTGGCACAACTTACCTTATGAAAACCTTTTATTTATATTTTGAGTGCAACTTTGCATGCAAGTTGGTACTGCATATTCCACACAGACTATTTATGCTCCCATGACACACCTACCGGTTTGGAAAGCTCTGCCCTGTCAAAGGGATGCATCTGGACACCACTTGAACTGCCATGGCATTCTGGGAACAATCCTTTTACAACGTTTTGAGCATCCTCTTTCCAAGAGGCCAGAGGCCTCACCACACTACAGCTCTTATGAAGCCATAGCAGTTGAAGTATACGGTAGGTGCACCCCTAGTGGTTCTCATGCCTTCCAGTCATTTCAGACTTCAGCTACCAGAACTCCTGACACCTGGTCAAGCTGGTTGGGAGCTTCTGGGAACTGAAATCCCAAACACCTGGAGTAGTAAAGGTTGACATGACATTAAATGGACCCGAGTCATGTGGGTTTTTCCACCTGAGTGGCCAGTCAGCACATGGGTAAATCCCATTGATGGAATCTATTTCAAGTTGGGATGAATGACAGAATTAAGGCTGTTGGCTCCTGGGTAGTGGATAAGCTGCCCTCTGTTGATTTCAAGAGATATGTGGTTTTCAGTAGAAATGTGGATCTCACTGCTTGTGATAATTTTGCCCCCGCCCCCCATATGTTTTAGTTGACTATCCCCTATCAGGGATTCTGAAATACTCCAATATTGTCAAATTTGCAATAGTGCCACCTTTGCATCAATGTTATACACACGTTTCAGGCACAAAATGATTTAATGTATACAATTATCTTCAGGCTATGTGTGTATATGGTTTATATGAAACACGAAGGAATTTTGTGTTTAGACCTGGGTTCCAACTCTAAGAAAGTCCATTATGTATATGCAAGTATTAAATATGGAGCACTTTTGGTCCCAAGCAATTTTGATAAGAGCTATTCAATGTATGTAACTCTAATCGAAATTGGGGATATCATTTTTATTATGTGAAGTATTGGCAAATGCGGTAACTGGGTGTGTCTTGTTCATAGCACATGTTCGGATTGCTGTTTCACCAAAACACCCCTTTAAGAAGTTTGGTTCAGTTAGTTTACTCTCGGGGCATATGCCACCAAGTAAGATTGTTCATTCCTCTTGAATTGCTTCAGTGCTTCTATAGGAGGCAGAGCCTTGGGAGTTACTTTTAGAAGAAAAAGACCCTGGGGGCAATACCCCCAAAGTAACTCTTCTGAAAATAGGGTTTACTGAGAAAGGTGTGTGTTTCTCAAATGTAGCTTCCTTTGTGGATGGAATGATAGTGAGTTCTAATTAGAAGTAAAACAAAGTGGTGCTCCCTTGAATGCTGCATGTAACGTTTCTGGTTAGGTGGGTGTGGGGGAATAAATGGAGTTGCCAACCAAAATGACAAAAGACATTTGCAACGATTAAAGGACCAGCACCTTTATTTTATTTGGGAATAGATGTCTAATCTTTGCCACCCTTTCCCAAATCAGTAGTTGGCATCCTTAAGGTCTTAGTGATGCTGTGAGAAATTGATGCTGTTGAAAAGTAAAGTAGCTGTCTAGGTTGCTTCCCCCCCCCCCCCCCCCCCGTAAAGTGCTCCTTACTCCAAGCCACAGTTCTTTATAGTTCAGAGCTTTGTGCACCACAAGGGGTGGCTGGAACTCGAGAGCAGCACCTGTGAGACCAACAGAGAGAAATAAGCTGGTAGCGGAATATGTTTTCATAGACTAAAGTCTGCTCCATCAAATTTTGTAAACTTGCTGTTATACTACCAACTTCTTTTAGTCTCAAAAGTGCTACAATATTTACTCCAAAGGAGAGACGCTCAAGGAAGCTGACCAGTTTCTTGTCCTTTTTAATCTGGCAAGCCTGCTGATGGTGGCAGCTTGCTTGTCTCATCATTAGTGACCTCAGCCAGTCATTTGAAGGGATGAAGAGAATGGGGAAGTCCGTGTGGCTGAGCAGATTGGATAGCTATTCCACTCCCCTTGGCTTCCCATTATGGAAATGGCCATGTCATTGTTACACTCTCTCTTCCCCTATTCGGTGCCTCTTGATTTGCAAGCTGGGAAGCACAGCTAAAATGGGAAGACTGGGAATTATGATTACCCGCCCCATGTCTCCAGCCTTCCTATTATCTCTGCCCCATCCCCTCTCAGCTTTTAAAAATGCCACATCCTGTACAACTAGGCCTGAAAAAACAGGTCAGGAAGTGGCTTTTGAAAAAGTGTTGCCATTTCCTTGAGGAAAGTGAAAACAGGTCAGAGTCGGGGGATGAAGAGAGTCATGTTGGCCAGGCACACACAGCCACTCCTGTCATCATGTTATTTTGCTGACTGCAGACAGTTTGCGCTCATTGTTGATTGTTCTTCTTTTCCAGGGTACATTCTCTCTCATCATTGAGGCACTGCACACTGATTCTCCTGATGATCTCAACACAGGTAAATACTTCCCAGTTACAACCAGGAAGGCCATTGCTTTACATCATGGACAGACCAGACCATTGCTTTATATCATTGACAAGTCTACGTTCAGTGGCTGTCTCATGGCACTTGTTTACAGTTGTGATTATAAGCCACTTACTTGCATGTACATCCCATTGGAATCAGTGGAAACGTTCCACATGTACTGAGTTTTTGGGGTGCCCCAAATGGTTTTTGCACAATTGCTTTTAAAATCAGTCCCCTCACTTGGGTCTTCCAGGCATATAATTTCTAATGGTAACGTCACTCTTTCCATTTAAATAACCGAATTTCTGTCTCCTCTCCAACCTCCTGCCCTGTCTATCTTCCATTCCCTTCTGCAGAGAATCCAGAGCGTCTCATTAGCCGCCTGGCTACCCAAAGACATTTGACCGTTGGGGAAGAATGGTCCCAGGACCTGCACAGCAGTGGCCGCACTGACCTCAAGTATTCCTACCGCTTTGTGTGTGATGAGCACTACTATGGTGAAGGGTGCTCTGTCTTCTGTCGCCCCAGGGATGACGCATTTGGCCACTTCACCTGTGGAGAGCGTGGAGAGAAAGTCTGCAACCCAGGCTGGAAGGGGCAATACTGCACTGACCGTGAGTGTCCACAATACAACTTTTAACTTCCTTCCTTCCTTCTGTTCCATGCTCTCATTTAAACATGTGTGCACACCTGTGCATCCTCAAGTCTCCTGTTGCCTTACATCAACCTCATTAATTTCATAGGGTGACTTTGCAGTTGCCTCCCTCTGAAATACAGTCAATAGCACCTGCTACCTTTTGATAGTCCTTCACTCAAGTTCTAATCGGGACTGACACTGCTTTGCTTCCATGATCACATGAGAATCTGGTGCCTTCAGGATATTCAGGCTCACAGACATACAGGTGCAAGCATGTTAGGCTTGTGGATTCATGTGGTTGGTGGAAGGCTTTACAGTTACTGTCTCACAAAATGATACATGCTTCACCTGGATGACCAACTTGCCAATGGAGGAAAACACCTGTCCAAATCATCTCCCTTCACACTGTAAAAATGCAGAAATTCAGGAGCCTAAAGAAAAAGCAACATTATCTTCCTATGATACATTTGGAAATACTGGTTTGGAAATTCTGTAGAACTTTTGAGTAAAATATCATTTCCCCTCTCCAAAGAAATCCAGGTTCTTTCTTCACTTTAATCTGCAGAACAGTAACAATAATTGATTTGAACAACATATAAATGTTTTATGAATTGATCTACTCAGGAGAAGCAGTGAACAAAAGTGCTGCTCAATTGTTCAATTACTACTGAGTAGTTCAATCAGTTTGTCTTCTTCCAACTACATACTTATTTTATAAGCACAGAAAGGCAGTCTCACTCTTGCATAATGGGATAGCAACATTAAATTATCTAGCACATTAAAAATGCATGGGCACTTCCAGCTCAGAATTGATATTTTGTTCTATCATACCATATTGCACAATTATAGCAGTTTGATACCACTTTAAATGTTATGGGTTTAATCTATAAAGTCTGGGTATTTGTAGATTGATAAGATACTTTACATTTTTATTATTGGGCATAGTATAAATGTCAGTATTGCAACTCTTGAGCAGATAATTTTATGTACCATACTTCAATAAATTACAAATCCCATAATTCCATCCGATAGAACTATGAAAGTTAATGTGGTATCAAAGTGCTATAGCTGTGGAGTGCAAATACACCTAAAAATTCCAATCATGTACAATTATAATATTACTAAAATATTTCTAAAAACTCTTTCTACTCTTTATATCAGGATAATAGCTTAAGGCAGCACCAGCTATAATATGACAAAATAATATGTATGTTTTCAGTTGCTGCAAAACTTTTCTTAAGACTAGATATAAACAAAATGGGAACAGGAGTGGAAAGGAAAAGTCTGATGGTAAAGTAATGGGTTCTAGCATGCTTCCCCTCTCCCTTTTTGGTTGGCTTCATACATTTAAAATATGGATTTTCAGGATTTTTCTTATGGCCAACAGAATTGTGCTCTTGACATTTTAAATCTGTTGATCTCCTTTCTCAAAAGTGAGGCTAACATAACTATGGGAGGAAAAATACTGAGTGACACAAGGAAAGTGTTGCACCTAGCTTATTTGTAGGACAAAAATGCACTTCTAGTTTAACAATCAATTGAATGTTTGCCCTAGATTTCAGTGTGGCTTGGATATGACTCCCAAGACAGAAAAATCTTTTCAAAAAGCCTTCTGTCTGTAGTCCTTAGTGCTGTTATTGATACAAGGGAAGCACAATGAAGGAAGGTGTCACTTAAAGTAGACCTGCCTTCTGCCAAACTGACATCTTCCAGATGTGTGCACTACAATTGCCATAATTCCAAGAAAGCATCACTGATTGGAGAACATGGGAGGTGTACTCCAGCACATCTGTAGGATAAAGTCAGCCACAAAAATACTTCGCTTCCTCAAACACAGAGATGGACTGTAGTGTGTATATATGAATGAATTCCTAGCTGGCCAATGGAACCTTAAATGTAGCTGTTGGAACTGAAGCACCAGTGAGAGGAAATCACATTAAGTATGGCAGCACTTGTTCCTCTTGCCCTCTTGGACTTGTGTCTTTAAACAGTTTGAGAGAGTTCCTTTTTGAATCTCTGCACCCTTAATCTCCCAGGCAGTATGGTTTCTGGAGGATTCTGGGAATTGTAGGATTTTTTTAAAAAAAACTTACTTTATGGATTTCTCGTATACAGCATTCCCATGTGTCAAGTCATTTTTGACATTCAAAAAAACCTTCCAAAGCCATATTTTAACATAGCATGGACACCTGCTGCTTGAAACATGGAAGAGGCATCCCTTCCATATGCACTGGCCTTTTTGGCATGACTAAGTAGTTCTTTAGATCCTGGCCATTAAGATATATCGGATAGAATTGCTGCCCTGTGTGTGCATGTATTTCTTAAACTATGTTGAACATACATGCACTGGTGGGACTCTTGAGCAGTTGGTACAGCGGACCGGGAGCCAGTTTTTCCTCCCCCATCGTAGTACTTTTAGAGGAGAAGAGAAAGAAAATACAGGTTTTTAAAACCATTTGTGATTCTACTTTCTGAAGCAGCAGGTTGTATTCCAGCACAGTACTGTTGGTATGGCTAGGCTATTTGATTGGAAAATGACATACATTTTTATGAGCAAGTTGTTAGAAAACTGACTGCCTTTTTGATAGGGTTGGTTGGGGAATGATGTCACCCTATAAGCAAAGCAAATAAGTTTTCAGGATTCCTGAAGCTTCATGCCTGCCCCATTCAGTTTCCTGTGTGTGTGTGTGTGTGTGTAGACAATCAGCCCAGCTTTTCCTCATCTTCTGTTTTTCCTCCTCCTCCTTCTGGGCCCTTGGCATTGTCTCCCGTGGCTTGCTTTGTTGAATTAAAACTTGCGGTGCCTGCTTAATGAGTTCCATAACCAGGCAAAGTAATGAGCAGAAGTCTTCCCTCCCGCCTTGCTCCCAACCTCCCTCCTGCTGGCCTGCTTACCCCTTTTTCCTTCTGTCTGTGCACCCCCCTCCCCAGCTTCCATCTCCCCCTTCTTCCCTTTTGGGTGTGTGTATGTATGTGTGAAAGAACTTTAGACTTATTTATTTGAATAAGAAGAAAAGTTTCTCCCCCCTCCCTTCCCCACCCCTTTCCAGAGAAATCACACTCGTGCCATAGATTAGATCTGGGCAGGGATAGGCTGTTGAGGAAGCACATCTTGGCCCCAATTGGCTGCAAGAGGTTGGGGGTATTGTTGCATTGGGGCAGCTGCTGGGAGAGAATAGACAATAGAGCAGCTGTCCCGGCTGGCACCCTGCACACCAGCTGTCCACCCTTATCTGTGAGCTTGCGCGCGCGCACACACACACACACTTTCACACACTTTCACACACTTTTCTGAGGCTAGCAAGAGGAGGAGTTGTGTGCATAGAATTGGGGTGAGCATTGGGGGGGGGGAAGGATGAGAGAAGCTGAGGGAAGAGGACTTCTGACCCTTATTGGGAAGAAAAGGTGGGTGGGAGCTGTGGAGAAGGGAGCGATTGTGAGTCCTCTTTTGTCCGTGTGCAACTGTATTAAGAGGAATGTTCAGTCCTGGCAATAAGTAAAAGCAGCCACTGACTAAGCGAGATCAATACTCCTACCAAGACCTGGAGATTAATTCAGCTGCTGTTAGCAGCTCAACCAGAGTGAAAAGGGAGTTATAAACCCTTTGGAGCTTTGTGGGAGTGGGTCACACTTCTTTTCACTATAGTCTAAATTTCTTGGCTTTCCCCTTTCCCTTTTTTGTGTTTTGCAGCTATTTGCTTGCCTGGATGTGATGAGCAGCATGGATTTTGTGACAAGCCTGGAGAATGCAAGTAAGTTTCCAGAACTCTTCTTGCTCTCCCTTAACTTCCCATCCTGCCTTTCGGCTATAAATTGAATGTGAGAATCCCACAGGAATGATTTTAAAATGTTGAAGGTTTTTACGTGATGGTAATGCTTAACAACCAAATATCACTGAGGCAGAGCCACAGTTTACAACTCAAGTAGTCCAAAGCTTCTAAAGTTTTCTGATGTGTGGAACTGGCCTTTATTTTTTTTTCAGCGACCACTACCATATTTGTGCCCATTGGATACAATGCTTCCCCTCCCTTCCACCGACATCTGATCATTTACAGATCAGAATCAGTCATGAACCACCGTTCTTAGTTAGTTCACATTTGGCTGGAAGCTAGAGTTCCATGCAGCTTCAACTCTATAACAGATTTCCCAAAAACTAGCATCTGGAAATGGCCATGCTGGCTGACGGCTTTGAAAGTTTCAGAAAAAGTACTTGGAGTTGTGAGAACACATCCCATCACCCCAAAATAACCACTCTGGCTTTATGTTGAGTTCACAGTTTCTTCATTTGAAACCATGGCAAAAGCAACATTTTGTTATTGTCCAGATTACTTTGAATAATTAAGTAGTAGAATATTGGTATGTTAAAAATTATGCAGTGGGGTAAATATGTTTTCATTGCAGTAACCAAACAGAAAAGAGGGCCTGCATGCTGTAGTAGGAAGGATAATAATATTAGACATGGGACAGGAAGACATGAACCTTAGTTTCTTGTGGATTTCGAAAATAGGTGCCCTTTTCTCTTTCAGCAAAATGTTTAGAAGTTTGACTTTTCATAAAAGTTCAATTTGTTTTTTTTTTACTAATTTTCATAGATGCAGAGTTGGTTGGCAAGGACGTTACTGTGACGAATGCATCCGGTACCCAGGTTGCCTTCATGGTACTTGTCAACAGCCATGGCAATGCAACTGCCAGGAAGGCTGGGGTGGCCTTTTCTGTAATCAAGGTAGGTTTTTCACTTTTAATCGGATATCAATATTATTAGTTCCAAAATGGAGGAAACCCACTGACTCAATGGGAGTTATTTATGGGTTATTATAGTATTCATTTAATTGATTTAATGAGTGGACTATAGTTGGAACTCCCTAAAGTATCTAACTAAAGCCATGGTATGCCATTGCTAGAACACATGGATCCTTATTGGTGTACTTCATTTTGTTTCTTCTGCAGATCTCAATTATTGCACACACCATAAGCCTTGCAAAAATGGAGCTACTTGTACCAACACTGGACAAGGGAGTTACACTTGTTCTTGCCGGCCTGGTTACACTGGTTCCAATTGTGAGATTGAAATCAATGAATGTGATGCCAATCCTTGCAAGAATGGAGGAAGCTGTACTGTAAGTTTCAAAATACATACTTTTTAAATAGATGGAGTATAAGTTTTACATTCTTCTGCAACATACTGCAAGCCATCACAATATTTTCTAAGAGGGATGATTTTCTTTGGAACAGGACCTTGAAAACAGCTACTCCTGCACCTGTCCACCAGGCTTCTATGGTAAAAACTGTGAGCTGGGTGCCATGACTTGTGCAGATGGCCCCTGTTTCAATGGAGGACGATGTACAGACAACCCTGAAGGTGGATACAGCTGCCGTTGCCCAGTGGGTTATTCTGGATTTAACTGCGAAAAGAAAATAGACTATTGCAGCTCAAATCCCTGTGCTAATGGTAAGCTAAACAAAGCATTCAGTCCATGTTTTTTGGGCATGTTGCCATGAGCTTTGAGAACTAAGTGAATTTCCCATTGATGTTCATTTGACATGGAGCCCCATTTGGACAGCCAAAGATAAGAGCCAAGGAAAGAGTCACAATGCTTGCAGTTGGAGAGAGACACAATCCTGAGCCCATTTAACCCACTTTGCTTTGGGAGGCTTATGCTTGGACAGATTTTTTTATATTAAAATGCCAGAATACACAAGCCAGTGGAGTATTCAGGGAGTTCTGGTCAAAAAACTAAGTTATCATGGTTTTCATGTGCAATGTGCAAAAACAAGCTAGTAGGTAAATGTTTGGACTGGTCATTTTGAAGGGTGTTTAGTTTGGATGGAACTTCCTTTCTTGAGCAAATCCGTATTGCTTTTTTTTGCTTTTCTAAGTGATGCTCAAGATTGTTAAAACAAACAAAATGTCAGTTTCAAAGTCATGCTTGACCTAAATATCTTTTTGGACGGCTCCATAGTCATCAGTAAGAAATCAATAGCTTCAGAACTATGAACACAAATAATACATTCATATACTGCTCTAAAATGTAAGAGTTTTACTTAAATATGTATGAACTCAATTGGCTCATAGGTTACATCTATATGCTGTATAAAATATTGCAGGGAGAACATTTTATAAGGCTGTAGTTCTTTATGTGGGAGTAATAAGACGTATCTTGGGGATCCATGTAAAATTGCACTTCATGTCACCCTTGTCAAGCAGAAATCCTGGTCTGGTGACTGTTATCCTCTGTATAGGCTTCTCCAAATCTTCACTTTACAAATGTGTTGAACTGCAGATGCCATTAGGACTGGCTAGCATGGCTCATACCTATGGTAGCTATTAGCTAGTTAGGGAATATGGGAGTAGTGGTAGAGCACTCCAGAGTGCCCTTGATTGGAGGAGATTGACTTAAAGGTTGGTTTATCCCAGCCGTATAGATACAGGGATGTATGTCAAAATGTTCATTGATGATAATGGTAAATACAATGGATAAAAGAAATGTGAGTATATACTCATGACTTCAGTTGATGTACCAGTTGTAGCTGCAAATGTTATTCCACTTAAGTGCAGCTGCAATGTCATGAATGATGACATTGTGACTCTTCACCATTGCTGGGAATTTATTTCTCATATAATAGTTTGGCATTTGAGTGACAGGTTCAGGTTCCTGCATATGCTGCCACTAAAGCTGTCAATGAATGCAGATAGCAGACCCTGTTAGATCTTTAGAGCAGAGGGAGCTTGAATGAGATGCCATTTGGATCTCTTCCAATTCTATGATAAAAAAACAGAATCAACCACAAATTTGGTTTTGGTTCAGCACATGTTTAATAAGTAGTATAGCATTATGCTTAGGATTTGTTCAGGTTTAAGGGATTATGGATGAATTTGATACCCTGGGATTTGTATATTTTGTGTTGAAAGATCAGGACAATTCTCTGACGTTCGGGCCATAGCCTGACATGGGCATTATTCCCTCTGCATGGCAGCAGAGACTTATTCTGAAATGTTGAAGCAGTCAGATACATTGGGCCTTTGGTATCCAGTGAAGTTTGATTCAAGGACCTCCCCGACTAGATACCAAACACCATAGATGCTCAAGTCCCTGTACAGTGACATAGTACAAAGGTGTCAAGGTTTGCTTTTTGTATTTTGTTTAGGAGGAGGGGGGGTATCTTCAAGCTGTGGATTACTGAATCCATGGGCACAGAATCCATGGATACTGAGAGCCAACTGTATATATCTGAAACATGCAACTGCAGAACTACTGTCTTTAAGAATATATCCTGTTATCATCCTATTAAGAAATATCTTTATAAAATATGAAAGCCTCAGTCTAGCAAACTTGGGAGCAGGTATTGTAAAGATAAACTAGGAAAGTCCCAATTATTCATAGAAGAGGAAGGGAAGACCAAATATGAATGTAGTAGATAACAAATACGTCAGTCACTTGCTGCTTGAATGTTGATCATTTATCTTATTCAATGTTGTGCAGGAGCTCAGTGTGTTGACCTTGGGAATTCCTACATATGCCAGTGTCAGGTTGGCTTCACTGGACGACACTGTGATGATAATGTGGACGACTGTGCTTCTTTTCCTTGTTTCAATGGTGGGACCTGTCAAGATGGAGTTAACGATTATTCTTGTACCTGTCCACCGGGATACAGTGGAAAGAACTGTAGCACTCCAGTCAGCAAATGCGAACACAGCCCTTGTCATAACGGGGCGACTTGCCACGAGCGAAACAACCGCTATGTCTGCGAATGTGCACGTGGGTACGGAGGCCTCAACTGCCAGTTCTTGCTTCCTGACCCACCTCAAGGAGCAGTGGGTTTCACCATACCAGATAAGTACACTAATGGCCAGAGCTCCCAGTTCCCTTGGATTGCAGTGTGTGCCGGAATCATTCTGGTCCTCATGCTCTTGCTGGGCTGTGCGGCCCTTGTCGTCTGCTTCCGAGTCAAAATGCAAAAGAGGCAGCATCAGCCAGATGCCTGCAGGAGTGAAACCGAAACCATGAACAACTTGGCCAATTGTCAAAGGGAAAAGGACATCTCCATAAGTGTCATTGGTGCCACTCAGATTAAGAACACCAATAAGAAAATAGACTTCCACAGCGATAATGCAGACAAAAATGGCTATAAAGCCAGATACCCATCAGTGGATTACAATTTGGTGCATGAACTCAAGAATGAGGACTCTGTGAAAGAGGAACGCAGCAAATGTGAAGCTAAGTGTGAAACATATGATTGTGAGGCAGAGGAAAAAACGGCAGTACAGCTAAAGAGGTAAGCCAAGGACAGTGCTGGTGGGTTAGTTGATAGTTTAATTCACAATGGGAAGAACATCTGTTTGCTTCCAGGAGCAGTCATCTCATTTTTGTATTTGTTTTCCCCCTCATCTGCAGTGAAACATTGGAAAGGAAACGGCCAGAATCGGTATATTCCACCTCAAAAGACACAAAGTACCAGTCGGTGTATGTTATATCAGAAGAAAAAGATGAATGCATCATAGCAACAGAGGTTAGTATATTCATTTGCGACAACTTTCTAACTTACTTATTAAGAGCTTTGTCGGTTTTACACAAATCAAAATTGAATCCTACTTGATAATTTTTTTTTTTAAAAAAATAGAGTTTCTGATTCATCATCTGATGTAATCCATGAAAGAAACTCACTGGAAAATCTTCTAGGTAGCCTACCTGTTCAGTTCTGTTGCATCTTTTATTGATTCCAGTGAATTTTATTGCCTGCTGGATTAGATCTCGTTATTGTCAACTATATACAATCAGGAATGATTCTACTGGAAAGGAAACATTACAAAATATGAAATGTTGTAGTTCTAGGGCACATTTCATGCTAGATCTTTGACTGAAAATGGACAGGCCTATGCATGAACCATCCATAGGTGTGTTCCTCAAGAGAAGAATGAGGTCTTCCTTCTTTTCTGATGGACACATCAGCCACACAACAAAATGATTAGTCTATAAAAATTATTTCCATCTCATACATAGCAAATGCATGTAGAAGAATCATGGTGGGGTAGGCAAGGAACCAACTTCTATCACTTTTTATTTTGCCTGAAGGGAATTTTGTCTAAACAGAAGAGGAACTCTTGATATCACATCTAGAACTGCTGGTAGGCCTCCATGCATCTGATCTCTTCTGTCCATCATTTCATCAATTTATCCTGTTTTTTCTCCATTTTTGCAGGTTTAAAGAAAAAGCAACAAGATGGCAAAAGTATTGTTCTGAAACAATTGTCAAAGGTTATATGCCCCAATGAATGCTGCTGAACATGGAAAGGGAGAAAGATTCCTTCACTGACTGCTGCTGAGAAACTAAATTCAGGCTGAGCTGGTTCTCTACTGAAGTTAGCAAAAGTGACTGCAAATAATACATGGTGGACACTAGGCCAGGGTCTGTGTTCATAGATACCTGTTGCACTGCCTTTTATGAATATTTATCATTGCACTATGGTCAGTTGCTTTTTTTCTATATATATTTAAATGAACGGACTTAATTTGCTCCATAAGAAACATGCACTGCCCGAAGTGTATATTTTGGATTCTTATGAGCCAGTCGTTTCTTGAACTAGAGCTACAAACACTGCCTTTATTGTCCTTTTTATACTAAAATGTGTTTTTACTAGGTGGGGGAAAAAGTGTGTTATTTTTTTTAATCTGTAAAAATTATTTTCAGGACATTTGTAAATCTTGAGTATTTTGTGATGTTTTTTATAATTTAACTTTTTGGTAAATATGTACAAAGGCACTTCTGGGTCTATGTGACTATATTTTTTTGTATATAATGTATTTATGGAATATTGTGAAAAACGTTATTTGAGGTTTTTTTTACTGTTTTTGTTAATGAAGAAATTCATTTTTAAAATATTTTTCCAAAATAAATATTATTAATGATATTCAAAGCATTTTTTCTTTGTACAACACTTTTTAATCATGTCCTCTCACTCATGAGCCCTAAAGCTTTTATTGACATGACAGCAAATTGGTGTGTGTTGCAGGGAGGAATACATAACAGCCCTAGTTCAATCAGTAGCAAATCTCAGGATTTAGCAATGACCGAACTACTCCTTTAAAGCTAATGTAGCAATATAGACACCCCCCCCCCCAGACTTGAATTGCAACACCAGCCAGTTCAATGATCATAATCTTCTATGACCTGTCCTTCAAACAAGACTCTGGAAACAGTTGGGGAAAGTATGTTTTAGACTACAGCCTCAGAGTCACCTAGCCACTTCGGGCACTATGGCCATTGGCTATGTTGACTGGAGGATTCTGGGAGTTATAGACTAAAGAAGTAATTTACCCCCAAGCTATGGACTCTGGGAAGCCACCACCATGGCAATTGACCAACGGATTCATCTAAATGGACCATTGATCTGTAAGGCTGCCTGTTCCATTCATTCATTTATTCGGGCATTTGTCCATGAAGCTCTGTGGAAAAAACAGTACACCCAGCTGTTGGCTGCAGCAAGCAAAAACTCCTCCTCTGTCCATGGAGGTTTGCCATTCTATTGCTAGCATTAAAAAAAACAACCTTGTGCTTTCATAGATTTTTGGTCTTTAGCCATAATAGAGTGCCAGGCTCATGCTAGGCCCATTGTAAATTACAGGGCTTGCACAGGAGAAGGTCCTGTCAACTGGCAGACTGAGTCAATTGCAGAAAAGATTTGACCTCTCCTTGAGTGTTCTTTTAAAATATTATTTTGAACAAGACTGCCATGGCTCTGTGGGAAAGCTGACACCCTAAAGCCTAGAATGGTCGGGTTTCTGAAATGAAGGTAAAACACAGTCTGTGCAAGCCCAGCGTGCCCCTGATGTCTTTGTACCCAAATTAGGCCCATAACATGAACACTACTTTTGAGGCTACAATCACAAGGACCGAACACAAGGCTACCATTTGTATTCTACTCCCTTTAAAATATATGTGCATAACTAAAGCAAGAACTAAAACACCAGGCTAAAACACTTAACACCGATTAATACACAAATTGGCTCTGACCCTTATTTATTTACTTACAGCATTTATATTCTGCCCTTCTCACCCCAAAGGGGACTCAGGGCGGATCACAATGTATACATACAAGGCAGAGAGAGAGACACACACACACAGAGGCAATTTAACCTCCAGCTTCCTGAGGGTGTGCTCGATTCCGGCCACAGGGGGAGCAGCTGCTTCATCACTGTGTCGCTGACTTCCGCATTCCAAACAGCAGCTGGACTATTTTTATGGTGTCGTAAATTAGTTAATTAGCCTCCCCACATTAGTGGTACCTAAATTTCCTACTTGATAGATCTTTTGGGTTGCTTAGGTCAACAACGAGCAGGGCTATTTTTTATTTTAATGGTTGGGTGCTCACTATGCCACGGGGTGGCCTCGAACTCATGGCCTCTTGGTCATAGTGATTTATTGCAGCTGGCTACTAACCAGCCTGTGCCATAGCCCAGCCCCTAATCCAAACTAAAGAAAACACGAAAGAAAAAGTAAAAGAAGTACCTACCATTATAGATCCAATTACAAAAATCATACTAAAATTATAATGTAGCCACAGATTATTACATCATTAAATTTCTTACTGCTCAAAAATGGTTTCGTCTTGAAAATAATGTATAAAAAAAATCTTCAATTGCTTTATTCTTAAATCCTATGTTAGCTTGGCAACTTGGACCAATTTAACAACCTTAGGAAATCATCCTTTTGCTTTTGGTGCTACAGTCAGTTTCCAAGTTGGAATAAACTGTGGTTTTGCTGCTCTTATCATATATTGGAAAAGTTGTCCATATTTATCCAATTTTTATTTACAATGCCCAGCAAAAATATTGCAGAATCTACCCTCAATTTTTTTGGGATTGATGAAGAAAGTTTAGACTAATAATGTTTTGCTTTCTTACAAGTACACCATAAATCAGAAAAAGTCATTTTTATCCTGACAACTTCATCATCGTATTGTACTGAAATTCTGTCCATTCAGATCAGATCCTGCTTTCAGAGAAGCATGTTTAAAAAGCATTACTCCTGTTTTCTTACAGTTTATCCATATACTTAACCTTTGATAACCACTGCCACTATGTGTAGGTATGATCACCTTGACCTTTTTTGGAAAAGAGTTAAACTATGTTGCCTACAAAGACATGACTAGTTTGGTGTTTAAACATATAGAACATAGTTAAATCACTTCTCTTTTGTCTTTGAAATATTTCATCTATTTTTTATCCTAGCATTCCCTCAATATGAAAACCTAAGTGGTTTGTACATAATCCTACTTCATCTAGAAGGGGACCATCACATAAAGTTTTAAAATTTGTAGAATTCCTCACATTTGGTGACAGTTGAGACCTTACAGCTGGCGAGGAAAGTAGTATAATAAGGGACAGAAGTCTCATAATCAATTCTACAATCTTTGAACTGATCTGGGAGTTGTGGAATCATAGAATCATGGAATTATAGAGTTTGAAGAGACCACATGAGACATCCAGTCCAACCCCCTGCCATGCAAGAAAAGCACAATCAATGCACCCCTGAAGATAACTATCGAGCCTCTGTTTAAAAGTTTCCAAGGAGGGAGCTTTCACCACACTCTGAGGCAGAGAGTTCCATTCTTCAACAGCTCTTACAGTTGGGAAGTTCTTTAAGTGAAATCTCCTTTCTTGTAACTTGAACCCATTGCTCTAGTCTCCAGGGCAGCAGAAAACAAACCTGCTCCTTCTTTCTTATGATGTCCTTTCAGATATTTATACATGGCTATTATGTCTCCTCTCAACCATCTTCTGCAGGCTAAACATCCCCAGCTCTTTAAGCCACCCCTCCAGGTATTCCTTGATTACTTCTTTACTATTTTGGGTTGCAATTCCCCTATTGCCTCGTCCACTCCATCTTGCTCAGGTTGAATACTGATTTCCTTTTGAGAGAAGACTCAGGCAAAGAAGGTGTTGAGTAATTCTGATTTTTCATCATCCTCTCCATGAAAGGCCCTATGATTTACTTGGTCATCCTTTTCCTACTGACATAACAAAAGAACCCCTTTTTATTGTTTATATTCTCTCTGTCAGGTTTGAGCTCATTTAATGCTTTAGCCTTTCAGTTCTGTTCCTAAGGTTATTGTCACCTTCCCCCACACAATTTAGTGTAAATTCTGTCTGTTTCAGTTTGCAAACAGTTTACGGCAAAACATTCCTTCTAACTTCTGTGAGGTGCAGTCCATCTTGTGCCAAAGCAACTTTGCCAAACTGTAGTCTTTAGTGCTGAACACCACTCTGTCAGCAATAGGAAATAATTATGATCCACAGCAAAGAAAAGTTCCAACTTAAGCCCATAAAGAGGTTCAAGCACACTTAATTATGGGCTGGATTGTAGCCACTGAAACAACTGTTGTTTTAAACTTGATCTTGTTTTTTTTTCTCTTCTGCTTACTAGTTCTACTGGAAGAAAACCCAGTGTAACCTTAGATACCACACCAGCAGGCTATTTGTGTAATTCTGCCCATGTTGTCTTTGAATTGATTCCAGGAAGTATTATCTCCTAGAATGGCAGTCCTGAGCATCCAGAGCTGGGCTGATTTATCTAGGTTATCTATCTGCCAGACGATAAAGTTCTTTTGACATTTCCTCTTGAGAAATACAATACTGAGCTTTGTTGAACTGTTGCTTGGGAAGGACATGTCCACTTGCATTTGTCTCCTGGTGTAATTTTGTAAAAACATGTTTTCATAAAGTTAAGACAAATTGAACTATTTCCGCAAAGGCTGAGAAAACAACACCAGACAGATATTCTCATTAAATACTAAATACTAGTACTCAACAGTTGATATTTTACTAAATGTTGTAGATATTAACATAGTGGGGTTGACTCATTTCATATGTACATTTGAGGAAATGGAAGAATGGAATGCATTTAACATCAACCTATGAACATTTGCTACAGTTACACACATATGCAAGGTTAAGATGAGAAGTGTTTGGGGGGATTTTTTTGTCACACGATTTTTATTGTTTTATTTGCAAATAAGACCAAAGGCTTTCTTTTAAAGTGAAATTAGTCAATGTCTGGATCATTCTACTCTCTAGAAATCAGTCTGGGAATAAATTATGAGGTGACACAAGAAACATAGTGTTAAATTGACCAGCAAGAGGCAATTTTTAATTTTTAATGCCTTTTAAATTTACTTGTGTGTTTTTGTAAAACCGTATACTGTATGCTGGTTTTATATCTGTAAGCCGCCCTGAGTCCCTCTGGGGAGATGGTGGCGGGGTACAAAAATAAAATTATTATTATATTATATTATTATAATTCTGGGGTTCCTATGTTGAGGAATGTACTGCTTTATATGGCAGTGTAGATGTTGTTTGACATAAAGCTTTTCCTACAAGATAGGCTTTAGAAATAGTTTTGTGATGTGTTGTCAAAGGCTTTCATGGCCAGAATCACTGTGGAGCAACAACCCATTGCCAAAAACTCACAGCAACCTAGTTTTGGGGTGGTAAGTATATGGCCACCTGGTCTCAAATATTCTATTCCTGTTCTATCCCTAATTTTCATTAGTTAAAAAAAAGCTTTGATGACAAAAATGTCAAACTAAACCATCCTCCCTCTCCCATTTTTTCTATTTCCCTGCCAGACTTCCACATTGCTTATACTGAACCAAACATACACTCAATTGTCCCTCCTCTTCCTTGCTCGCATACATATACCACTTGAATTTCATCTTTTATCCTATCTTATTTATTTATTTATTTACAGTATTTATATTCCGCCCTTCTCACCCCGAAGGGGACTCAGGGCGGATCACATTATAACACACATAGGGCAAACATTCAATGCCCATAAACACATCAAACAGAGACAGAGAGAGACACGCAGAGGCAAGTTAACCTTCTTCTGAGGGGATGTTCGATTCTGGCCACAGGGGGGAGCAGCTGCTTCATCATCCACACTGACGGCACTTCCTCATACCAGGTCGTAAATTAGTTAATCTTGCCTCCCCACTTTTTATAAGTGGTACCTTATCTCCTACTTGATAGATGCAACTATCTTTCGGGTTGCTAGGTCAGCAACGAGCAGGGGCTATTTTTTATTTTTAATTGACGGGTGCTCACCCCGCCACGGGCTGGCCTCGAACTCATGACCTCATGGTCAGAGTGATTTAAGGCAGCTGCTCAACAGCTGCGCCACAGCCCGGCCCCAAAATACAATGAGATATCCATCTCATGCCATCTCAAGAACAATCAACAAAGAGTCTTCTTGTGGCATCTTCCAACAGATTTATAGTAGCTGAGGTTTTTGTGGATCAAAGCCCACTCACATGGCAATAAATCTGTTAGTCCTCAAGGTGCTCCAAAGAAAACAGAAAATAGGAGGGAGGTTCTAGGAGACATAAAATGAAACCAGGCATTCAGCATGACATGTGTCTGTTTTCCATTTGGATCAAATAGAACCTGGGAAGGTTAAAAAAAAAGAACTTGCAAAAGTTACTTTTATAACTACAATTCCTGGAGGATTTGGGCCATTTCTGGGTACAAAATCATAACATTTCCAAGTGGTACTAGTATTTATTTTTATCAGTAGTTTCTTGGGCATTTTTGTTTCTTTTGCTTTGCTTTCTGATTGCAAAATGTTATTTTTCTGAATGCCAGCAGAAAGTCTAAATAAGTAAATGAACCAGGGCTAAATAATACCAAGTATAAGCCTGTATGGGAAATCGGTAAGCAACGGCATCAAACACTTTCTAGGCAGAAAACAATCCTCAGAAGACAAATATAGCACCAAAGCCTTCAAAACTTGACAAAATTCCCTTATCCTTCTCAGACTCCTCTATCATATATTGAAAGCCAGACTTCTTTTTCCTATTAGCTTCTTTCTGTAGCCATTCCAATGGCATCACAGACAAGCTCCCATATTGGTTTCCTTGCCAGTAGTAAATCTCTTTCAGGTGCTACTTCAAACTTTTAAAAAGCTGTCTAAGGTGCTGGACCTATTTTGGAGATAGGGTTCAACATTTTGGAAAGCTCCTTTACTGTTCAAACTAAAACACAACATATTCTTGGATGTGGAAGACACCAGCTGCCACTGGCAGGTTAGGAGGTTAGGCTGGGCAGCATATGGCTCTTTCTTATAATACCTTTCTGCCTCCTGCTAAATTCTGCCATCTGAGGTAACCATGTCACCTTGCTTAATGATAGTTCAGCCCTGCTGAGGAGAGACATTGAATGTACACTGCTCTCCAACCTTTTACAGTACATAGTGGCTTCCTCCCCAACAAGAGATCTCTCTGTTGTTTCCAGATGCCAATCTTTAGGTGTAATTTCAAAGGATATGGGAAGATAAGAAACAAGACAAGACAAATTAATGCACATAAAGTTTGGGTTCAGAAACTTCACTTTTTTGGGGACAAAACTTTTCAAAATCCCTCAACCACTATGACCTTCTCATACTGTAGAATCATAGAGTTGCAAGAGACCTCATGGTTTAACCCCCTGCCAAGAAGCAGGAAAATTGCATTCAAAGCACCCCTGACAGATGGCCATCCAGCCTCTGTTTAAAAGCCTCCAAAGAAGGAGCGTCCACCACACTCCAGGGCAGAGAGTTTGACTGCTGAACAGCTCTGACATTTGGAAATTCTTCCTAATGTTCAAGTGGAATCTTCTTTCCTGTAATTTGAAGGCGTTGTTCCATGTCCTAATCTTCAAGGCAGCAAAAAACAAGCTTTCTCCCTCCTCCCTATGATTTCCCCTCACATCATGTCTCCTTTCACCTTTCTCTGCTGCAGGCTAAACATGCTGAGCTCCTGTTGTACATCAGTCCCATTGAACTATGGCCGCTTTGCTGGCTCTGCTATGTAGCAACATGATAGCAAATTTCTATTGGAGACAGATGTTACAAAACTGCCCAGTTCTGGGTTTTTGTGTGTTTTCGGGGCTGTGTAGCTATGTTTCAGAAGCATTCTCTCCTGACGTTTCGCCCACATCTATGGCAGGCATCCTCAGAGGTTGTTATATGCATCACAACTTCTGAGGATGCCTGTCATAGATATGGGTGAAACGTCAGGAGAGAATGCTTCTGAAACATGGCCATACAGCCCGGAAAACACACAACAACCCTGTGATCCCAGCCATGAAACCCTTCGACAACACATTACCCAGTTCTATTTCCTGCATGAGTAATTCCATTTATGAAAATGGAACTTCCATATACAATTCTGCCTAAATAAATACATACTTAAAAGGGCCCCTAATCCAGACTAAAGATAACTATTTGGTTTAAGAACTGTGGCATAATACTTGTTTTATTACAATTGGCCATACTGGCTGGCAGATTCTGGGAGTTCTAGTTCAAAGTAAGCAGTTTTCTCAAGCTTTGCAAGAAAATCTCAACACATCAGGTTTCTGGGGGGAGTTTCCTTTCAACTCCTGCAAGAGGACTGGGTCATAAGAAAAACCAGCATTATTGTCCTGCAGAGAAATTCAAGCCATTTTGTAGCTCATCTCAGGGAAGCTGTTTTCTTTAAGAAACTTTTTAAAAAGATCTGTCATTTCTTTGAAAAACTTTCAGGTATAAAAATAACTGAATTACACTAATTGACTACCAGGCTAACACTATTCCAAATAAATTTTTGCTGAAGAAGGGACCCTTGGGTCTATTTTGGTCTATTTTGATATTTTACAGGAAATGTAATGATAATATAACAGGTGCCACGAGCAGCTGTTGGTTCATTACAAATTGTCTTTTTTTCAATTGGTTTTTTGTTAAGGGATATAATAATAGTTCTCCCCCCCCCCCCCCAAGAGTTTTACCATCAAATATTTAAGGAATATTCTTTTTGTTGTTTCTAAAAATCAGTTCTTCCAAATGGAGACAGCATGACAAATTAATCACAAATTTTCTGCCAAAAGTAATTATTTCGACCACTAGTGCTAGACATATGGGCTGAGTATCTATCTATTTATCATCTGTCAGTCTACCTATCATTTCTCTCTCACACTCTATTTACTCAAGGTTGCTTTCAATTTTTTTTAAAAAAAGACAGGTAAGAACACAGGCCAGTAAATTCATTAAAAAGTTAAGATTAAGTTTTAAAAGAATGTTTGTTGTTCTGTTCAGCAACTACAAGAATGTGAATTATGCAATCAAAGCTGTTGGGATTCATAAGTACTGTAGTGAAATGACCAAACATGATATCTCCCATGCTATCTTTGCAGCCTAGTAGCACCTCAACAGCTGCTGAAGATCAGAGTGCTGGGAAATGACAAATGCAGATGCTTCGGGCTTCAGCTCCCAGCAGCCTCAATCACTTTGGCCAATTGACAGAGATTTTGAGAGTTTAAGTTGAAAACATCTAGAAGACCAGAAGATCTAAAACAGTGGTTCGGTTCCCAACTTGTGGGTTCCCAGATATTTTGGCCTTCAACTCCCAGAAACCCTAACAGCTGGTGAATTGGCTGGGATTTCTGGGAGTTGTAGGCCAAAACATCTGGGGACCCAAAGGTTGAGGACCACTGATCTAGAAGATCATAATATGAAGCTCACTGCTAGATATTCATGACAGCAATCACATCAAATGCTATTAAAATAATATCAGAGTGTTTCTAGATTTTAAACCATTTACACTATTAATTGAAAAGCGAAATTTAAAAGTTGTACAGTGTTGTTTAAAAATGTTCTTTACATGTAAAACAAAAACTTTGCAAAGCCCGAGGAATAGGAAGGTTTTTATTTTTTGACTAAAGGGCAGTTGAAAAGGCATTAGTTAGTAGGATTGCTTTTATGTACTGCTTTTAAACCAAACATGATTTGTGATTTGAGCTGTGTGGTTTAAAAGAAGCAATCACAGGAACACATAGCGGGGTTACTAATATAAGTATGTTTGAATAGCGCTACATCTCCCAGTAGAATTGAATCACAGCTGGAATAGTATCGTGACTTGATGGCTCTGGAGACCAGGATCTGAATTCCTAGATGATCATCGAAATCCACTGGGTGACCTTGGGGCATGCCACACTTTCTCAGCCTCAGAAGAAGTGAAAGGCGAATCCTCTCTGAACAAGTTCTGCAAAGAAAACTAAATAAAAGGGTTGCCCACCGGTTTTCAGAATTCACAAATTACTTGAACGCATGCAACAATAGATATTGAGTCAGATATTCTTTCTTCAGTACATAGTTATAACATTATAACTCATTTGAAATACTATGATTACAATGCATGGAATCCCAGGATTTGCAGTTTAAGGAGTGGGGTTTAAAATTCTATGCCATGGAGAGTTAGTTTAGATTAATTGCACTTAGCTGGATTATATGGCAGTGTAGACTCATTAATCCAGTTTAATGCAGTTAATCTGCATTCTGAAATGGAGATCCAATTTAAATAGGTGTCTCACCAAATTATAAATTCCAGGCTATCCCAGCATGCAGCCATGGCAGTTAATGTGCAACCATAGTGCTATAATTGTGTAATATGGATAGGCTCAGACTTTCTATGGCAAAATAACAAAATGATTATAAAATTTCTTGTCATTACCATATTACTCCAGGTATTGTTTCATGTATGCCTTAACATAATAACTGAGAGGTAGGACCTGAGAGAGCATGCTCTAATACAGGGGTCCTCAAACTTTTAAAGCAGCGGGCCGGTCCACAATCCTTCAGACTGTTGAGGGGCCAAATTATCATTTGAAAAAAAATATGAACAAATTTCTATGCACACTGCACATGTCTTATTTGTAGTGCAAAAAACAACAACAATGAAAGAACAATACAATATTTGAATATAAGAACAATTTTAACCAACATAACTCTATCAGGATTTCAATGGAAAGTATGGACCTGCTTCTGGCCAATGAGATAGTCAAGTTAATTAGGATTGTTGTTGTTGCTGTTGTTGTTGTTGTTGTTGTGTGCCTTCAAGTCATGTCAGACTTTGAGCGAGCCTGAGTCTAAAATTATTCATTTATTTATTTACTACATTTATATCCCACCCTTCTCACCCCAAAGGGGACTCAGAGCAGCTGTATGTACAAACAATATATTATATTATTAGCATAGCACAATATTCACATTATATATTGCTATATATTGAACTATACCACTGTACTGTAATATTATATATAACATATAATTTAATATTATTATGTGGTATTATTATTAGTATTATATTGTATAACATTATATTTTTATCAATATTATATGTATATATATTATTAAAACTGATATACAAATATTATATTATAAAACTGAGGGCGGGGGCCAGGTAAATTACCTTGGAGGGCTGCATCCGGCCCCCGGGCCTTAGTTTGGGGACCCCTGCTCTAATATATCCTTGCAAGGGCTGGAAAATATTTCTTTTTTGGAGCTTTAGGCTAGGGGAAAATGGGAGGAAAAAGGAAGAGGGGCCAACTAAGGACAAGATGGATGGATGGCATCCTTGAAGGGACTGGCTTGTCCTTGAAGGTGCTGGGAGTGGCCACAGCTGACAGGGAGCTCTGGCGTGGGCTGGTCCATGAGGTCATGAAGAGCCAGAAGCATCTGAATGAAGCGTTTCCAGGTGTTTCAGACTTCAACTCTCAGAAATTCCAGCCAGTTTACTGGCTGTTAGAATTTGTGGGAGTTGAAGTCCAAAACACCCAAAAGGATGAAGTTTGCCCATGCCTGCTCTATCTAACAGAACGGTGGTTCTCAACCTTTGGTCCTCCAGGAGTTTTGGACTTCAACATCTAGAAATCCCAGCCAGTTTACCACCAGTTAAGAATTGTATAATAGAAAAATAGGCTATAATGCTGAATTATACACAGATCCTAACTGCATGAACTCATAAAGATAACCTATGGGTTTGGTTTATTCAAGTTAAATGTCTTTCATACTCAAAGCACTTTGGTAGCTTCCGTCTATGCAGTTATCACAAACTCATGGTTGCAAAAACAGTTGCCATTCCATGCCAAACATTTTATGTAACAGTTTTAGGAATGGAAGTTGCAGATCTCAATTAATGTAATTAAAATTACAGGGAGCATTAGCTGGGCAAAACAGGATGACTCAGAGGTGTGAAAGGTGCCATGGCATTTTAAACAGCCAGAAGCAACCAATTATGTTTATATTCTATGCCAGAAAAATGTTGGCAATGCTGATTCAGTAAGAATAATTCTGCTTTTTAGATGACAATTGTCACTTCCTAAAGCCATTATACCTGGGCTTTCTCTGGAGTTCTTCCATGTATCTGTTGAAATGTAGTAGTAGCTTTTGAGGCATAGTAGTAGGGTAGGCATAAACACACAAGCAGCCTTGAAAGTAACTATGGCTATGCAGATTTACTCGAGTCAAATATGCCAGCGAATCCAATGCACACCTCAATTTTCAAAACTCTGAAACCAAACTAAGTATTTGCTGGTGAATGTCATGCACAGCAGCCAAAAGTGCACTCTTTGTAATTTGGCCCCAAAAGGTGCACACTACAATGGCTGCCTGCTTATAATTCCTTCTTTAAAACAAAGCTTTCAGCAAAGGAAAAGATAATGTTGGGGTGCATCTATGCTGTCTATTGAATCCACTTTAACTACCTTGGTTCAATGCTATTGGATCATGAGAGCTGTGGTTTGAGATAATGGGGTCTGCCAAAAAAAGAAAAAAAAAGAAAAAAAAAAAGGCTGATGCCTCACTAAACTACAAATCCTAGCATTGCATAACATGGCAATTGAATTGGAGGCGATGCCCCTCAAAAAGGAGCTCTAGATGCTCCTGAAGCAGCTTCCCCTTTTGCTTTAACTCAGCACTTTTCATCATGTCAGAAGTGACTTGGCAAGTCGCTTCTGGTGTGAGAGAATTGGTTGTCTACAGAGACGTTGCCCAGGGGACGCCTGGGAGGCTTTTTTCAAGCTAGAGCTGACAGATGAGAGCTCACTCAGTCTCGCAGATTCAAACTGGCAACCTTCAGGTCTGCAACTCAACCTTCAGGTCAGCAGTCCAGCTGGCACAAAGGTTTTATATTGCTATTGTTTTTATTTAGGCTTGGCCCCATGTAAGCCGCCCTGAGTCCCCTTTGGGGAGATAGAGGCTGGGTATAAAATAAAGTTATTTAACCCATTCCACCACCGTGGCTCTTTGGCTCAGCACTAAGATTGTCATATTACACGAATTTGATGCACACTCTAATTTTGGGAAGGAATTTTAGCCAAAAATGGTGAGCATTAGATTTGAGTAAATATGGTATATGATCTACATCTAATCTCAATATCTGAAATTTGTGGTAGAATTGTTGTTGGCATAATTATTTGTTTTAAATTTAGGCTTACTATACAAACAGTCATCTAGTCACCCATAATTCCCAGGCTTTAATATATTAAACCATTTTACCTTTTAATGCCACCAGCAATATCTTTCTCATACATATACATATACATATGCACACACATTTAAAAATGGAATCATTTCTGGTCAGGACAGGGGAGAATGTACTGAATTTCTATAGAACAAAGAAAAATATGTCTTTTTAGTATGGTAAAAGAATTTTATTTTATTTCATTTATTTATATCCCATTTTTCTCCCAATAAAGGGAGTCAAGGTGGTTAACAACATAAGTAAAGGTAAAGGTTTCCCCCTGACATTAAGTCTAGTCATGTCCGACTCTGGGGGTTGATGCTCATCTCCATTTCTAAGCCAAAGAGCCGGCATTGTCCATAGAGACCTCCAAGGTCATGTGGCCAGCATGATTGCATGGAGCACCGTTACCTTCACACCAGAGCGGTACCTATTGATCTACTCACATTTGCATGTTTTCGAACTGATAGGTTGGCAGAAGGTGGGGCTAACAGTGGGAGCTCACCCTGTTTTGAACCACCATCCTTTAAGTCTGCAAGTTCAGCACCTCAGTGATTTAACCCACTGCGCCACCGGAGGCTATGTTAACAACATAGCCATTGTTTTGTTTTTTTAAAATCATAGAACAGAATTTTCTCTCCAATCTGTAGAGCCGTAGAACCACCCAGCAAACCATGCCCTAATTTTTTTGAAAGAGCTATTTTAAGGACCTAATAATTTGCTGTAGACAATATTCCCCCAAAATGGAGTGAGTCATCTCTTCATTAACAACATTGATAACAACAACTGGCAAAACTTGACAGAATCCAAGCAGTTGTATTGTGAGAACTCCTACTTATTTAGGTAAATCTGGAAAACCCTGGTATTTCCAAAGAAAAGACCAGCTTCAATGGTCTTAATTCAGAATACATGAATTACTTAATAGATTATATCAGATTAGATATACTTGTCTTTTCCTCTCCCTGAAAGATGCATATTGTGCTTCAAAAATGAGGCATCTGAGTATGATTTCATCCACAATGATTTTTTAAATATGAAACCTAGTCTCAGAAAACTCACATGTTAAAATGAACCTTAGGGACACATTTGTGATGTGCAAAGAAGGCTGGTTAAAAAAAGTTCTCAGCTCAAAGATTTCCATTCCAGGGACAACAGATGTTAAATCCAAAGGGCAGCGAGGTCGTCTGTATGCTCTGCTGGTCACTATGGAAATTATCGGTCATTGGCTTAATGATCTTAAAGAAGTATTCCTTTTGTCTGCAAGAAATCCATCCCATCGTTTTTGACATTCTCCTTCTGAGAAGCAAGATTTCCAAATCCCTTTATCTGGAGACAAACAGAAAGAGTGTACTTGTGGTGAATAATCTGAGTTGATATTCTTGCCAGCTGTTGTGTGTGTGGATGGGGGGGGGGTGTTGGGTTGGAGGTCAGTGACATCTGGTGAACAGTGATATTTCCAAACAGAAGTTTTTCCTTAAGAATGGGGTACAAGTAAGCACTAAGAGACGCTGCTGTCTACTCCCCCTCCTCCCTCATTAAAAACCGAAAGTGATAATGTGGAATCAAAGTGAACATAACCAAAAAATTGAGAACCAAAATTATTTATTTATTTATTTCCATCATTTCTATCCTGCCCTTCTCACCCGAAGGGACTCAGGGCAGCTCACAGTCTGGCAAAATTCAATGCCAATATACAATACGAAAAGATAAAACATAAGCAATTAAAACAATTAGATAATTTAACAAAGTACAATAAATAGATTTGCAACAATACAATTTAAGATACTTGAACCATTCGTCCACAAAACCTTGTACATGAATAAGGGAGAAACGGTGGCGGCATTACCTTAGTTTGCATTAAAAATGGCTGAGCAGTTGCTTTCATGGGCTAAGCTTTCAAGTCTAACTTTTCCTTTCCTTTTCAGACCACACAATGGATTTTTTTGCTGAATTGGAAAATATCAGAAGACAGGCAGAAAAGCCTTTCTTTGTCTTGCATGAATTTATTTGTTTATTTTGCTCTCCTTTCTTTTTCTCCTTTCTGCCCAGACCTTAATCATAAAGATCTTCGCTCCCACCCTTCTGCTGTGTGTGTTTTGCTTTCCCAGTTTCCTTTCCACCTCTCTCCCATTTTAGTAAACCATGCTGAGTAAATGTCACCAATTAACACCATGAACTTTTCCACCTCTTGAAATGGTAAAACCCTTTTCCTTTAATTCCAGAAGGCCTTAACAACACTGCATGGTGGCTTGCCTGGTCATGTACCAGGAGCTGGTGAAGATGAAGTGGAGGAGATGAAGGAGGAGGATTCCACATGTTTAATTATTACTTAGTTTTATATTTATGAACAATGTTTTTTTTAGTTATATTTAACACATTTATTGTGATTTACTCTTCTCTGTGCAACATGATTTGTTCCTTTGATTTTAGTTCTGATTTAATTTCTCTGGATTTGTTTGTGTGATTACTATTTATTTATATAGCTGCCCGAGTCCCCTCGGGAGAGGGGGCAAGATATAAAGAATTATTATTATTATTATTATTATTATTATTATTATTATTATTATTCTGTCTAATAGTTAGGTTTTCTCTTTTGTTCTTAAATGTCAGAGAGAATCTTAATATCAATAAATAAATAAAGCTTGATTTATATTTTGTTGTCTCTCCCTGAGGGGACTCGGGCAGCTTACAACAGGTTAGATTTTCTCCTTTGTTCTTTGGAGCCTCTGGTGGTGCAGCAGGTTAAACCTCTGTTCTGTTGAACTTGTGGACCAAAAGGTTGATGGTTCGAATCCAGGGAGAGGGGTGAGCTCCTGCTGTTAGCCTCAGTTTCTGCCAACCTAGCAATTCGAAAACATGCAAACGTGAGTAAATCAATAGGTACTACTTCGGCAGGAAGGTAACGGTGCTCCAAGCAGTCATGTTGGCCACATGACCTTGGAGGTGTCTACGGACAATGCTGGCTCTTTGGCTTAGAAATGGAGATGAGCACCAACCTCCAGAGTTGGACTCAACTAGACTTAAGTTGGATGATGCAGTAACTTTTGCTCAAGGATGCCCTGGATGCATCCCGTCTTTCTCTTTTCTGGACATTCCATGGAAGTCCATGTATTTAGCTGGATTAGAAAATAGGAATCCCAAATTGGAAACAAAATTTATTTAAATAAGCATATTTTTTTAAAAAGTTGTTTCCTAAGGCCAGTAATGGTCAGGAAACAAACAATGACAACTATCCAAATAAACAGAAGTCAGAGAAACAAAAAACAATCAAGGTGCAAATGAAGCTGCAAGGTCACTGGGAAGCTGTGACACATTATTGTGCAATCTGCTGGAACTTTTGTTATCTTCAGCCAAATGCCCCCAGACAAATGGCACCCACCTTTAAAGGGGCACAACACTTTTCTCTGTCTCCACCAATAATACGAATACAAATCCTACCTCCTTTGTAACACTTTCCCAGCAAACGGCAATACCGACCAGCAAAGGGTGCTTCCTGGGGATTAAAGGCTGACTTGGGGCTAATGACCTCCTGATGCACCTCATTCCTTTAATCCTCAGAGGAAAAGACCTGCAGCCCAGCCATTATTGCTTATTAATAAGAGTGTACTGACAGGAGAGTTCCTAGATCTGTCTATGGCCTGAACTACCTTCAAAGTGTTTAAGTAAATGCAAGTGAGGTCGTTTTGACTAGCGTTATTGAGCCACAGGAAATGAACACAGAAGAGAGAGAAAAACAAATAACACGCATATAGTTTAGAAATAAAGCACATGAATGCACACTTCTTGTTATGAAGAAGTCTGACTGTGGTGTTTGTCATATAACGTGTTTCTTGCAATGGCCCACATCTTCCTAGAATCCACAGAGGTTGACTATATCAGAGGGATAATTCAGCTGCAGTTCAGAGTATTCTGACTAAGAGCTGCTCCAGAATCATCACATTTGTGCCACCCCTGCTCATAATATCTGAAATTGTATTGATAGCCATACGCTTCCCTTGCCCATGTTCAAATTGGCATAATGTTTTCCTTCTCCGCTGATGCCATTGACTGCATGGCAAAGTTGCAGGGACTGCTGGGGAGGGGTTTAACCAGGGAGGCAGTGCTGATGCTCGGCAGGGAAGAAAGCGGTGGTGGCCCTGAAATGAAATAATTATTGCTTTCTTTTTAATGATGAGGGACCTGATTAACTCCCTCACCATCTATCTACCTCTTGGCTAGGGAGCAGATGATTGCCCCATGGAAAAGGGGAGAAAAAACCCTTGTTTATATTCAGGGCAGCTGCCACTGCCAGATCAAGCAAACCCCATTTCATTTTTCTTCTTCTTCTTGGGGTTGCCCACCACTTCCAGCTGATGTGGGTATCTGTTGGGCCCTGATGTGGGTATCAGTTGGGCCACTACTTCATTGTTGTTTGCAGGAATGGGCAGCACCAACTTTGTCAGTGGGGCTCTGTTGGGGTGCTTGGCTGGGAAGGAAGCAGCCATAGCCCAAGGAGAAAGAAATCTTGAGCCTCAAAGAGAAAGGAACATTTCATATTTCCGTTTCAATGGAGAGGGCTGAGATCTATCTCCTCCTCATTGATCTCATGGCCGGGCTTAGCTGGGGAGTGAGTGGCAGCCCTGAAACTCTTTATTAATAAAATAATAAATTAGATGCCAATGCTAAACTCCAGCAAACATCCCACTTACTAGTTGGTCCTGTCCATTCCATGCCACCTCAATCTAGATGGACACACATAGCAAAAACCAAACCAAACGAAAAATACCCACAAATTTTCCTGGAAACTGTAGAGTAAGAAGTGAGTTTTCAAAAATCACATTGAAGTCTAAAAGAAGTGCTTTCTCTGTTATTATGGTTGCACATCATTGAGTTCCTACAACAACTAAAACCATGGTGGGTATGATTTTTTTTTCTAATTTGGACAAGGATTCAGAACTAAAGAGATTGGTCAAGGGAACAAAGCTTGGAAACTAGGGATGTGTGATCCATTATAAATGGTTCAAATGCCATTACAAAACTGGAGTGCACTGGTGCTTCATTTTTAAAGTGTTTCTAAAGTATACTTACTGAAAACTTCATTACTATAATGAGAACAATGACATTTAATGTGTTGTCGAAGGCTTTCATGGCCAGGATCACAGGGTTGTAGTATGTTTTTCAAAAATCAGAACAGTAAATAAGAAGCAACACTCTGAAAACAGAGGAGTTCCAGACATGGGAACCAGGGGCAGGTAATGACTCTGAACAAAGGATGCCCCCAGGCAGGAAGAAGCCAGAAGATGAAGTTATTCAATGCTAATTAAGGTGATTAACTACAACATTCACACTGGCCTCCAACTGACAAAGGGTTCTTCTCTCACCCTGGACTTTCCACAGATATATTCCTTGCTTAGTTTCTCCATACCTCACAACCTCTGAGGATGCCTGCCATAGATGTGGGCGAAATGTCAGGAGAGAATACTTCTAGAACATGGCCATACAGCCCGGAAAACATACAACAACCCAATGAAATTTCATTACTATTTCATTACAGTAATTGCACATAAATTACTATCATTGGGGCTTCATAAATTCAGGGGCTTCTTTCTCCCTCATTTTTAAAGCTATTGGGGTGAAACCTGCTACAATGGTAGAACACATTTACTACTGTTAACCCAGCAAATTTCAGAATGTTTCAGTTATCCATGGATTTTTGGGGATTTTTCATTTTTTTCAATTTTAATTTCTTTTTCAAAAACTACAAGAGCTATCTCCTTAAATTTTCTATACAATGACAGGAGATAACAGGGGATCATTCCCCTTAACTTTCAGAAATATTCATACATCTGCTGACTTTAGGGATTTAAGAAAAGTTTTGACAAAAACATTTTTTAAAAGCCACAACAGCTATCTCATTGAATGTCTCTCATATTAACCAATATTGTGTCTTATGTATGAATCATATGAAACTGATCCGACTTACAACATTTTCTAATTTTTTTGCACATGCCTATCAGAAACATTGCATGTTTGGGGCTAACACCTCCCAGATTGACATAACCAATGGAGTCATAGTTCAGAGGAAGGGAAATGGAATGGGACATCCTGGAAGAAGAAAAGGCTCCTTAGCTGGAACGTTTCATTATAGCTCATACTGATAAGTGAGGAGGCTTGTTCTGCTGTCTCAGTATAAAACATATTGTTCCGTTCCTTCCCCTATTTCCTTGCACCTGGGCTTGTTGTTATAAAGGCACTGAATGTGGTAAAAGAGCTGATAGGATATAGTGATACCATTGGCAGTGCTTGGAGCAGGTAGCGTCCATGTCAGTTAAGTAGTGAACCCACTTTAGACCATAATGTAAAGGAATTATACAAGGTGCTGAGTCTCATTCCATAAATAGATCCAGTAACTTGCATAGTACTTTTTTTTTAACTCTTGGAAACCAAGTGGATTCCCCACCACAATGTCCAAGGAGTTACCAATTGCTTCTGGTTGTTTGCAACTGACAAATTCCTGGGATCCTTTTGCATGACACAATTATAAAGTTATGATTCCACTTAAACTGCCATGGCAACAGTCTTTGGAATCCTGGGATTTGCAGTTTAGAGAGGGCATTTAGAATTCTCAACCAGGCAATTCTTCAACCTACAACCCCCAGGATTCTATAGGTTGTTACCATGACAGTTAAAGTGGAGTTACAGATATATAATGGTGTGGTGTGAAAGTGCCCTAGGAATTGCTACACATAGGAACTTTTGTGATTTCTTAAATTCTCCATGTAAGTGTGAGGATAAAGGAGAACATACTGAGCAGTTTTGCTTAACATGCACAACATGCCATGATCTGCTTTTCTCCAAACACACACATTCTCAAAACACCAAGACTTAAGGCAGCTCACAAGACTTTGGATGCTAGAGACAGGATTAAGGCAGCCAAATTTCACAAAAGTGACTTCAGGGCTTTTAGTGTTAAGCTTTTGCAAAATGTGCAGTCTCACTACATTTTGCTGTCCTCTCTGTGCTAGGGGTTAGTTAGACCTCCACATAGAGCTAAACCAACTGGAGTTTTGGAATAGCATCTTTGACACAAAGATTTATACTGGGAAAGAGATCAAAGAGCAGTGCATGAACTAGATGTATACATGTTAGGTACAAGATGTGTTGGACTCATTGTTTGCTAGATTTAGCTGTTAGTAGCCATTCATTCAAACAACTGAAATAATTGCTATTTGGGTTTGGAAGCCAGTGAAGCTGGCAGATAGCAGGCAGAATAACATGATCCATACCATCAGGAGAGACAGCTTCTGGAACATAGCCATATAGCCCGAAAGACTCACAGAAACCCCGGGATTCTGGCTATGAAAGCCTTTGACAATACATTGAACATTTCTATGGGGAGAAACTGTTCCAAAATAGAAGGAAGCTAGAAAAACTAAGGACCAGGAAAGCACATCTACTGTGCTTCCTGACTTTCCTTACACAGATATATAAACCTCCCTTGCCTAGTTTTCAACATACCTCACAACGTCTGAGGATGCCTGCCACAAATGTGGGCGAAACATCAGGAAGCTTCTCTAACATGGCCATACAGCCCAAAAGACTCACATAAAATATTGTTTTATTTGGTTTTATGTGGATATTATGTCTTAATTTGTTGATTGTGTTTTAATTCATATTGATTGGGCTTGTCTCCATGTGAGCTGCCCCGAGTCCCTTCGGGGAGATGGAGGTGGGATACAAAAATAAAATAATAATAATTATTGACACAACAACATAGTATGACACAGCAAACAAGATAGATATGCTGGACTTCCTATCACAAAACCACAAGTCGAACACTTCCCAAGCATTTAAGACTGTGTGATGTATTTTCGGATGATGCGTGCAGATCCCAGTAAGGTGGCCTTTTGCAGTTGATGATGATGATGATGATTATTATTATTATTATCATCCATAATCCTAGCTCCAGATACACATCAACAAACGTTTTTGCATTACTTCTGTTGAAGGCAGCTTCATGTAAAACATATTGCAGCCACCCAGCCTTGTGAGGACAAGAATAGGATTAACCAAGATCACAGTTTACCTCAAGTTATTAATGAGAAAGAATACACAAGCTAGGAGAGGTTAAGTTCATTGAATGAAAAGTACTTTTTCACTTTGAATTCCATTTTTGTAAGTGGAAGCAGGTGAAATACAAAGGAGAAAGGTGGGAAAAGTAAAGAGGAACTGGAACATTTTAAAAGCAGTTGAAAAAGAGGGGGGAACAAAGGATCAATTAATGGTATCCATCCACATCAAATTGGGATCGTCAAGAAGTATACCATAGCCAAATCTAATTTCAGCAGCAAAAATGCAACTAGCATACCAAAGCTAACAAATGGATAGTTTGAACTGATTTTACTGTGATCCCTCAACATTGGACATGTCAGCTGATGCTGATGAGACCTGTAATACAAAACATATGGAGGATGATTTTGAATATGTACTTGTTTGTCAACAAGTGATCTTCTTCCTAGCATTTACTATTATTGCTCATCAGATATCCTTAGGAAGAGAAATGGCAGGAGAATGGCCCACATACAAAAAAATTATTAAAAAAGACATAATGGGAACTTTATAATGAAAACACAAGAGGAAATTAAGATAGCACATAAAGTATTTCATGGTTTCAGTACATACAAATAATAGAACATTACAATAAGGACAAGAAGAAAGGTCTCATGGAAAGAAGTTTTTTGGGACAAAATAATGAAGACACAAAACACACCAATTACAAAAATCTATAAAAAGTTATTAGAGTGGTCAACGAAAAAAGAGACAGTTAAGGAATGTATGGTGAAATGGGCATTAAACATACGACACACTATTGCTATGAATGATTGGGAAAAGATTTGGAACTTCAAACTGAAATATACACACTCATATGATCTAAAAGGAAAATTTGTATAAAATGATGTCCCCTGATAAATTAGCTAAATGTTATAAAAATCTAGATGCAAAATATTGGAAGTGTAAATCAGGAAAAGGTACCTTCTTCCACATGTGGTGGAGTTGTAAGAAAGAAAAAAAAATACTGGAAAGCAATTCATGAAGCCGCTCAAAAGATTCTACAGGAACAAATTCAACTCAAACCAGAATACTTTTTGTTGGTCATCATTGATGTAAAATCGGATAGAAGTAAAGATATCATCTTCAATAATCTGACAACAGTGGCTAGAATTGTATACACATGTTACTGGAGAGTGGAAAGAACCCCGACACCCAAGGAATGGTTGAGAAAAATGGTGGAAATCATTAGCATGGACAAACTAATATAACAACTATCACATCAACAAAACAATCTCAGAAAAGAAATGGACTGAACTTTATTGATCAGATACATGAAACAAGAAAAGATGAAGATTTTATTATAAATATGAAATAAGAAATAAAAGAATAATCCATCCTTTGTACTATACTAAACAACAACATTAAGAAAGATAGAAGAATTATAGACTCAAACTGATGATGATGAGGACTGGAAGTCTACCAAACTTCTCTACCCCTACTAGTTTCCATCCCTCCCCATTTTTCACCTATTTCCCAACCCTAAACCCCACCCCTATTCTACCACAACCCAACTCGCAGCCCATGATCCTCTTTTTCTTCTTTTTTAAAATTTTATTTTAAAGAAAATATTTTAATAACAAATATTATTTAAAAAGATAATTTTAGGCTGTTGCCCACAAATCCTGTCCTTTTCTTTGGGGAGTTATAGGATTTCTTGTTTGACTTCAAAAATTAAGAAGGCTGCATATTCTGTATTTTTAAAGTATATAAAATGGCTCTGCTTCCAGAGCATAGTATGCTGTCAGAAAAGTAGAATGGGCATGAAATACATGTGGGCAGGGGGTGGAAGTGGAACGTGCTGATACAGCCTGTTCACAAGTGTGCATTGGCTGGGTAGCAGAGTGTGTATGTTGTGCCTGGAACAATACACACTTACAATTAGTTGAATTTCACTTTGGTGGAGATGTAAGCTGACAGGCCGCCACACAAAACCACCCTGCAGTCAAACTCATGCTGAGCTGTACAGTGGAAAAGGCTTGTAGGTGAAAATCTTTGAAGCTTTAAAATATGAAATACTAGATCCAGGCATTATTTACCTCAAAGGCCTAAGGTTTATATTTTGGATACCTTTGCTTTTTCTTTGATGAATTTTGTGATCTTTGTGAAATATGTTGAAAGTAACCTGTTTTCAGAAGTGAGATTCTGATGTTTAAATTCTGAACAGCAAATACTACCTGTTTATATTTTCTTGTTCTAACCTGTCAGGGATACTTTGATTGTGCTTTTCCTGCATGACAGGGGGTTGGACTAGATGGCCCATGTGGTCTCTTCCAATTCTATTATTCTATGATTCTATTATTCTAAGATCAGGAGACAATGTGAGAAGACATAATGAGATACAATGGAGACATAATGGATTGCAATAACAACATGGGAGCCCTCCCTTGTTGCCCTGGCAGTGGCATGTGTTGGCTCTGCCCTCATTCACCCATGAAGCCTCGCTGGCATCATCTGATGGGAGCTGGCCAGCTTGGTGGGTGACCAGGGCTAAATTGGTGCATGCCATGGAATTTAGGCCTGTGTGGAGAGGTCACTCAACACACAAGGACCACTAGCAAAATGTACATACACTTAATCAGTGGTTCTCAACATTTGGGCCTCCAGGTGTTTTGGACTTCAACTCCCAGAAATCCCAGCCAGCTTACCAGGTGTTAGGAACTGTGGGAGCTGACGTCCAAAACACCTGGAGGCCCAAAGGTTGGGGGCCACTGCACTAAATTCATTCTCAAATGGTGAATCAACACTTTCAGAATTTGATTTGTTCAATGAGTGTACCTTCACCAATAAGATTCAAACCAAAGAATGTTAAAATAGTTAAAAACAGCACTAGGCTCGATAAAGTCTTATTAGCAGAGCTGTCCACAAGACAGATGTCTCTTGGAAAGGCCCTAGCTCTTGTGGATTGGCAAATCAAAAGAAATACTTTGTTTTATGACTGAAACATGAGAGGAGTCTCATGTAGAAGAAGGGACTCCTTCAGGTATCTACCTCTTAAGCTTATTGTTCACATCTCCAAAGGTAACGCCCCATAAACCCTATATACTTGGCCATTGGCAGGTCCCACTGCATAGAAGTTTTAGGCAGAGTGCAGCTACCTGTATAAGAAAGTAATGAATTAAAATTAACACAGTTATAAGTAGCTAATTACTTTCATGATAACTAATGTGGAGTCCAGTTACATTTTAAAATAAATTGAAAAATATTAAGAATAGTTTGAGCATTCAAAATGCATATAAAGAAATTAAATAATTAGGTTGAAAGGGCCTTAATGAAAAGACATTAACTGCCATGGTTTAATGCATTATTATTATGTGGCTCAATGCCTCAATCTGAGACAGAAACATTGGTGCTCCTATGCGTCAATTGATGCAAGGCAAGGAGCCTGTCTCTGAAGAATAATTTAGAGATACTAATGGGAAAGGTATCAGCTGCTCGTGGAAACATTGATAAAATTCATAATCAAAACAGCATTCCCTGGGGCACCTGTCTTTTATAACCTCCTGTGAGTATGAATTTTATTCCCTCTTCTTTTGTTTGAGCATAGGCAGGGAGAAGCCTGCTTTATTTTGCATCTGAATCGGGCAAGGAATATTTTGTTTTCTCCTATTACCTATGATATGAAAAATGGCAGTTTATTTTTTGTGGTGAGTTCAAATTCTTAAATTTGTCAGAGAGTATTATAATGCAGAGGCGATCTTCTTTCCTCTCTTTAATGAACAATTTGCTCCATAAAGAATTTAGTTTTAGATTTTGATCCTGGAAATTATCTTGGAGTATTTCTGAAGAACTGGATTCAAAATTCTTCCGAGTTATTGTTGTTCTAGGTGAGCAAATGTTAATCTTACAGTCTTGGATTATTTAGATCCATTCAAGATTTATACATACAGTGAACCCTTGGTGTCTGCTAGGGTTTGGTTTTAGACTCTCTGTAGACACCAAGACCCATGGATGCCGAAGGCTTATTATATACAATGGCATAGTAAAACAGTGTACCTTATATCAAACAGAGAGCTGGCTATCCATATAACACATTGCCTTTTCTCTATCCACTTTAGTTTCTTAGAAATCCTACCACATCAACTTCCCTCAGCTCAATTCCTTTTATGACAAAACTGGGTGGAATAGAAATTGAAGTTAGGGTGGGAGTTGTAAGTCTGATACACCTGGAAGTTTGTTACTTTGGACAAAGGTTGACTCTCCTGCCCAGATATGTTACTTGAGAATCCAGGAGTAATGAAAGGTTTATGAGCACACTGAAGCTGTCCTGCTCTTAGTGACAGTAACAAGTGTACATTTGTTTATGCACTTTGGTTGTTGATGTGGAGGTTGATATTTTTATTCTCCCTCTGCAACCTCCAAAGCCACCCAGGACTCACTGTTGCCTCTCCTCACTCAGGCAACCCATTGGATGGAGAACAGAATGGATTGAAGAAACATCTGGCCGTGTTTCTATAAACTTCTGATATTATTTGCTGAGCTCTTGAGAGAATCTCAGCAAAACGTATCCTTGGTCTGCATCTGGCTATGGAAATATAGCTAAACCTTTCTCCAATTCCTTCTGCTCTCCTCTAGCCTGTAAGTTAGGGTGGCATCACAGTGCAAGGCTGAGTCCTGAAGGTGATGACTGGGGAGTCTTAACAATGCTTCCTGTGTGGAATACTTGGCGTATCTCCTCCTTCTTGGAAATATGATTTGCTCTTAAGAACGTTAAAATCTGCTTTCCTTAAATCACAAGGAATCTCATACAAGGGTTGAATGAAAAGTAATGCCTCCACCTTTGTTACTTGGGTTTGGGTGAGAATATTTTAGTAAATCAAGCGCAGAAATAATCCTGAGAATGTGCTCTTTAATGACCACTATTCACTTTTCCACATAATCACCAGAAAATTGGATACATTTCTGCCAACGATGAACAAGTTTTCTGAAGCTGTCACGGAAGAAGTCAACACTCTGTTTCTACAACCAGCATCTCACAGTTCTCTCAACGTCTTCATCAGAAGCATAATGATGTACTCACATTAACACAATCACCATAAACAGCTTGCCTTTTCTGATGAATCTCCTTTGGGGTGACACCTTCTGCTGTCAAGAATTCAATGACTGCACGTTGCTGAAGTCGCATTGACCGTCTGCGCAGGGGTCCATATTTCACACTTTAACAACACAACCGTTCAAAGCTAAGGCTTCCTGCTAAATGGAACTGTAGAGGAGAGTCTACTGAACAAGCCAGTACCTGCCGCATACCAGGACTGCCCTCTGTTGAGGAGTTACAATGGTGGAGGCATTACTTTTCATTCAACCCTCGTATATTTTGTTTTGGAAACCTGGATTTTTTTTTAGCCTGTCTTTGACAGAACACATTTAGAATTACTGCCCCTGAATCTGATAAAAAGAGAAGAATAGAACTGCCTGGTATAATTATGAGATGATGTGTACTCTGAATAGCTGAATGTTATTTGTAAACAGCTGCACATTGATGTTTTCCTGATATTTTATTTTTTGAATGAGAAGTAATAGTGTGATAAAAGAACTTGTTAAGTATGCTTTGGAAGAGCAAGTCCTGGTTTGATTTGGGGAACTGAGCTTAATGACCCCTGTGCTCTGGTTTGTGTCTATGACTCTGTAATGATTGGTAAGCTTGCTTATGGGGACAGTTATCAACTGAGAAGGTGGCTGACTTGACCATTTCATTTCACATAGGTCAGCAAGCAGCCATCAGAGGAAAATGATTTTTGTTCGCCATCGACTTGGGTTAGATTGAAACCAGTGACCCAGAGATGAAAGGCTCAAAGGGAAAGGGTTCTACTTTGTGTATGGCCAAACACCACTTCTGTCTCCGCCTCACTCATTATCTCGTCCCAAGCCCACTCGCCCCCGCCCCCCCCATCTCTGTTTTCAAAAAATTATTAATCCACCCTGTGCCCTCTTTTTTAATTGCAAGGCACCATATGGAGATCTGCTGAGGTTTTGTTAGGGTCTCAGTCCTCTCTCCTTTTGTGTTATGATAGATTTATCCTTCAAGAAGGATATATTGACTTCTGCACTTCTACAGCCCAATAGGTTTTGGAGAGGACTTTGTGAAGCAAAACAGGGCTTAGGCAGAAAATCAATACTAACGCCTGCCATCCTCTGAAGGAGCCGGGTTGATCAAAGAGCTTATCCAGAAGACAACAGAGAAATGGATTTTGTTAGCAACAGACTCTGCCCAGGGCTGGTAGCCCAACAGCTTGCCACCACTTAATGGCAGTGACAGCAGTCATGGGGAGAGTAGCTTTGTCTTGTGTGGATTGCTTGCTCATTAGGGATTTCCACTGTGGCAAAAATAACAATCTAGAACTCAACAATGACAAATAAAGTAAGTCCATATTTGTGTTATGTCCAGGTTGTAACTTGGCAAGGGGGGTGGATGGGGACAAGACAGGTTCATTGACTCCCTAATAAGAGGCTTTCTCCTTCACTTTCTCTTAACTACTGCATTTCACAGCTATGGTTGAAATGATGGGAGTATTGCTCATCTTGGATTTTGGAACGGCTTTAGACCTTGCCTTTGGATGACATGTCTCATAGTGGAATGTATTTTAATTATGTTTTATGTCTGTTTTAATTTTTATAATTTTATTCCATGTCTGTGTTTTATGCCCAAGGCACTGTATTAGTGCCGTTTGTAAGCTGACTTGAGTCTCCCTTGAGATAAAGAAAGGTGGGATATAAATATGGTAAATAAATAAATAATAAATAAATCTTGAATTTGTAACTTGCCATTTAGCATGCCGGAGGAAAGAAGTGTGTTTGTGCCTTCAAGTTGCTTGTAAACTTATGCTAATCTCATTCATTTCGCAAGGTTTTCTTAGGCAAGGAATACTAAGAGGTGGTTTTGCCAGCACCTTCCTCTGAAAAATAGCCTACAGCAACTGGTATTCATTGGAAACTATTCATCCAGGCTGACCTTGCTTAGCTTCCACGATAGAGTGGGATCCAGTGCTTTCATTATATTTCAGCCTTAAGATTACCAAAGACAAGATATAATGGCAATAAAAAACAAATAAGCCAAGAAAGTGGGTGAAATCTTTAGTCAGTCATGCAATACTTTATTGTCAATAATGAAAGCAGTTAAATGTAGGATTTTAAGCACAGGTAGGAGTTTGGATTACACCAGGAAAGGTAAGTTGAATCTGTGCTGCAGTAATCAGAATGACTTTTGAACAGGTAAAGACTTGAATGAGCAATGTGTAAAGTGTTTTGCAAAGTGGAAGGTGGTAGGGAAAGAGAGTGTGTTATTATAGGTGAATTGACTCAATCTCTATGACCAGGTTCCAGCAGTATGCATGAGTGCATTTGCACAGCAAATACCAGTGCATCAGCTGGACCCATTCCTTGAGACATCTGATCTGATCATGGCGGCCTTGATTACATCCCATTTGGACTGCTTTAATACACTCTACATTGGATTGCTTTTGGAAACTGTTTGGAAACTACAGTAGGTTCACAATGCTGTGGCCACCTGCAGGGACCACATGACCTGCTTGCTAATAGAGCTGCACTGGTGGCTACAAGTTCGTTTCTGACCACAATTCAAAGTGCTCGTCATGAGCTAATTTACAGTTTATGTCCAACAATAGCTGGAAGACCTTATCTCCATGTTTCAACCTGCCAAGATACTAAGATCTTCAGGGGAAAGCTTTCTCTTGTTCCTGTCACCTCCACAAGCTCACTTGGTGAGAACCTGATAGAGAGCCTTCTCAGCAGTTGTTCCCATCCCTTGGAGCCCCCTTCTACAGGAGGCTAGGCTACATCCCCGAAAACCATGAAAATGGTTTTTGAAAGCAGGACTTTAATGTATAAGCAGGGATGGCTCTTTATTGGACATGTTTATTTATTTATTTATTTGCTTCATTTATAACCTGCCTTTCTCACCCTGTGGGGGACTTACAGCTTTGATATCTTTCAACTTTTGTTTGTTTTTATATGTACTGTATGATTTTAATTGTTTTACATTGTGCTGCCTTGAATCTTGATCTGGGAGAAGGGTGGCACATGAAACAAAGAGACGGACAAATCAGGAAAGTCAAGACATCAAGTTTTCAAGACCTGAGCAGGGCAGCTGATAACTCAGGCTCTTAAAGGTCTCATATTCATAAGGCCATGGCTGAGATGATGAGAGGATCTTGGCAGCAAATGACAACTACAGATGAGCTCTTAGTTAGCATTAATATGGTAATCCCTCCCTTAGGTAATTATTATAGGTATTATTCTAGCTAGAACACTAATACTCTTGGCCTTATCACCACCATTATCTTCATATTTAGCTTTTCATTCATTGCATAGTAATGAATTATTCCTTTTCTGTAATCACTTCTTTGGAATGGTTGACATGACATAATTTTGTTGCCCAGGCAGAGTATGAGGAACCAGATTTGTAATCTGGTATCTATATAGAATATTAAAGGTGTCAGTTTTACAGAGACATCAGAAAAAGGGCCTTACACGTCTGTTTGTACCATATTTAGGTTGTTCAATCTTGGGTATACTTACTCAGTTCTTTTCAGAATGTGGAAAATTGTTTTGTTCTAGTGATCCCAGAATTGTTCAAAACCAATAATAAACAAGACCTGCTGTTTTGTTACTTGTACAAGTTTTGGTAACTTGCATTGTGATTATGAAATTTTCCTTACATTAGTACCAGAATTTGAAAAATACTAGACCAAATTCTCCTTAAAACTGTCATTCTGACAAAAGATTTAGGGTTGCTTCACATATGACATGTTTTAAGTGTTTGCCTCAATGTGTAAAGTGTGACTTCAACAAACATATAAATCAGACAGAGTACACTTGATAAGGTGTAGTTTAATGTAGAATGCTGGACTTGGATACAAAAGATCTGAGTTCAGATAAGGCTAAACTCCCGCACAACCTTGTTATGAGGCTGAAATAGGACAGGGGGAGAAAGTAGAAAATAGGATTAGCAACTGGCTTCAGTGCCTTGCTAAGTACAATATGGGTAGATTGGTGGTTGGTGGCTACCATGTCAGTGGAATGTACTCAAGACTTTGAAAGAGCTATCCAGGGTTCTGAATGCTGCCATCCTGGAGAGTTCATTAAGTTAGGTCTAAGATTCCTAACTGTTTCACTGTCCCACTGATATGAGAGCTGCCAGCTGCTACGTGGTATGAGAGGCAAACCCAGAGTTGCTTCTACATAATGCATGAAACATAGTTGCAATTACTTGGTAATAGATTCCTCCTTGTTTAGTCTTTCACAAAGTTTTGCAAAATTGATCTGGACTGGCCCCGCCAGCACTGGGAAATTGTAGTTTTAAAAATGACCACTTCAAGTTCTGACCTTTTGTGAAATTCTCCTTTATGACCTTCTCAAAGCTATGTAGAGCAGAAACCTCACATGACCAGCTTAGTAAGCAAACTCACTAAATCTCACAGTGGCTCAAGGACTCCTATGACTGATTACACAGAATCAAGTTTCTTGGGACGTGTTTATACCAATTAATATTTGCATGATTTGCCATTCAAAGTAACATGAGGAGACACTATCGCACATTAAAGCAGGATTATCTCTCCAGCCTTATGAAAACATTCAACCTGCTGAAATCAAAGCAAAACCAAGGGGAGGATATGAGCATACTGCAAGCACTGCACATGCACTGTTTTTGTTGACCAAACACAAACTTCCCATTTTGTGGGATACGTTTGGCTCTCATGTCTATTCTACGACCATCAAGTTCAAAAAAGGGCCATGGAAATGAAGACCAAAGTTCTGATGTTTTTATTTGTGTAGGGGTGTGTGCTGGTGCATGTGGTACTTCCAGCTGCCATTTATAATCTACATTATCCCACATTCAGAAAATAATTTGGTTTATTTGGATCAGCAATGAGGCAAATGGATCCAGAGGGCATTGCCAATATTATTTTTGAGAGCACAAGGTCAAATCCTTGCCCCACTGAAATTGCAAATGGCTTTATGCCTTTCAACCCACTTCCCTTGCTAACTGCAGATTTGGCAGCAGTCATACGTAAGATCATAAGAGAAATTGAAGTCTCCTTCCTCTTCACCTTGTGACACTTTTATTCTGCTACATTGTTTAATTGCTTTCAGTAATTAAACAATTCTGCTTTTTATAGGGCTTTGTGTAAATAGAATCCCTTTCCCCCCTTTTCTTTCTCTGAGAAAAAGGGCAGAGAGTACTGAGCATATGACTAGCACCTTTCCCTCATCCCTCATCTACTATGTATAATACAGGCATTCCAAAATCTGACACCCCCCAATGGGTGCCAAGTATTTTGAATAAAGGAGACACAAGCTTTAATGATTCTGTGCTGGATGATATCTTGGAGGAAAAGTTGTCTATAAAATAAATAATAATGCTTCTGAGACAGTGCTAATACAGAGCAGTGGCATGATGATCCCTGGGCTACTTAACTTGCCTCCCCTCAAAAGCAAGTTCCCCCTTTCCTTCTTTGTGCACATCCGGGCATCCCCTGGGCAATATCTCTGTAGACGGACAATTCTCTCACGCAGAAGCAACATGCAGTATGTTCTCAAATCGCTTCTGCCACAATTTTTTTTGCAACTTTATACAAGGGGCACTGTTTTACAACGCTATTACTGCAAGATCTAGAATAAGCCTAGAGAGGACATTGTTTTTCAAACATGTATAAATGAAACCACAGATACCAGAGTTGAGATATGAGGGAAGTACTGTATTAACTTTTAGTGCTTTGGTTTTATGGATTCACTGAAGTCATTTTGTGAAGAGCTGTGTATGTTTTCTTGGGAGGCATCTGTCATTGCTTTGATTTTAAATAGGATAAATCCCACTGAATCTTAAAAGAGACAAGACCCCGAGAAGAGTTCCATGGCACTCCATGGGACTTCCTTCACAGGGACATGTTTACAGTTGAACTGCCTGATTATGCATTCATGTTTATTTACAAATACCTTTGGCCAGCTCTTTTTCTTTCTTCTTCACTGTTGTTCTAAATGCTAAAAATACTTAGGACTAAAAGTGAGAAAACAGAAAAGATGGCTAAGAGGCACTAGTTTGTCTGGCTGGGCTGGGCAAGAAACAGATGAGACCCTATCCATTGGCCTATTCAGGGAGTTTTAATGTCTAATCTGTTCCGTTAGCATAACAAGAGCCACACAAGAGCAATTGTTAACAACAGCAAAGAGGCTGTTTAAGTCAAGCATGTGTTCCAGCTCTTGTCACCATTTCATTTCATTTTGTGTGTGTGTGTACGTGTGTTAACCACTCACTACCCTCTTTTCCACAGGAGAGGCAGAGGGGAGATTTGGGGGTGGATGTGTTTAAGAATCAGAAGAGTAGTGTCTCCGCCTCCAAAATCCCATCGCTGCCTCTATCCTTATTTCTGCCTGGATTAGTCGACATAAAGCTGTTTTCTACAGACGGGACCCTCAATGGCAAGTTAAATTTAGACAGATTGTGAGGAGTGGAGAACATGGGCCTGAGAAAGAAGATCTGGCTCCGGCCCTGACCCGCCCTTTGTTCTCACATAGTGGTCACCTGCCAGAGAGCACAATGGGCCCGGCTCGCTCCCTCCTTGCCTGATTCAACCTGACCTTTGGGAGCCTTTCCCATTGGCTGGGAACGTGTTTGAGTTGTTGCTGGGGAAGCCCTGAACACCCGCCTTTTCACACACCCACACCCACAACCCAACAACCCAGCAACCTAGGGATGAAACACACACCCCCTTCCAAACCTTTTGCATCCCTTTTGAAAAGAGCAGTGTGTGTGTGTTTTGGGGAAAGGGAGAGGAAAAATCAGCCCCATTAAAAATGCAATGGAGCGACAAAGGGGGAGGTCTTTCTTTTGGTAAGGATCTGAGGCCAGGTCTAATGAGGTCTGCCTGTCGCATCCTTTGCAGGACACATGAGATGAAGGAGGAGGAGAGAGAAAGTTCTTGGGAAAGTTTGGCAAAAGCCAGCCTTTAAAAAACCGCATCCTTCAAATCTAGAGCACTTGGTCATTGGTTATGGATTATTACTGTTTTGCAAATCAGTACCGAAATTTGATGGCTGGCTTTGTGCAATAGACTTTTTTTTTCTTCCAGTGGGGAAGAACAGTAAGTATGGCACACACCATTTTTGTTTAAAACGTCCTCCTGTTTGTGGGGCTTGGGCAGGAACAGAAATGACATCACTGTGTGCTGTTTGGTGGCTCATTGTGCTCCATGCAAATTGTCCTTCCCTATAGGGAATAAAGACATAGTGCTTTCTCTTCATACCCTACAAATGACCAACTTTCATTCTCTTGCGCGTGTGTAACAGCAGAACTGCCTCTCTGAGGTAAATAAATGGCATTCATCTCTCAGTTTAGTTTTGTTAATGTTCACTTTTGTAACTTTAGCTCCTTGACAGTATCACTAAATGGGCTTTGTGCACTTCCCCCAACTCTCCTTTTCACTGATCCAAAGCAGTTTTCAGTCACACTTGTAACTCAACGCTAGTTGTATGCTTTAATTGAGATTTTTATTTGTCTGTGGTTTGGACCTGCTGAAAGCAATGCTGTTGAGAAGCGGAAACAGCAGTTCTTGGGCTGAGTTTAAATTGAAGCAAAGGCCTAACCCAAGTTCCACTAACACAACTTTTTGTATTTTTCCTGAAAAGCTTAGTTAGCATTGTGTAGGCATTAACTGCATATAAGTTGACTCTTCTTTAATATTTTTGTCAGTGTTTCCTCATTTTTGTTCTGTGTGGAACTGTATAACTATTTCATGATTGCAAATATGTCTGACACTTCAGGTCTATCCCAATGAAGCTTGTTTGTGGGTATCTCTGCCTTTCTTACTTCTGAATCTCTGGGCACCCATGTGTGTGCCTTATGCTATGCTATGGGGTGCTCACCTACTGCTGAGGCCATGTGATCCTGGTGATCCCAGTGGTTTTTTTTTTTTTTTTTAGTTTTTACCACCTAATGGATTGGACATGCATGCACAAATACATAATGTATTTCTACAGAAATGCTTTACACAGACAGGAAATGTCTAAATATTGAAGATCGCAATTTTAGAATTTGCTCTATATACTCCTCATTCTTAAATCATGTAGTCCCTTCTTCTGCCATATTTTAGATCAAATATGACAGATAGGGCATGCCAGTGTATGCAGCTTAATTTGTGTGCATATAGGAATTTCAGAATTCCAGAACAATGAAGTTCTCAATTTTGGAATATTTTCTTCCTCTTGTCTCTGCTTAGGCAGAATCTTGTGAATTCATCTTGGGCCATTTGTACCTTGTTTCCTGTGGATGGCAAATCTGTGGTCCTTGAAATATGTGGCTCAAAATGGCACAGAAACAATCTTTTTCTGAAACCACTTTCTCATTTTTAGAAGAAAAGTGTTAAAGGCAGTGAACAAGAAACAATACAGAATGCTCCATTTTGATAACTCCTGAAAGTCTTTGCTTTCTGGAATTCTGATGTAAAACTCAAACTCATGTATAAATTGAGGACAGGGTTGTGGGATTTTTATATGACCTCTGCTTCAGGAGTCCAGCTGTCTCTTGCTGCTGCCATTTCCCCTCCTGGACATTCAAAAAGGTTATTGAGAGAATGGGAAGGTTCCTTTTTTGGATAAAAGGTAAAGTACTGTATTCACTGTTATCAAAAAGGTAACCACCCTCTCCTCTGAGTAGAGGGGTGAAAGTCATGAGCTTTGTCCATTCCAGAAGAACCTAAAAGAAGCACCAACCTCTGTTGACAATCCTTTGAGAGGAAGCGATAAAGAGCTGATGCCACCATTTTTCCACTCAGGCATCCAAAAAAGGCCTAAAACAATGCTGTGGTGGAGAGGTTAGCTGGGATTGCTGCTTCTTTTAGGATATCCAGCACTTACTCTCCTTTTGCCACTCTTCAAGGGCCTGCTAATCAAAGCCTTTGCTATGTGGTATGATGCAACTCCTTTAAATGGAAATAGAATGTATTGTCAAAGGCTTTCATTGCTGGAATCACTGGGTTGCTGTGCGTTTTCTGGGCTGTATGGCCATGTTCCAGAAGCATTCTCTCCTGATCATCTTTCAGGTATTATTTGGCTGTGTAGTCTTGAATGGTTGGATTAGGTGGTCCCTGTGGTCCTTTTCAACTCTGTGAGTCAATGATATGTTCTGTGCATGGGACACCCCTGTTTTAGGGGGAATTGCAGACTCCTGGTTGTTCAATGAACTGTCTGGTTATATAAAAATGTGTTCAGGCTGAAAAGACCATTTTCAGGTGCGTGTTGAACAGCTAATTCTTATATTTCTCGATCTAAAATGATATTTTGCTGTTATTTCACAGAGTACCTGTAATTGCACTGGTGAATTGCATTGACTGAATTGCATTGGTGGTTGTTTGATATTATTACTGTTGTATAAACCTTTGTTTTAACTTCTGTTTTATTATCTTCTTGTGTTTCAAACTGTGTATAGTTAATGTATTTGCGCTGTTACTTTTGTAACATTGTGAGCCGCCCCGAGTCCCCACAGGGAGATGGTGGCGGGGTATAAATAAAGTTTATTATTATTATTATTATTATTATTATTATTATTATTATTATTATTATTATAATTCTCTGCCATTTAACAGTGCTATACTATATTTGTTGACTCAAAAGCAAGTCCCTATTGAGTTTAAATAAACTTATCCCAGTTAGGGACATATAAGACTGCAATCATACCCACAAAATCATTTACATGCAAATATCATAGAAAAACATTATCCCATAATTATTATAGACCAGTCTGTTAGCTTTTTGATCACACCAGAAGACAACTTCCTTTGCTGATAATTCCACAGAAATGAAAGGGAGTGTTTTTTTCTTGAGCTTTCGACATCTACACTTGCAAATTGCATAAGGCTATCAAATTGCCTGCCATGTCAGAGAAACTAGAACATAAAGATGAATATGGTCGTTATTTTTATGCACAAATTATGGCCAATTTTACAAGGTTGTCTTGGACCCAAGATGGGTCAACAGAAATCCAGTTGAAGTTAACTAGGGGTGGTTAGAGGAAACATATAATTTTCTTGTTGCAGCAGCTTTGCTGGCTGTTGGTTACCACTTGTAGCGTCCTATAGAGCTCAGGCTATTTGAAGGACAGTATCTTTGTATATGGGCCTGTCCATGTTCTTTGGGTGAGGTACTCCTTTTGATAGGTGTCAGTGTGGTGTAGTGTTTTGAGGATTGGACTAGATGATTCTGGAGAACAGGGTTTGAATTCCAGGATTGGAAAGTCACTGTGTGACCTTAGGTGACTCATTTACCCTTAACCTCAGAAAACTCCAACCCCTTCATGGGCAAGTTTAGTGGGAATAGAACTTCTTTATGGCTTCCCTCAGAATGTGGAAGTCCCTTCCTAGGGAGGCTAAGGATACATATATACTACTAACTATTTAGGTTGTTGTGGGGTCAGATCAGCCCACGGGTGGCTATAAAATGCATGTAGGCAGATTCAGATTAACCGGGGAAAGCGCTTAATGTAGCTGTACCCTGAGTAAAAACAACTTAGGGGAAGGCTTAAGCAGGACCATAGCCAGAAAAAATGGGAAGGGGTTGAAACTTTTTTTAACAAATCATGAAGAGTAATTCCATAACGCAAAATAATTTAGAAACCAGGCTCCATTGTTAAACTTCAGAGGACACTCAAGACAGATAAACGTCAGTGGACACTCATGGGGATTTGGTTAATCAGTTAAAATTCATGAGTAAACCAGGTTTTTTAAAATAAAAAAACCTGAAACATTTCGGCGGGGAGGTCGAACCCCTACCACCCCCCCCCCCCCCCCCAGCTACAGCCCTAGGCCTAAGTTTTGCACCAGAACTTGAGCTTTCTCCAGAGTTTGGACAATGCAGTCATAACATGCACCCTGGACTCAAGCAGTCAGAAATGTGGGATGGCTGTCCTCTCCTGCACCCCCCCCCCCAAGTCACTAGGGGATGAGAGAGGAGCCTGGGGGAGTGGAGGGGGGATTTTTCTCCTTGCTCCTTACAAACCCCTTTGCCAATCACATAGCATGGTACCAGGAAGAGGTACTGCCACAGAGCAGTAATGCCACTGTAAGTGGTAGTGACAGGGACAGAGGAAGTGGTAGTAAGGCTCCTGTTCAACAGTGCTGAACTGGCTTCATCATGCCTGGGCATTAGGAACACCATCCCACACCTGTGGCAAGTCAGAGAACCCTGTCAGGCCAGAATACAGGCCGGAACTGGCACTTTGGACACTGGCTCTAGCCTGTATTATCTGGCTGTGTAGAACTGCCCAAAGATGGCTACTTCTTTCTAGTCTTTTTCATAGCAGATGAAGGGTTTTGGTTTTATCTGCAAAACTTTTGGGATCTTTTAAAGCAAGAAAATTGCTTTTTCTTTTGGATAACTTTTATTCTTCTTTTTAAAGCAATATTTTAAATGCTTTTAATTTTGCTATTAGTTTAATATGGCTGTCATTTCAACTTTACTATCTTTAACCATATGTGTTTTATTCTAATTCCATCTGTTTCTCCTCCAATCCCTGCGGGATATAAATCAAAATTATGACAGGATGAAAAAGTGGCATCACAATTTCATGCCAATCCCATTTGACAACATTCAGGGAGGAAAAGGAACAAAGAGGTGTCAAAACCTAATTTCAAGGGATTGACCTGGTCATCTTGTAAGTCAGTTCTTGGCAATAGGTATGTAAGGGTGATAACTTTACAGAACTGTAAAATGTGGTTTTATTAGGTTCATCTGTTGCACTTTTTCTCTTCTTGCCCCATAGCAGGCTATTCTGAGCTGACACCAAAGATATTGCGGGGAGTTAAAAGTAGCTCTCTGGAGAAAGAGCCTTTTGGCACTTAACAGTGTCTTGCTTTAAAAGTTCCCAGGAGAAGCGCTTGACACACTCCCCCTTTGACAGAAGGACAAGGCCAGATGACAGCCAGGGATGCCTGTGTCCATTGGAGGCTTCAGCCTGCTTCCAACCAGCCAAGGGTATTTAAAGATCAGACACATAAATAATAGCATTCAACCACATTTGGTTACAATGCTTAATAGCCGTAGCAGGAATCAGGAGAAGAAGGGAGGAAACTGGACCCCCACCAATGCTCCCTTTATTGTTTTATTGGCTTCAGGCATTAAAAAAATCCCTCCACTTTCAACTATCGATGTTATTTTATTTGATTCCTGAGAACCAAATACTTGGTAATGACAAACTGTCTTCAATTTTGCCTTAGAGACAATATTTTCTACCTCTCCTTGTTTCTCTGATTTCTCTGCAAAGCAGTCTAACCAAAAAAAATAAAAAAATAAAAAGGAAGATGATGAAATCAAATCAATCCTTAAAAATTATAAAGGCATGACAAAATGACAAAAAAGGGAAAAAGGTTAACTGCATAACTACCACCATGCAACATTTTAGGTTATAGATTGCTAGCCAGAAAGGCTTTCTAGTGTGGTGAGTAGCGACTGCTGCATCGTGGGAACGGACTGGAGCAGACAATGATGGAATTGACAATGGTGCACACAAAGGCCACCTTTGGGAGAAACCATATCTCACGGTGCGCTGGGAAAAGTCAGAAATAGTAGCAGATGCTGTCAGGACTATAAGCAACAGATGCCTCCTGGCCAGTGTTCAGCTACTACAACCAGAACACACTATTCATAAGCAGAGAAGCATTTCTCTCCCCCTCTCTCTCTCCCTCCCTCCCTCTCTCTCTCTCTCTCTCTCTCTCTCTCTCTCCCCTCCTGCTCCCCCTTTCTTTGTAGGAAGGAGGTAGCAAATACAAATATTGCAGAGGAATTAAAACCAGCAGATGGTGGCAGGAGGATTTGATGAGATCAGGGTCAGATATGGGTATACATGTGGTAGTGGCATTAATCATTCTTTCCTTCTGGGAATTGAAAGTTCAGGCCACTAATACAGCATTAAATCGACCACCTTCATGTTGTGTTTTATGCACACCCCTCCCCATTTTTTTGTCTTCTCATTTGGAATCCTGCCTCACCCCCCCCCCCCCCCAAGCAGATCATGGGGTTCCTCTGTATGGAGCTTCTATTGCATTCACAAGAGTTTAGCGGAACATATGCTGAATATTTTTGGTTAATTCAATTTGTGTTTATTAATCTAGCCAATCCTGGGCAGTGAATTTCAACAACCCCATGCTAATATGATTAGATTATCTACAGCACTATTATGATAACCTGATCCTTTAGATTAATATTGTCTTGACCTTTTTTTGTGGAATTATAGACCACTCCGCAGATCTATATATCTATATAGGAATTTAGCAGAAAGTAAAAGTTAAAAACTGAAAGTTTAAGCTATACGGTATACATCCACAAATATAAAATATCATTTTAAACCTCAATTGGGATTTAGTACACCTTTCCAGAAATAATTCTAGAACTGGATTCTGTCAAGCAAAAGCAGAACCCATCATGAATTGAGTTTCTTAATGGCTCCATTCACAATGGACCTAGTTTTGATCTGCTATTGTTTTAAGAAGAGCTTGGGAAAGTTACTTGTCTGGACCACAACTGCCAGAATCCACTAATCATCATGGCCACCAGAAATCCTTGCTAGGTGACTGGGGAGTGGAAATAACTTTTTCAAGCTCTGGTTGAAAAAAATGAAGAATTATTCATGACCACGACAAAGTAAAACCCACCAATAATATGTAAAACCACCAAAACCGATATATCTACATAGTACACACTACTACTAAACTACAACCAAGTGGCTATTAAAAATAACCAAACAGAAAAAGAGAAATAAAACACACAACACACAGAAGTGATAGAAAAAAAATAACAAAAAATCTCCTCACTCTGTATCTGTTGGCTGTTATCCCTTGTTAGCTTACTTTCTAAACCATTCATTTTAATTCTATTCTTTGAATCATTGGATACTGTCTCCTCCATGGGATGTAGCTTTCTAACATGAAGTCAGAAGCTGGAATGTTAAATTGCCTCTATGTCTGTCTATATATGTCGTATGTCTTATGACATTGAATGTTTGCCATGTCTATGTGCATTGTGATCTGCCCTGAATCCCCTTTGGGGTGAGAAGGGTGGAATATAAATACTGTAAGTATATAAATAAATAAATAGTAACTATAAAGCTTCTAGTAATAGTAAACTATATACAACATTTTGGAAAAACTCCCTGATCCTATCCCAGGATACTACCATACCACCAAAGCTCTTAACAAACAATATGTCAAAAAAAGAAGAAATAATTTACCTATAGTAATGATCTAGTTGAATAACATTTGTCTTCACATTGCTCTTCTTTCTATCAATGATCAGTAATCACTAAACAGTATTATAAGCTAATCTTTAAATATTCTACCTATATCTTCCGCAAAAAGATTCCAGAAACTGTATTTTGAAAACATTGCTTTGATTTATCTTTAAGAAAACAATTATGCTAAGCTAAAAATAATTGGTCAGCAATTACAGATGGAATAACATTTTCTTTCCAAAGTTTGACATACTATTCAGGCTGCTGGTATGGCGGGTTTTTTTTTTAACAACCTATTTTTCTACTGATTACATCATCTGTCAGTCCAAACAAAAATATTTTTGGTGAAAACGGAATATACTGTTTCAAAATTAGAACCATAGAACCATAGAGTTGGAAGAGACCTTGTGGTCCATCCAGTCCAACCCCCTGCCTACAAGCAGAAAAATCATATTCGAAGCATCCCCACAGATGGCCAAGCAGTCTCTGTTTAAAAGCCTTTAAAGAAGGAGCTTCCACCACACTCCGGGACAGATAGTTCTTTGGATTGTTTCTTTAACTGCTATCCAACATGCATGTGCCTTATGGCAAGTCCACCACATGTGAAAAAAAATTCCCTTCTTTTGTCTTACATTTCCAACATTTATTGTCCATATTTTTATTTTTATTCATCTTGGCCAATTTTCTGGAGTGACATATCATCCGTAAAACATTTTATAAAAGTTTTATTTCGGTTCATTCGGCTTTGTAAATTTAAGGCTTTTGGTCCTCATTTCCTCCCATATATTAAAATTGATTTCATGACCCTCCCATTTCTTCCCCAATTTAGCATACAGGCTTTTGCTTGCTATTCACTTGCTTCACACACACATATTCCCAATATATTTGTTTCTTTCTGGCCTTAATTTTTTTCCAATTCAATCAGATCTTTTCCAAAACCATGTTGAAAATCTTGTTTCAATTTCTGTTTCAATTGTTCATAAGTGAACCAGCCAATACGTAACTCTTCTTTCTTATATGTATCTGCCTTCTTTCTTGTCTTCTATCAACTCTCTTCTTTGTCTTGATCTTTTCTCTTGATCAGCAGAATCATCAGAATCCACTACTCCAATCTTGGGATGGGTCATCTTGTTTGTCTTTTTGTTCTATCCGTCCACTAGCTCCTTCCAATTTCTCTTCTTCCAAATCTTGTTTGAAATTATCATAGATTTATTGTTGCAGAATAGTAATTCAGAATTTTCTTTTCTTTCTCTCATTTGTATAAAATGTTTTTCTTCCTAAGCTTCGTTGTAAAAAAAAAGCAGTTCCTTCTCTTTGTCAATATATGTCCTGGAATGTCTTACCTGTGTTCCATGATATATCCATTTAATTTCTTGATATGTCTATAAAATCTCATCTCCAAAACATTTCTTGGCAAAATAAACAATCACATCTCTTGGCACTTTCCTGTGATCAACTTTTTTATTTGTGATTCTGAAAACTCTGTCAACCTGTTTCTCAAGTTCAATCTCCTTCATGCCCAAGTAATCAGATAAAGTCTCCATCATTACTCTCCTTGTATCCTCTTCTGATTCTTCCTGATATCGTCATATTCTTATATAGGGTCCTTTCTCTTTAGGATCTTGAAGTGTTAATAAATTCAGGCATCTTTCCCTATCAAAACCTTTCCATCAATGATCTTTACCTCTCATTATTTCAATTTAAGTCCATTCTTCGTAATATCCAAGAGTAATAACATGGAATCTTGGTCTGATTTAAGTTTTCTCTTTATCCTTTGAACCTCTTCCAGAATTTTTTGTGAAATATATGAGGTCTTGATTTGAAGCTCTGTGGATCACCTTCTTGTTTTTTCTTGAGTTGTCTTTGCTCTTGTTATCATTTTTGTTGTTTCTTTCTCTTTTCTCTCCATAAAGCAACACAATATAAAATCTTGTAGCTCTGTTAGTAAAAAAAATAATATGGCAAAATCAAACTTGTTCAGAAGAACCTGGCCTGAAAAACTCTTCTAAACCTTTCAAAAATTAAACAAGGCCTGAACTAACTTATAACATTTTCTAAGGGAAAAATCACTCATTATTTTAATTGTTGAGATAGACAACATTGTCTTCCTTGCATTGCGCAAAATAATTTTTTACGATCATCCACACCAATCAATCAGTTTTAGTCAACAATAAATCACCAGTTCCATTATTCAGCAGTTGTTCAATTGTTATGGTTTCTTACAGGTACACAAGGTATTTATCAGATGTCCTAGAGGTCAACCAAGCACCACAACTCCCAGCTTCTCAGAAGAAAATATATTCTAGCTACAAACACCAAATGTTCAACAAATAGAAATACAAAGTCCCCAGATTTCAGTCCATGTGATTTAGATCATTATCCATATAGTCCTTATAGTCCTATTATCTCTTAATCCAATAGTTCAATTTTTATGTTCTTCCTCTTCTATGTAAACCAGTATTCAATGTTCAATATCCCAAATATACCTTCCTACGGTTATATCTGCTCTGTTCTGCAAAGATAATGTTTCAGGTCTCTAGGCTGTAGCTTTTCCTCTTCAGTTGCTTACGTTCTCCATGAGTCTCTGCTTTTAGTCAAAAAAGAAAAAAAGAAAAAAAAAGGATAACTTCAAAATCAAGAGACCAATAAAACCATGAAAGAAGAATGAACCAGTGATGAAAAATAATAATCGGCAGGCATCCTTTTGCCTCAATAGGTTAGATAAACAGAAAGCTCCCATGGGCAGCAATCTCATTAAATCAGAAATAATAGATGACTTGAAAGTTCCCAAAGATATTTGATTGTAAATCTTGCCTTATATATTATTAATGGTAGCAGAAGGGCTGATCATTTTTTCAGTTATATCAAGTGGCTTTCAACTGCAAAGGGGTGGTGGGGTGGTAGATGGCTGCTTCAGCATTGCTGTCATGACAGCTTCAGGACTTCTGTTCAGAAATTCTTACAGCTCCTAAGCCACAGTCATGGCTCACGAAGATCCCTTCTGATGTCTCTTTCTTGGGAGACATTTGGCAAAAGCTTTTTCAGCTTCTGCAACAACGTGATCGGCTGTTTTCTCAGGTCTCCTCTGGGAATTCCCAAGAAATGTGTCTGATCTTTGGGTTGCCTCCAGAAGTTCTCCCTCAAACTCTAGTTTTAATCCATGTGTATTCATCATGAATATCTATGGTCAGGAAGTGATAGTGTGTTAAAATTCAGAGTTCTAGATCCTTATTCTTTTCATGGTTTTTTTTAAATAGCACACAGTTACAAACATAGAAGAGCATTACAAACTAAGCTCAGACCCAAACTTCATAATTCCTCTTGCCTTGAACAAGTATTGATCAAAAATGTCTTCTACCACAAAGTTAGTTAATACTGAAAACTATAAATTGTAATTAATATTGATGTATAATAATGATGATGATGATGATGATGATGATAGTAATAATGGATTAAATATACTGAATCTTGTATATAAATCATAATATATTGTAATAGTTTCCATGAAATAAGAGACTTTGTTGGTTTTTGTCCAGCTTTGTCCATCCCTTTGAAGCTATTTTCTTTAGATATTTCCAGATGAAGCTTTTATTATGCAATGATTTCATTCCATCCATTAAATGTACATAGGATCCAAATTACAGTATTTGTAACAGATTCATTGTTTTTTCTTCTTTTCAACAACACCACTTTAAAGGAGAAAATGATGGATTGGACACAGTTTCCTTTGACTGAAAGTACCAGGAGCTAACCTTGTGGAGTTCTCTCTTTGGAAGCACTCATAGATTGCTTTTGTTTGCTTAGATTTTTTTTTCATGTCAGGAGTGACTTGAGAAACTGCAAGTCGCTTCTGGTGTGAGAAAATTGGTCTCCTGCAAAGATGTTGCCCAGGGGTCACCCAGATGTTTGATGTTTTACCATCCTGTGGGAGGATTCTGTCATGTCCCTGCATGGGGAGCTCCCCCGGATTCGAACTGGCAACCTTCAAGTCAGCAACCCAGCCTTCAGGTCAGCAGTCCTGCCAGCACAAGGGTTTAACTCATTGCACCATTGGGGCTCTGCCATTTGCTTAGATGATGTAGAGTGGGTGATGCCACACATTTTTGGCAATGGGACACTTAACTGAAGGCATCGAGTAGTTTCAAATATATTTGTAGCCCTAGATGAGGATCCACTGAATTTCTTATGAGTATAAATTCATGGATATTTTTCCTCTAAGATCCTAAATTAAGAGAAGAGTTCCCTCCCATCTCAATTTAGGGCAATTTCTCTAATTTGCAGCAGCATTGACATACTTCATACCACTTTGTTCAGGAAGCCCCAATTCTCTTTCTTTCAAGGAGGACAAGTAAGTCAAAAAAGGGGAAAGGGCATAGCAAGTTTCCTTCTGTGGTCTCCCTTCTGTTCACTTAAACTAGGATCTATGGTTTTCTCTATGTGGCAAACATAAACTGACAGGGAAAGATATTGCGAACTTACATTCTTGCAAAAGCAAATATGTTGACGTTATTTTTAAACAAATATTTGGTATTCATATGTAACAATGAACTGTACTTGTTAATAAAGCATTACTTTTAACTTTTTTTAAAAAAAGTATTACAAATGGTCCCCAGTCCCCCTGCAATGGCCCCAACAACTTTTGAGTAAACATTGTTTGTATGAGTAAACATTGTTTGTACACTAAAACAGAAAAAAAATCCTCTGGATGTTTGCAGCTGCAGCTATACCACATTCATATTACAGTTTTCCACAGATCAATTATTTTCCTATCACAAAGACCTCAGTTTCATTCTTTCTCTTTTTGGCTTTTGAAATTACTGTTTTCAATAGGTGAGTTTACTAAGGCTTGAATCCAACTAGAATAGATCCATTGAATTAATAGAACGTACTTAGTGCTGGACTTACCAAGTTGTCATGGATTCAATAGTTCTGCCTTAGGTGAAACTATCAATAGGATTTTGGATTGATTTTTGTACATTATTAGGTCTTTTTAGAGCTCTATGCTTCCCATTTATACATGCTTAGGGATACACAGCTTTTTCCATTTAAAGGGTATCACTTTAGATAGGATGATAAGCATTTTCTACTTCCTGGTCAATTTTTTTAAAGAAGTTGGTTTCAGTGTCTGGTAAAGAAATGGCCAGAGTTTAGCTTAAAATCATTTATTCCTTTCCTGCTTGACCTGAAATAAATCTTTCCACCCAATAGGAAACCCCTTTGTTTTAATGTTCTGTGTCAATGAGCCAATTAATTCAAACTCCTTTCAACCCCCACCCCACCCTAAGCACCCACAGGTCCAGTTGTCATTAGTCCTTTCTTCTGAAAGGACTCATTTCCATCACTCCATGTCACCGATGAATGAGAAATTAATCAGCATCATTAGAGAGAAAACTCCCACTTGAACTGCAGGATCCTTTTCTCCCCCATTGCCTGATTGTGATTTCATACCTTTTATGTAAAGCAGACTGCCAGAGCTGTTACCTATTTAAGGAATTTTTCAATTAACATTTTTCCCCCTCAAGAGTGACCAGAGCCTTTCGAACCCACCACAAAAGGTTGCCTCACTTTTAAAATATATATGCGTATAGGCCCCGCACACAGCTCTGTTCCTTCATCTTCTGAAGGTCTTTCATTGAGTGGGGTAATTTAGTTCAAACTCTCACCAATCAATAGCTGATCAATGCACAGCAGGAAAGATTTTTTTCATTCAAAATCCACTATACTTCTTCAAGGAAGATTTTAAAAAGAGAAGAGAGAAAGAAATGGCTGACCTCATTAAAAAATTTGACTAATTGGCCCTTGGATAAAAATGCTAAGACCTTAGAGGAGAACAGCAACAATGAAGATGAAGATTGTATAAACTCAAACCTCAAGGGGTTGTAAAGTTACATTCCTGTTTTTTAAAAAAGAAAAATCGTTTTGGATCCTCATTTAGTTATAACCTATTAAAAAGAGCCTCCAATTTTGGTTACCTTCCATACACAATGGTAATAGCCATTTTTTTGTATAACGGCTCCCATGTAAGAAATATGTGGGGTATGTAAGATAGACAAGATTACTTGCTGTGAAATACTAAATGTTTAATCAATGTGCTTCAAAGCAGCCCCGTAGTCTATTCTATTTTTAAGAAAACAGGTTGGGTCCTTTTGTGTTATTTTTTCTTCCCAGAAAAAAGACAACAAAACCAAGCAATAAAGACCTAGTATCTGAAATGGAGATTCATTGTGTTCCCATGTTAGTGGTAAATCCATGCTCGTTCACTGCAACAAACGAAAAACATGGTGTAAAAACTTCCCCTTTTATCCCGATTCCAACTGGAAAATGTGCATATTTGCATCACAGTATATCCCTGCACTTTAAAAAAATACGTGATTTACTCACCGTCCCTTCCGTGGAGACTGTTCCAGCACACTTGAGCTTTTAAAAACCCTGAAATAGCTGATCAGCGAATTGGGCTGTGAAATGGACACACAACCACCGGATGTCCCCTGACCACCCTACATCTTGTTTTGATACAGAGGAAACCTATGAGAATGTTGAGAAACCCAATCCCGGGACTAACAGGCCTGTGTGGGGTCCTGTAGTCAGGTCCTGGGATTTTTTAACCTCCATTTAAAACATGCACTGTCTGAACACACCCTTAGTAGATGCCATGGTTTGTGGTATTGCAATCTCTTTGCAATTGAAAAACTGAATGGAGTTGGGGTGTAAGGAGAAATTTACTTGTAATCCTATGTCTGCAACAGTGGTTGGTCCCAGCTAAAGATAACATTAGCTAATTATAATCTATCACTCCAGACCTGAGTTCACACTGTAGTGTTCATGTATCCACTTTTTCTTTCCAAAGGCAATAGACCTATCATTCCCTGTTCATAGCTGGAAGGAAGTTGCCCATGTGATGCCTGTGAAAAGGGATAGATGAATCTGCCAGTTCTACTCAGAGGTACTGAATCAGTTGGTTGGTCTGGTGGTGGCAGGGGAAGAGGGATATAACAAGAATAGAGATTGTTTTAAGCAAGGCAGGGCCCCATTCACAATAATGGAGCTGTATTTAAAGTAGGGGTGGATAGCATGTGGCCCTCCTTATACTGCTGTCTTGCAACGTCTGTTGATCCTAGCCACAATAGCAAATTGTGAAGGGACTCCTAAAAAGGAAACCTCAATTTTTATCAATTTTGGGGAAAATTTCATGTGTCTGACTATCAAAAATGTAATCTCAATGTATATGTAATGTAAGTACTGTTTTTTTTAAGTGGCAATTTTCACTAATTTGTGAGTTTGTCTCTGTTATCATTACCTTTTAATTTTATTTCATTCCCTGGCCTTTATATTTCAGCTATTAATAAATACAACTCTCCCCTTTCTGCTTTAGGTTTCTTCTGTTCTCTACTTGGTGAGAAAATCCAAACAAGTCTGGTGACGTCTGATTAATAACAGATTGATCTTCCCACCTCCAAGTACATTGTTTCCTGAGAAACTGTTGTTTCATGGGACAAGAAAAGCACACTGTCACGCTCTCATTACAGTAGAGTTATTTTGAAAACACTGATATCTAAAAATGAACCTTTCTTTGAAAATGGAAACAAAACAAAATTCCCCACCTACAAATGAATCATTTGCAACATGGATTTGGTAGCATTATCTCAAGGTTTTAATCTTCAATAATTTACCTGAATTTTTCTGCTTCCCTTCTCTATATTATGGCATCTATCAGCAATAAAAGTAAAGGAATGTATGCCTCCTAATATTGCTGAATTACAACTTTTGTCAGCCATCCCAATTGGGATGATGGTGATGGTAATAATGATTTGCCAGCTGAAGCTTCTACAATGATTATTTTTTACACAAGATATAAGATTCAACTGACCTTATAATTACATCTTGGCTCTGCTGCTTTTTTTGGTTAACCTAATCACCTTAAAAAAGCAAAGGCATTAGATAGATAGGGATGCTTGTAGGGATCGAACCTAAGTCAGTGGAGGCCAGGGTTAGAACCAAAAATAAACATATCACCCTGTTTCTGTCTGTTTGCCACACATTTTTATTGCTCTTTCTTCCACTCACTTTCTCCCATCTCTGCCAGGAAAGGGTAGATCACTCTTGTCAGAAACCCAAATTCTTGGCTTCAGGAAGGATCTGAGACATCAATTGAGCACCCATGCTCTAGTAACTACTACATCCAAAGAAATAGGTTTACATCTATGAAAAGTTTATCATGTGAAAAAGGAGTCCCTGGTGGCACAGTAGGTTAAACCCTTGTGCTGACAGGACTGATGACTTGAAGCTTGGGTTGCTGACCTGAAGGTTGCCGGTTTGAATCCAACCCAGGGAGAGCGTGGATGAGCTCCTTCTATCAGCTCCAGCTCCATGCGGGGACACAAGAGAAAAAACAATGGTAAAAACATTTTAAAAAAAACATTCTGGTGTCCCTTGGGCAATGTCCTTGCAAATGGCCAATTTTCTCACACTAAAAATAACTTGCAGTTTCTCAAGTTGCTCCCGACATGAAAAAAAAAATCATGTGAAAAAGCCCCCAGTAAGTAGATCCTTCCATCCCTTCCTTAATTTTATACATAGGAAAAGTGAATCTCGGAAACAGAGGGAGACGAATAATACCCAGAGCATTATCACAATGACTGATTGATTCCCCCTTATCTTAATGTTAAACAATTATAGGAAATGAAATTTATTTTGGACTAGCAGCATTGCAGTATACATATAACAGAACATAGGCTGTTGGCAGTACTTGAGAATAGAAAATCTTTTTTAACAAAACAAATGAAGTCACTCCCTCCCCTTGCTCCAAGTGTTAATCTTCATCTTCTCTTGTCCTCCCGCCGTTTCTCTCTTCATTCTTCTTCATTTGTGGCTCTTATTTTATTCATGCTCCTCCTTTCCTGCTTCCCCGTTTTCTCAGCTCATGCTTAAGGCATCCATTCTTTTGTTTCTACCAATCCTTTTTCTTTCCTTCCTTCCAGTGCTGTTTATTAATGATTCTGCTACTGAGGTTGTTGTTGTTGTTGTTGTTGTTGTTGTTGTTTCTGTGTTGTTTAGTCAGAGGAACAGTACATTTCCTTTCCTTATCAGTTCCCCTCTTCTCCCCCTCCCCACTTCCCACCCCACTTTTGTGCAACATCTGAGGGGATGTTGGAATGATCTTTAGCCAGGATCTCCCTGGGGGTCTCTGTCCCAGGCTCCAAAGCTCCTCAAATGAGATGGAAAGAGACACCCTGGCAGCAGCTTGTCCCTAATGGCCAGATGGCCAGCACTATCATTAATACAATGTCAGGCATTGCTGCAGTCTTGCCTTGGCAACTGCTTGCCTGTGCTGGCATCTTCTCACACTCTTCCCACAGTAATGCCAGTCGCTCAAATCTCTCTTGGGAGCACACAATAAGACATGTGTGTAAAATGCAGGCACTGAGAAAAATGAGAGTCAGGTAAGAGTTACATCAAAATATCAACATATATTTGTTACATTGAAATATTGATTTCCTAAACCTTTATGGACTAACTAGATGCAGCTTTTCAGTAATTTTTTTTTAGCAAAAGATACACTTGAGATGATGTAGCATTGTCCAGTATTTCCTTCCTGTTTACTTCAATATATAGGCTGTCGCTTGCAGGAATGGAGGAAAATATTGTTTTTGCATGCCTTCTGTCTATAGTGATCCTATCACAAAGCTGGTTCAGCAAAAAAATTTCATAAGAACTTTAGCCTTGCCTTCCGCTGAGGTTGAAAAAGTGTGATGTGCCCAATATTATCCAGTGGTTTCCATAGCCAAGTAGGGGGTCTGAGCCCTGGTTTCCAGAGTCATAGTCCAATGCTCACTTACTTACTTAGGCGATCCCTCGTAGCTCGTGGACGATTGTCTTCCATCCCTGGTGTCTTGGAGGTGGGTTCTTAGGTGGCTGAAGAGACCTATTCTTGACCTGCATTTTCTCCCGCAGTGAGGACATCGGTTTCCAGGTGGAAGGTGGTCCCGGTCGGGGTTAGCTTGACGCTCCTTCCTCTTGGCACGTTTCTTCCTTAAGCCCTCCGTTTGTGCCTCTTCGAACTCCACAGCACTGCTGGTTACAGCTGACCTCCAATTAGAGCGCTCAAGGGCCAGGGCTCTTTAAATCTCTTTTCCTGCCCACCAACATTCCGTTTTCCATTCTTGAGTAGAGTAGCTGCTTTGGGAGATGGTGATCGGGCATTCAGACAATGTGGCCAGTCCAGCGGAGTTCATGGCGTAGGAGCATCGCTTCAATGCTGGTGGTCTTTGCTTCTTCCAGCACGCTGACATTTGTCCGCCTGTCTTCCCAAGAGATTTGCAGGATTTTTCTGAGGCAACGCTGATGGAAATGCTCCAGGAGTTTGGTGTGACATCTGTAGACATTCCACGTTTCGCAGGCGTAGAGCAGGGTTGGGAGGACAATGGCTTTGTAAACAAGCAACTTGGTATCTCTACGGATATCCCGGTCATCAAACACTCTCTGCTTCATACGGAAAAGTGCTGCACTCGCAGAGCTCAGGCGGTGTTGTATTTCAGTGTCGATGTTGACTTTTGTGGAGAGATGGCTGCCAAGGTAGCGGAAATGGTCAACATTTTCTAATGTTACACCGTTAAGCTGTATTCCTGGCTTTGCAGAGGGATTAGCTGGTGCCTGTTGGAAGAGCACTTTGGTTTTCTCAATGTTCAGTGAGAGGCCGAGCTTCTCGTATGCTTCTGCGAAGGTATTTAGAGTGGCTTGTAGGTCTTCTTCTGAATGCGCACAGACTATGTTGTCATCAGCATATTGGAGTTCTATAACAGATGTTGTGGTGACCTTGCTCACTATATCATGCTGGTTCTCATAGAGGGAAATGCTGAATCCATAACGTTGGAACATAGATGTCTTTTAACTGACATTACTGAGGAGACACATTGGGGAAGAGGCAGTGTGGTAGACTGGTAGTAGCCACAAATGCTCCATATCCCCAAAGAGAGAACAAGGTTGGTCCTTAAGGTGCTAGAGGATACTCTTTGTGGTTTTACTGCAATGGACAAATACATTTATTACGGTATAACTTTTTCAGACTACAGCCCACTTCGTCAGATACATGATGCTTTATTTAGAGCCTCAGCTATATACATAGTGCACTTGGTATATATTGGTGTGGGATTGTAGACAGTGAGAATAGAGGGAGATTGCAAGGATTACTGCATTGGTATTGGGCATGCTAGCTAGTCAATGGTGGAAGATGATTTCCATATTAGCAGGACAGCAAATCTTCTCTAGAAGATTCATGTAGAATATCTCTTTTAAAGTTCAGACTGAAACTTTGAGTGGATTTATCACACCATTGGTATGGCAGCCACCATTGTGATTGGTGAATTATGGAAGTTGTAGTTCAGGAATTAAGTTTTCCAAACTCTGATTAAAACTGTGGTTCTCAGCCTGTGGGTCCTCAGATGTTTTAGCCTTCAACTCCCAGAAATCCCAACAACTGGTAAACTGGGTGGGATTCCTGGGAGTTGTAGGCCAAAACAACTGAGAACCACTGGATAAAAATATATGATATGTCTTTTTGCTTGACATATCTGCTCCTTGACATATCAAGCTGTGCCCTCAACATGACTGTCTTGTGTAAATAAGCGCACAATATATGTAGCATGGAAACAGGACACAGAAGACAGCATGGTGATAGTTGTTTAGGCAAGTTGTGAATTTTTTATTTGTAATTGTCAAGTCTTTTGAGCCACAGGGAAGATACCGTAGATTCATTGGTATCACACTATGACTTCCTGGACCTGATACATTGGAGTCATGGTGCAGCAATTCAGACCATAAAGCATGCAGCCTGTTTCTCAGATGAAAAGATTAGTTATACAAAAGAATGTACATATGTTATGGCAAGGTGGCCGAGGACAGAACAGTGGCTTGTGGAGCTCACAGGATCCCAGAAACACTATCCAGTTGTAGCATTTAATACCACTTTAAATGCCATGATGACATCCTACAGAATCTTGGAATTTGTAGTCTGGTAAAATCTTTCAGTTCTCAGCTAGAGATTCTAATGCTGTAGTTCAAAGGATTAGACTAGAAGTCTTCCAAGCAACTCACCAAAAGACAAATCATAGTGAAAGTGATGTCAAATTGCTACAACAGCGTTACACTCAGGTACTTTGAAAAATAAGAAGAAAGTGTCAGGATTTGGCGGTGGGTAGTTTCTTTGCTACTGGGGCAAAATGTTGAGGAATAGCAATTGGGTAAAATCTGATTTTAAAACATGATGGCAGGCCTCTTATGATTAAATTATTGAACGGCTATTACATCACTCCTGAATCTAATTGTGAGATATTAAATCAGTCTGCTGGTGGCAAAGCACATTTTATTTACAGGCAAACATTCGACTTACAAATGGCTCATAGATAAGAACACGGATGAAACAATAGGAAATGAGAGAAATCTACCCCTAGGAAGGGAAATTCACTCCTGTAAGAGTTATCACAGGTAAAATGTGCCTCCACTGAAGCTTTATCAACAATCCTTGTTTCCACAACAAGCCAAATTTTTCAAAATCTAGTCCTCACAGGGACAAAAAGTGAGGTGAAATCTTCTGAACAGGGGCACAAACAACAAAACAAACACCACAGGGGTGCATTCTATCCAAAGCTTAGCTAGCTAGCTAGCTAGATAGATAGATAGCTGGCTGGAGTTATACTTAAAATATACCTGTTCAAACTTACATACAAATTCAACTTAAGAACAAACCTAAAGAACCTATCTTGTTTATAATTTGGGGACTGCCAGTATATCATGACAGAGATAATGTTTATTTCGAAAAAAAAAAACCAGTGCTGTCTTTGCAGAATAGCCAAGTGCTATATTTATATATTTATATGTATAACCTTTCATAAATATATAAAAGGTTGCCTCCTACCTTGCAACAGGCAAATAATACTATGGCTTTGCTTTGGAATTCTTGAGCCCTGCAAAATGTAGCAGGACTTTGCAAAAATCTCTCCAACATTTTTGAAGTTTTGATCTGAGAACGCCACAGTTTTGTGATAACAAAATTAACAACGATTAAAATTAAAATGGCTGAAAGAAAAGAAAGAAAGACATAAGGCGGGAAGGAGCAGGTGGTGAAGCCATTTATTCACAGGGAACTGGTAAACAATCGTAAGCAAACAGTTTTGGCACGAACACACATGTCTGAGTATGGCTTCATTAAACACAGTTTCTGCTTCAGATCATTAATTTATTTTAATTATGTGTCCACCAGTCAGCTTGCATGGCGCAAGGGCTTGTAAGAGAGATGGAATGTGGCAAGGAGAAAGCAGCTTCCCAATTGGTTAGCATGGGGGGCATTAATGCGCTTGGAATGCCCTCCGTGCATACCATTTGAAATGGCATCATCCACGCACCCCATCCATATGCCTGCAATTTCTTTTCATTTAATACACACAATAATGGATTCTGTGTCAGGCTTTTCCTAAGGGATTAAATAATTACGAGCTGGGGTAATGGCCATCGGCTGTGCTTCATGCCTAGCTGGTCATTAATCCAGAACCTCCAGGGAAATCCTTGGCTTTGGTTGAGTTATTAATAAGGCTAGAATTTTCCTGCATTGTTAGTCAATGTTCTGTTTCTTGGATATCACAATTCCACTCACAGAGATGATTTTCTCTGTTTAGCGAATTGCCTTTTGCTTTAAGAAAAGCTACATTCGATGTTTTCATGTTTAGTTCGAAAATATAAAGAATCCAGTGTGATGTCTGTTGACGTCTGTTTTAGGGATGATGATTATATTGGTCACTGCCATTGAAGCTAATTTTAATGCAAATTGCTGGCCAGTAAATCATGAATGTGTCCACCACATTAGCTGAAAGGGATATGCAAAGTGGCAGTATAATCTGCCTGGAGAAGCACAGAAAATGTGCATATTCATCACTAGATAATGATGTGAGTCGGAGTATCGTCTCTCCCATAAAATGTGTGAGGGATGGCAGTGTGAGGAGGGAGTCTAGGGAAAAATGTTCGCATTTCTACTTAGCATCACACAACTCCTTCTGTTTCTTTTCCTGACACTATAGAGATTGTGATGAATCTCTCCTGTTCTTTTCACAGTTTGAAATGTTTTCATTTCACTTTAAGAAACATTTATCTTACATGTTTCTGTTGTGATGTTGCTATGAATTGACATATAACCATAAGAACCCCCAAATTCTTCTTTTGGACTATAGTTCTCAGAATCTTCTAAACAGCACAAATTATTGAAATTAAAATTTACAATTAAACATATTTTTCCAGGTTCTAAGAAAGTCACAGGATAAAATTAATTCAGCTGAGGCTTGACCCACGCCCCTATTAACTTCCCATGGCTTGTACCCAAAGAAAGACAAATATGAAAAGAGGGTGACTGAAAATCCCGATAATCTATTAAAAAAAAAAAGAACTTTCCTTTAGAGACAGATTTTTCTTTAGATAGTATAACCCAAATATAGATTCGCTCAGTATATGAGATTCACAATCATCTCAAAGATTGGTGCTAGTGCTTTGCAAGGTACCGTATATACTCGAAGATAAGCCGAGTTTTTATTATTTATTTATTATTTATTTGCTACATTTATATGCCGCCCTTCTCACCCCGAAGGGGACTCAGAGCGGCTTACAAATTAAATTTACATACAATATTATATTAGCATAGTACAATACTGGTAATAAATTACTATATTGTACAGTATCAATATATTGTAATATTATTATATTGTATTATTAGTATTATATCGTATTACAATATAATATCAATATTATATGTATATACAATATGTTATAATTATTATATATTATTGTAAATTATATTGTGTGTGTGTATACTAGGCTTGCTCAAATAATTCGATTTTCCCGTTACCCGTTATTAATTCGTTATTTTCGTTTGTTTTGAAGCAATATAGAACCTTGGTTGTCCACACGTCTGGATATCGCGGTTTCGAATCGCGAGAGGCCGTTTTTTCTTATTTCTTCGTTTTTTTCGTTAGGAAAAAAAAGCTTTTGCAAATCACCCAAACTCCTTTCCTTTTGCCCCTCAGCCAATGGGAGGCTCAGCCAATGGGAGGGGGCGAGGGGGAAGGAGGCTGAGGAGGAGGAGGAAGACGGAGGGGGGAAATGGCCGCCGCCGCCGCCGCCTCGCCTCAGCTCAGGCCTGGAGAGACCGAGAGGGGCCCGGCGGTGAGGAGGAAGAGGCCCGGGATGCGAGGGGGTGTGGGCCAGGCCTGTCCTCGGCTGCTCCCAGGGGCCCAGATTCGCACCCTCCCTCCCCCCAATACAGGTCTCCAGTCCATACCATGCTACATGAACTTGAATGGATACTGTGGTTGTGTTGTCGAAAGCTTTCATGGCCGGGATCACACTGTTGTGGTATGTATTCCGGGCTCTATGGCCATGTGCCAGAAGCATTCTCTCCTGACGTTTCACCCACATCTGTGGCAGACATAGAGGTTTTGACGTCTGTGCGAAGCTAGGCAAGTGGGGTTTATATATCTGTGGAAGGTCCAGGGTGGGAGAAAGAACTCTTGTCTGTGGGAGGCAAGTGTGAATGTTGCAATTGGTCACCTTGATTAGCATTGAATAGCCTTGCAGCTTCAAAGCCTGGCTGCTTCCTACCTGGGGGAATCCTTTGTTGGGAGGTATTAGCTGGCCCTGATTGTTTCCTGTCTGGAATTCCCATTTTCTGGGTGTTTCTGGGAAGGTAATGGCACTCCATGTAGTCATGCCAGCCACATGACTTTGGAGGTGTCTATGGACAACACTGGCTCTTGGGCTTAGAAATGGAGATGAGCACCAACCCCCAGAGTCAGACATGACTGAACTTAACGTCAAGGGATACCTTTACCTTTACCTACACACACACACACACACACACACACACACACACACACAAGCAGGGACTATATATATATATATATATATATATATATATATACACACAATATATATCACACACACACCAATTTAACAAAGTTTCAGCCACAAAAACAAAGTTTCTGAAGTAGAACAATGACTTTCACAGTAAAGACAACCCAATTTAACAGGAAATAAGACTTTCAAACCAGGAACAGATTTCTGCAATTATTAAAAAATGGTTTATTATAAAAGCTATGAAAATTCTCCAAAAATCAGAGGATAAGGGAAACGTTTCAAATTTTGGTGAGCTATCAGTGTTAAATGTGTTCTACCACTGTACCAAGTTTGAAGAAGATCACTCAAAAAATGAGGGTGGGAGAGTCCTGTAAAGTCCTCTCCCTCTGTGCTGTTTTTGGGAATTGCGCATGCGCGTCCGCCATTAACGTATTAATTTAGAAAATAACGAATTTTCGTTAATTTTGAAATTTTTTGGGGGCCAAATTCGGAAATACCATCAGAAACGAAAAGCTGCCCCCCTCTAGTTTTGAAACGAGTTTAGAATCAAATTTTTCATGGATCGATCAAGCCTAGTGTATACACACACACACACACACACATATATATATACATATATATAAAACTAGCATAGCATGTTTTAGCCCTTTTTTGACCTGAAAAAGCCTCCCGCGCTTATAACGGGGTCAAGGTCAAGCTGGCAGTGGAGCCTGGAAGCCATTGCTTGCAATATATGATATATTTCTCTCCTCCGTTATCAGTGTGTTTTCCTTTCCAAAGCCTCCCTCACTCTTAACCAAGGAAAGTTTTGCAAAGGGAAAGAAGCCCTTGCAAGTCAGGAAGATATATCCATGAATCTTATAAAAGAATTTCCCTGAAATATTTGTTAATCACTGTTACAGATATATAGGGATTTCCCCCTGCAAGCCTTTGCAATCCCTATCTATCTATCTACATTAATTTTATATATGAATTTTCCCCTCATATGTTTGCAGGTCTTTGCAAATCCTATATACATATAGATATCTAGAGATTGCAATGTATCTGTATATCTGTATCTATATGTATACATTATTTTTATATATACATTTTCCCTTACATGTTTGCAAATCCTATATAGATATAATTGTCTATATATAGAGAGATGTCTATATATATATATATATATATATATATATATATATATATCACACATATATATACAGGGTGTTTGAAAAAGAACTCCCTAGTTTTAAGTTAAAACACATTAAAACTAGGGAGTTCTTTTTCAAACACTGTGTGTGTGTGTGTGTGTGTGTGTGTGTGTGTGTGAATATAGATACATAGGGCTTGCAAATATTACAGGGGGTAATGCACACACAAATATATATTGACATTTTTAGATAGATATGAAAATAGATATATAGAGCTTGCAAATATTTCAGGGTGGAAATACACACACAGATGTCTAGATAGATATAAACATAGATATATAGGGCTTGCAAATATTGCAGGAGGAAAATGCACATATAAAAAGAGAGGATTTGTAAATGTTTCAGTGGTAATGCATATGTGAAATTAGTATATATAATTACAGATCTATATCGAACTCTGCATTGAATGTTTGCCTGTTACTATGTTGGAAGCTGGCCTGAGTCCCCATGGGGAGATAGGGTGGGATACATATGAAGTTTTATTATTATTATAAAGTTATTGCTGGTACTGTATTCTTTTTGTTGAACCTACTTTTCCACTTACAGAGCTAGTTTACTGTTTTTCTTTGAAATATAGTAAATATTCAAAATCATTTAACCTACTGATGCCTCAATTAATGTAATTTTATTGGTATCTATTTTTATTTTGAAATTTGCCAGTAGCTGCTGCATTTCCCACCCTAGACTTATACTTGAGTCAGGAAATTTTCACAATTTTTTGTGGTAAAATTAGGTGCCTCAGCTTATATTCGAGTCGGCTTATACTTGAGTATATATGGTACATACTGTTTTGATGTCTATTTTTCTAGCTAATGTAGTGAATAATAAATGACTCATGAGTTTAAACAATGAAGTACTGAGTTGTTTAAGCTTTGTCAGAAATTTAACACTTTTCATTTGTCTTTAAGCTTATGAACACTTCAGTCAAAGTTCCCCCCTTAATTATGAGAGCTACAAACCTGATTAAATTCTAAAATAGTGTCTGGCATTCAGTACTGCTGTTAGAGATTCATAACCGTAAAGTTACACATCTGTAAGTGTTATGTATTCAGTAAGTCCATGTAGTCTTATTATAAAACTATATAAATGCACTTCACATCTTAAAAGGGAGCAATTGCATTGGGCAAATGAGGTCTGTTCAACTTCCAGTTGAGGAGACATTCCAAGGCAGCTATTCCACTGTCTTCCACTGTCAAGGAGTTCTACGTAATGTTTAGGTTGAACCTCTTATTCTGGAATACATTGTTCTGTGTTTGAGTCACTGAAGCAGCAGAAAATAAGCTTGCTCATCTTCAATGTAACATAGTTTCAAATATTTAAACATGGCTATCATGTAACCCTTTAACTGTATCTTCTCCAGGTTAAATATACAGTAGAGTCTCACTTATCCAAGCTAAACGGGCCGGCAGAAGCTTGGATAAGCGAATAACTTGGATAGTAAGGAGGGATTAAGGAAAAGTCTATTAAACATCAAATTAGGTGATGATTTTACAAATTAAGCACCAAAACTTCATGTTATACAACAAATTGGACAGAAAAAGTAGTTCGATACGCAGTAATGTTATGTTGTAATTACTGTATTTACGAATTTAGCACCAAAATATCACGATATATTGAAAACATTGACTACAAAAATGGCTTGGATTATCCAGAGGCTTGGATAAGCGAGGCTTGGATAAGTGAGACTCTACTGTGCTTACCTCCCCACTCTATATTTATGCATGACATTTTTTCTGCCAAGGTGTAGCATCCTACATTTCTCCTTACTGAAATTCATTTTGTTAGTTTTGGCCCACGTCCAGAATATGTTATGGACATTTTGAATATGTTCTGGACATTTTGAATTCTGATTTTGTCCTCTGGAATATTAGCTATCCCTACCAATTTGATATCATATGCAAATTGGATGTGTTTGTGTTTTTTTTTTACTGCACATGGAAGCAGAAAAACTGCTTACCTTGATTTGTGAGTACCACATCTAGGAAAAAGCTGTTACTGTATGTGTCTGTGAGCTGCAAGTAACACAGTATCCTTTTAAAAAATTTATGAAGTGTATACACTCAGTACTGATCTCATGTGGCTGTTAAATAATACCTTTTGTAAAGGTTCTGCTCTTTATAAAGTATCATGAAACAAGGTTTCTGGGCAGAAGGAAACAAGTGGTTACTTCTGATCAAGAAAAATGAAATTAATTGTGTGATCCAAAATTAATTTATCATAAGGTGGGCAGTTTTACTTGGTGCATATAATCAGGACGCAGGAGGAGAGACTGTCCTTTCTTCTTCCTAATTTCCCTCCTTCTTCCTGATGAGTATAGGGAAAGGGTGATGGCACCAGTTTCCCATCTGATCGTGGATCAGGCCAAATGAGACCCAACCCATTTGTGAAGCCATGGGATACGTTGGAGTTTCTTGCAAACTCTGAAGTATTTTCCTATTTGGAATATCCACTTGGGATAGTATTTTCTATGGGATACCCACTGGAAATATCCATGGGATACCCACTTGGGAGGAGAGCAATGACTAATCTTGATAAAATAGTAAAGAGTAGAGACATCACACTGGCAACGAAGGTCCACATAGTTAAAGCAATGGTATTCCCTGTAGTAATCTATGGATGCGAGAGCTGGACCATAAGGAAGGCTGAGCAAAGAAAAATAGATGCTTTTGAACTGTGTCTGTAATGCTGTGGAATGTGTACATTTAAAAGCAGGAGAAAGGATCCCCACTGTCCACTTTGCTTTTCTTCTCTTCAGTCAAATTTTCTTGTAGATTGGCTGGGTGATGTAGCTAAAGAAAGAAAGAGGGTGTTATGTTGTGCAAGCAGTTGTTCATTTGCATGACTTTGGATTGAACCTGATGTGTGTATGTGAAGATGGAATCAGTGGGTGTAAGGTGCTCTTGGAGTGTGAATTGAATCTCTCACCTTCCCTACTTAGGCAGAATGCTATACACAGTCCCACCCAATATTTCCAGAGTTTATTGTGGCATAACTATGCTAAAAAAAAAAATCTCTTGTCTCTCTTGCTACAAGTGAGAGGATTTTCTACTCTATGGCATTTGAAGGGGTCACAATTTTCCCATTAGAGCAGACACATGAAATTGCTTTGGCAAAGCTCTCCAACATTTCCAAAGCTCTGTTAGAAGGACAGAAATAAGAGATGAGTTGTATCTGTGGCTCTTCCTCTGTAGTACTATTTATACTTCTTTACAACCAAACAAGCAATGGGAGATAGATAATTTAGATGACCCCAGGGCTACACACTCCCTCATATTGAGGTGTGGTTAAGAGCTGAGAAGACACTCACCTTCTGTGGATTGAGACTTTCATCCCTACACCAGCCCCACAGTGCCCCAGTCTTCTCTGTTTGACATTGTGGCTCTGATATTGGAAAGAGGATGTGGATCTTTCTTTGATGGCAAAGATTGGGGCACTCCTTGAGATCACAGTTACCTAGGAGGTGAATTTATTTATTGTTTATTTTATTGATATCTTGTCTTTCTCTCATCACAGGACCCAATGCATCTGACAATAAATTGAAACAAAGTATAGCTAAAATCTTTAATACTAAAGTGAAGAGAATTCAATTAAATAAACAATTCTACAAAGAGTACAAAGTTAAAACGCTTTAATACATATTTAAAAATTATCAAAAAAGATAAAAGAACATGGTATTACATTAAAACCATCTTCTGCTCCATGAATTAAGAGTCAAGGCTCTGCCTAAATATTAAAAAGACCTTTGCCTACTGGCAGATTTTTTCTCTGGCTTCTTGTGGACAAATACTGTCCCACCATCCCCTAGATCATACTGATAATGTTGCTGGTATTTTAACTCTTTTAACAATAAATACCTTCCATTAATCTTAAATTAATTACAGTAGAGTCTCACTAATCCAAGCTAAACGGGCCGGCAGAAGCTTGGATAAGCGAATATCTTGGATAATAAGGAGGGATTAAGGAAAAGCCTATTAAACATCAAATTAGATTATGATTTTACAAATTAAGCACCAAAACATCATGTCTTACAACAAATTTGACAGAAAAAGTAGTTCAATATGCAGTAATGTTATGTTGTAATTACTGTATTTACGAATTTAGCACCAAAATATCATGATATATTGAAAACATTGACTATAAAAATGGCTTGGATAATCCAGAAGCTTGGATAAGCAAGGCTTGGATAAGTGAGACTCTACTGTATTTCCATTAATGTTTTTGGAATCTCTGCCTAGTCCTCCTGACTAATGGGTACTGAAATATTATTTGGTAATGATAATAATAAGTACTTCTTCTTTGAAAAAGGAAAGAAAACGATATGTTTGATTATTACAGTTGTAACCACGAGCTTTCCTTACGGGTTTGTTAAAATGAGCGTCTCAATGGAGACAAAGCTGCTGATTAGCTGTGCCTGGGAAGTGATATGGCTGCAAGTAAGCAGATCTTGATCCCATAAGCAGTGGAAGGAAAATGAGTGAAAAAAAACCCAGGAGGAATTGAGAGGGAGACCAAAAATATCCTGAAACTGCAATACTTGTGCATGGATTCCGGAAATGCATGGACAGGAGGAGTGTAGCTTAATACAGTGTTTATGTTTAGACCAAGTGCCAATATGCATTAGCAGTTTATCTTGGAATAGTTATGTCTGGCTCACATGTGCAACACACAACACTTTTCTCAAAACATTGTCCTGACTACTGATAATATTTCTCCCTCACTATTCTAGTCTCCTGCCCAACTACTTTTAGAATAACTTATTTTCAGTGGTAGAAGTTGCTCTACTCTACCTGGCTGCAATCCATTGTGGTCCAATGTAGTGTAATAGTTCCACGTGTGCAACTGCCCTACAGCTGATCATTCAGCAACCTATATCTATTTAGGAACCAAACTTCTGAAGGACAAAAAATCAATTGCACTACATTGGAGAGAGCACTACCACAATTTCCTGAATCGCAGCTCCAATGTAGCCAAATAAGTTCTCTCACAAATCCCACAACAAGAAACCAGGGATGAGCTTGCAGCGCTGCCTAGTCTGGAGGAAGTCAGCAATGCCACCAGCCAACAAAAACAAAAAACAAAACAGGCAGAGCTGATGGGATCCTTGCTGAAATCTTTAAAGAGGGTGGACCTAAGCTGATACAACAACTCCACCACCTCATTGGAAAAGTGTGGGTGACCGAGAAAATCCCAGCAGACTTCAAGGATGCCAACATCATCACCCTTTTCAAGAAAGGGGATAGAATAGACTGTGAAAATTATTGCGATATCTCCCTTCTAACCTCTGCTGGGAAAATCCTCACAAGAATCCTTGCAAACCGCCTTCTTCCTGTCTCAGAAGACACACTCCCAGAATCCCAGAATGGCTTCCGCCCCTCCAGTAGAACAGTGGACATGATCTTCATTGCACAACAGCTCCAAGAAAAATGCAGGGAACAAAATCAACCTTTGTATATGGCATTCATTGACCTTGCAAAGGCATTTGACACAGCGAAACACAGTGCTCTCTGGACCATCCTCCAAAAAATCGGGTGCCCTGACAAATTTGTGAACATTCTGCGGCTCCTCCATGATGACACGATGGCAACAGTCTTGGACAGCAACGGCTCCCAAAGTGACCCATTTAAGGTGGAATCAGGTGTCAAGCAGGGATGTGTTATTGCCCCTACCTTATTTTCCATCTTCATCGCTATGATACTTCACCTTGTTGATGGGAAGCTTCCCACCAGAGTGGAAATCATCTATCGGACAGATGGCAAGCTATTTAACCTCAGCAGACTGAAAGCCAAAACCAAGGTCACAACAACACCTGTTATAGAACTCCAATATGCCAATGATAACGTAGTCCATGAGCATTCAGAAGAAGACCTACAAGCCACTCTAAACATCTTTGCAGAAGCATACGAGATGCTCGGCCTCTCACTGATCATCGAGAAAACCAAAGTGCTCTTCCAGCAGGCACCATCTAATCCCTCTGCAATGCCAGAAATACAGCTTAATGCTATAACATTAGAAAATGTCGATCATTTCTCTACCTTGGCAGCCACCTCTCCCCAAATTTCAACATTGACACTGAAATACAACACCACCTGAGCTCTGAGTACAGCATTTTTTCTGAATGAAGCAGCGGATCGGAACATCTGTAGGGATACCATGGTGCTTGTTATTGTCCTCCCAATCCAGCTATATGCCTGCAAATCATGGACCATCTACAGACATCACACTCAACTCTTGGAATGATTCCATCAGTGTTGCCTCCTAAGAATCCTGAAAATCTCTTGGGAAAATAGGCAGACAAATGTCAGTGTGCTGGAAGAAGCAAAGACCACCAACATTCAAACAATGCTCCTACGCCATCAACTCCACTGGACTAGCCACGTTGTCCCAATGCCTGATCACTGTCTCCTAAAGCAGTTACTGTACTCTCAACTCAAGAACAGAAAATGGAATGTTTGTGGATAGGAAAAGAGATTTAAAGATGGATTTAAAGCCAACCTTAAAAACTGTGGCATAGACACTGAGAACTGGGATATCCTAGCCTCTGAGCGCTCTAGCTGTGGAATTTGAAGAGACTCGACTGGAAGGCAAAAGGGAGAAACGTGCTAAGATGAAGGCGCATCAAGCCAACCCTGACCGGGACTGCCTTCAATCTGGAAACCGATGTCTTCACTGTGGAAGAACATGAGTCAAGAATAGAGTTCCACAGTCACCTATGTACCCACCACCACAACACTACACCTGGAAGACAATCATCCTCAGACAACGAGGGATCGCCTAAGTAAGTAAGCAAGCAAGCATCTCTTTGCTATGGAATCACCACAGCCCTTTCCACTAAATGCTATTCTATGGGTAGGGTATCAAATAAGTGTTTGGCTGTGTCTCTGTAACCAGAAGTAAAAATGACTTTGATTGCAATCCCATCAACAATATACATCTTTGGGGCTCTATCTTGGTCTTCCCAGCATGGGAAGATGTCTGGAACTACAACCCTCGTTGTCCTCTCCGGCAGGGTCCAATATCTGCATAATCCTGTCAAACCATCTTTTAACTCTTCTTAATCTCCAGCATTCCATTGCTATACACCTAGGGGTTAGCTTGACCCCCAAGAACCTCCCCACCCCCAAGATCACCTCTGCCAGCCCATTCGAAGTCCCCGGGCCTCCCTGCTCAGCTGGGAGGAGATCCCCGGCTATGTCATCCCCGCCACCTCCAATCATAGCTCACATCGGCTAAGACTCCTTATCAATCAGAGACCTGGGGGACACTGGCTGGCTTCTCAGCACTGGCCAATCAGGGGAAAGGGAAGGAGTTTTAAAACATAGCCATGTTATTGCATGAGAATTCTTGTGTATAAAAATGTCTGCTTATGGTTATGCTTTTACACTTGTACCCTTTGAGCATCGGTGCTGTACGAGTGTCCCTTTTGTGCAAATTGAATAAAGTCTCTGTCACTTGCCTTCAAACTGGTGAGATTCCTGGTTCTTGATTCCTGATGTGTGGCAGTTAGCAAAAAACTTGCCAAGTGTCCCATGGTATCCACGGGACTTAGAAAAACTCTAAATTTCCGGCACACACCCAGCAGACTCTCTAGAAGATGCTGTGACTACGAATGTGTTTGGGTGGGGAATTGTGGTCTTTCAGCCACGTGGTCCTAATTCCATTTTACTGGCCCCAGGGATACTCAGCAGCCTCAGATTCCCCATTTGTTTTCAAAAATGAAATATTTGGCTTAAAAGATCACACCAAAGAACCTAAAACCACCCCAAAACATAGCAAATTGCTTATGTCAAACTCTCATCTCCTAAAAATGGCCAGGAAAGGAAGCAGAAGTGATATACTTAGTTAGTAGACTACACAGGGTTGCCAAATTGAAGAGACATCTTTAATGGTTGTGTAGAAGAAGAAATTTCAGCAGGCTTTTTTTTTTGTAATTTGGTAAACAACACCTGCTGACACCGCCTCTTCTATCCAACCATTAAAGGAATTGAATGTCTCTGGTTTCGACTCTGTAGTCTGTCATGCTATGTGGATGGGAAATTGGCCCACACCTCCTATGTGGTTGCCGGCTTTGGGGATGTGGGCACATCCATTCATCTTCATGTTATCTGAAACAAACACAATTAACATAATCAGCAACAACAAAAATAACAGTTTGGGTTGGGGAAGTCTGCTGCCCTACTCTTTTTTATCAAGGTAACGAAAGACACACAGTTAACAGCAAGCCGTCTTATTCACAATCTGTTTGACTAATTTCCAGTGAGAGGGAGGAAAGGAACAGTTGCCAGTTATGTGGGGCTGAGGAGGGTTCAGTAGCCTCAATGTAGGCCCTTCATTTGCCTCCTGGCTCTGGCTGCGTGATCAGTATGGCCGTTAGTGGAGACAATGCCGGGAGAGCAGATGCAGACCCACAAACCGGGAAGGATGAAAAGAGACGGGGGCGGTGGGGCAGGGGGAGAACTCTGTTTATTCCAGTCAGCTCTAAAAATGCAGAAGCATTTGCAGGGGGTGGGGTGGTAGTGGACAAAAATGACCTCTACTACATCCAATTAAATCTTCTAATTAAACTAAAAACACACATATTCTCCTGTTTTTCCCCCTCCCCCTAAACTGTGTGGAGAAGGGGGAATGCTGATTCACAGAGGTGGTCTCCCTGCCCCACATATATCTGTTCTAGATACCATGTATAATTCGTTTTATGTGATACACATTCTTTTAAAAGTAACATTTTAGGTGACAGAGTAATTGATGCAACTTGCATTTCAAAGATCACTTTGTGTGACATACAACTCAGTTAATGGCATCATTTTAGTACATGACCTAACCAACAAGAAGTCCTCCCAGAACTTGTATAGAAGGTCTTTGGAAGTTTTCAGCCAGGATGCGGCTCCATCTGGCATCTTAGTGACAAATGGAGACTATGATCGTGAACAGTTTGCTGATAACCAGATTGTATTGCTTGTCATTGGGACCAAACTGGACCAGATCCCAGAGATGAAACACAGTGATGTCTTGAACATAACTGCTTTTCTTGCAGAAGATTTTTGTGCAGAAGACATTAATCTTGATTGCACCAGTCCTTGTTACCTTGCTGTTGGCTCCTCCAATTCTGTCAAGCTGAGTAGATTCTTCGATAAAGTCATAGAGAAGAGATACTACTTAAGAGATGGTAATCAGGCTCCCAGCTTCTCAGAGAGAAAGAGGGTTTACAGTGGCTTTGTCAAAAATCTCCACTATGAGTGAACATTTGTCATCAAATCATGCCATCTAGAAATTGTAGTCTAAGACCTTTCGGTAGTCATTGCACATATTCCAAATCTATTATTACACTGTGCTATTCTCCGAAAGCCTGATCCCAGAGCCAGGTTTTTACTTTCCTTCTGAGGGTTAGGAAGGAGGGAGCTGATAGCAATGATGTATTGTTTATTGTCTTTGTCTTGCATCTTAAAAAAAATCATATTGTCTGTCTATTAGTTCTTGTAATGTTAAGTATTAAGTGCGATATTAAAACTTATTAATAAAAATATATTTAAAAGGGACAAAGAAAATAAAACATAAAGCTATAAATATACATAAAATTCCCAGCATCCCATTAGCTATTACCCATCTCAACAACTTCAGACATTAATGCCATTGGTCTTCAAACTGGACTTGGACTGAGAATGCTTCAGACAGTCCTTGTGATTGCTTTCTAAAAAACAGGATATATTTTTGTTGTGAGACTTCAAGTTGCTTCTGACTTATGATGAACCCACAGTAAATTTATCACAGGATTTTTGTGGCAAGATTTCTTTAGAGGTGGTTTGTCATTGTTCTCCTCTGAGGCTGAAGGAGTGCGGCTTGCCCAAGCTTGCTCAGTGGGTTTCCATGCTTGAGCCAGGATTTGAACCCCGAGTTAAATAGTCCAGTGCTCAAACCACTGAAACATTCTGGCTCAGAGACCTGACTCCACTACAAAGGAAGAATTGAGTGAAAAAACAAAATAAACAATGTAAATGAAGAAATGGAACCACATGGAAACTTAATGGCTATTTTCCCTTTACTATCACTCAAAAAGAGTTGCAAAGAATCACAGAGCAAGTGAACACAATTTCCATCAATTGCCTATTGTCATGATTTGTTATTATTTTCACTGCTTTGTAATAAGACTGTCATTATGAATGTTAACCATGGGCTGCAAAAATCAGTGGGAGTTCCCCCTCAATTTCCTTTGGCATTTGATCAAAGCAAAAGGGCATTTTAATGCTGCCTTCAACATGCTGTGTATCAGACCCCTTTTATGCATTAAGAAGTAAACTGATTGCTGCCTGGGCAAAATTTATCTAGCTATGGCAGTTAACTAGTAATTTGTGGAAGTTGTATATGTATACTATGGCTAAACCCCATTATATGCCATCAAATTCTTATTACACAAACTACTTATTAAAATGGCACAGTGCTTTTCAGACTTCACAATATAGGTTACCTTGAGCATTTACAGGATGGAAAACAAAATTAATAAGACAATCAAATGGGAGAAAGTTAGAGTTCAATTCCTTGTCATTGGAATAATGACCAATGTGGAAATTTAAAATGCAATATTGAAGCTGAAAATGGTCTAGAACTGGAGAAAATTATTCAGGAGCCAACAAGCATTGGAATCTCTTAATACTCTCCAGGATTCTGGGAACTGTGGCCTGAAAATGTAATGTCTTCAAGCACCATTTCAAACTGGATGTATTCTACAAGTTGTAGTTGTACAATCAAGGCTTTCAGGGCTGGAATTACAGGGTTCTTGTGTGTTTTCCAGACTGTATGGCCATGTTCCAGAAGTACTCTCTCCTGACCTTTCACCCACATCTATGGCAGGCATCCTCAGAGGTTGTGAGGTATATGCAGAAACTAAGCAAGGAAAGTTTATATATCTGTGGAAGGTCCAGGGTCAGGGAAAGAACTCTTATCTGTTGGAGGCCAGTGTGAATGTTACAATTAATCACCTTGATTTGCATTTAATGGCCTTCCAAGCTTCATGTCCTGGCCTGGGGGAATCCTTTATTCAGAGTCATTAGCTGCCCCTGATTGATTCAGGTCTGGAATTCCTCTGTTTTCTGAGCGCCTTATTTACTGTTCTGATTTTGGAGTTTTTTAATACTGCTAGCCAGATTTTGTTCATTTTCATGGTTTCCTCTTTTCTGTTGAAATTGTCCACATGCTTGTTGATTTCAATGGCTTCTCTGTGTAGTCTGACATGCTAGTTGTTGGAGTAGTTGAGCATTTCTGTGTTCTCAAATAATATACTGTGTCCAGGTTGGTTCATCAAGTGCTCTGCTATGGCTGACTTCTCTGGTTGAGTTAGTCTGCAGTGCCTTTCATGTTCCTTGATTCGTGTTTGGGCACTGCGTTTAGTGGTCCCTATGTTCTTACCATACATCAAGGGAGCCACTGACCACATAGGCAAACTGATGAAGAAACACAACCTACAAACTATCTACAGACCCACAAAGAAAATCCAACAAAAGCTGTCGTGCAGTGAAGATCATATCCACTGTTCTACTGGAGGGGCAGAAGCCATTCTGGGAGGGTGTCTTCTGAGACAGGAAGAAGGCGGGTTTGCAAGGATTTTTGTGAGGATTTTCCCAGCAGAGGTTAGAAGGAAGATACTGCGGTAGTTTTTGCAATCTGTTCTATCCCCTTTCTTGAAAAGGGTGATGATGGTGGCATCCTTGAAGTCTGCTAGGATTTTCTTGGTCACCCACACTTTTTCAATGAGATGGTGGAGTTGTTGTATCAGTTCAAGTCCACCCTCTTTGAAGATTTCAGCAGGGATCCCATCAGGTCCGCTGGCTTTGTTGTTTTTTTGTTGGTTGATGGCATTGCTGACTTCTTCCAAACTAGGCAGTGTTGTTGCGGGATTTGTGAGATGACCTCTTCTGCCACATTGGAGCTGCGATTCAGAAGGTTTTGGTAGTGCTCTTTCCAACGTAGTGCAATTGATGTTTTGTCCTTCAGAAGTTTGGTTCCATCTGATGAGTTTAGAGGCTGTATGCCATGGTTTCTTGGTCCGTAGATGATCTTTGTGGCTTTGAAAACTCCCTGAGCATCATGGGTATCTGTAAAGTGTTGGATTTCTTCAGCCTTCTTTGTCCACCAGATGTTTTTGACTCCTCTGGTCCTTCGCTCTTCTTCAGGCAGTCCCTTCCAGAAGAAGGTGTAGCCTCCTCTTTCTTCCTTCACCTGTCCCTCTCCTGCTCTCCGGGTCTCCTGAAGCGCTGCTATGTCAATTTTAAATCGTCCCAGCTCCCTTGCAATGATAGCAGTCCTGCATTCGGGGCTCACTGTCAGTGTTATCCAAAAGTGTCCGTACGTTCCATGTTCCAAAGTTCATTTTTCTTTTTTGGCCGCAGAGTGGTGACCCCACTAGACACGGCAAGCTATTTAACCTCAGCAGACTGAAAGCACCAGCTAATCCCTCTGCAATGCCAGGAATGCAGCTTAATAGTGTCACATTAGAAAACGTTGACCATTTCCGCTACCTTGGCAGCCACCTCTCCACAAAAGTCAACATTGACCCTGAAATACAACACCGCTTGAGCTCTGCGAGTTCAGCATTTTTCCAAATGAAGCTGAGAGTGTTTGATGATCGGGACATCCATAGAGATACCAAGGTGCTTGTTTATCAAGCCATCATCCTTCCAATCCTGCTCTACAACTGCAAAACGTGGACAGTCTACAGATGTCACACTCAACTCCTGGAGCGTTTCCATCAGCATTGCCTCAGAAAAATCCTGCAAATCTCTTGGACAAATGTCAGTGTGCTGGAAGAAGCAAAGACCACCAGCATTGAAGCAATGCTCCTACGCCATCACCTCCACTCGACTGGCCACATTGTCTGAATGCCCGATCACTGTCTCCCAAAGCAGCTACTCTACTCCCAACTCAAGAATGGAAAACGGAATGCTGGTGGGCAGGAAAAGAGATTTAAAGATGGGCTTAAAGCCAACCTTAAAAACTGTGGCATAGACACTGAGAACTGGGAAGCTCTGGCCCTTAAGCGCTCTAAGTGGAGGTCAGCTGTGACCAGCAGTGCTGCGGAGTTCGAAGAGGCACGAATGGAGGGCTTAAGGGAGAAATGTGCCAAGAGGAAGGAGCATCAAGCCAACCCTGACCGGGAGCGCCTTCCACCTGGAAACCGATGTCCTCATTGCGGGAGAACATGCAGATCAAGAATTGGTCTCTTCATCCATCTACGAACCCACCCCCAAGATACCAGAAATGGGGGACCATCATCCTCGGCCTACGAGGGATTGCCTAAGTAAGTAAGTAAGTAAGTAAGTAAGAAAGGACAAGTCTACATAGGGACCACCTACATAGGGAACACAGTGCCCAAACATGAGTCAAGGAACATGAAAGGCACTGCAGACTAAATAAACAAGAGAGGTCAGCTATAGCAGAGCACTTGATGAACCAACCTGAAAATGTGTGGCCATCCAGATGTTGTCTGATTGCTACTACCATCAGTCCTAGCCAATGATAAAGTCTAATATCTATTCTGGAGAACCTTGCTTGAACATGTGATAGTACAAGGCGACATATGTTATGCTTTAATGCTATGTCTACAAGGCCATTGAGCTGTTGAAAGCTGCCATGTTAAAGGCTTGCTATTGATCTTCATAGAAAAGGAATGACAAAATTGTGCTATGTTTAGATTGCTGGAAGATCCTGGATGAACTGTAGAAGAACATCAATTAGTCTCCATTTTCTTCAACTAAGGCTTGAAAGCTGAAAACGTAATTCAGCATAGCTTATGTGTTCATTTTAGCCCCACAGCTTGTCATAATAAATTATGAGAAATGACAAGGGAATTAGGAAGTTGCAAATCAGACTTTAATGGAGATCTTAAGTGAAGACAAAGCACAGCCAGCTAGAGCTGACACTTGCCAAATTCCAGCTGGCTTGAAGGGCAATTATTTTCATGTCTTCTCCTTTGTCCCAAATGCCTCTTTTTATTTCTTATTTCATTCTTTTTCTGAATCACTTCAATCCCAACACACTAAGGGGATATGTTGACTTTTATCTATATCCCGTTCCTCGAGCATGGTTATCTGTTTCCAGAGGTTTTCGAAGATTTTTCCTCTACCCTTTTGGAAGAATAGGGGAGACCACAGTTAGACACTGAGCATAACAAAAGGCAAACACATACAAAGATCAAAGGCTGGGTTCTTCAGCTTGAACTTGAAAAGACATGGACCAGCCATGGCCACCATGTGTGTGTCTTTTCTCTTGCAATGGATCACACCTCCTAAGGGGAGCCAAATTAATAGAGAATTTGTCCTGATTGTGCTCCAAATAGGAAATACTTCAAATTACTAAACCAATTCCACTCACACACACATACAGAGACAAAACAAAAAACAATGAATCTGGGACTGTAGCCATTTGCCCAGCAATGTCCTGAAAGATTATACCTTGAAGGCTTTGCACATGAAAATATCTATCGAGATGTCCACCATTCTGTAATGTATTTTATGTTTGTCATCATATGAATACAAGGAGGTCAGAAAAACTTTGCTCCTCCAGTAATACATCACTAAATTACAGATACAATCCTGTTTGTACATTTTACCACTAGCATTTACATTTTTCCAGGGTTACACACTAGCAGAAAGAGAAGTCAGGTAAATGTCTGTTCTGAACACCATTTTCCTCCACTGCCTTGCTTGCTTCCCTTTTCTGCTACCACCTGCAACAGCTATAGTGCACCATCAGGCTTCTAAGCACAGGTCAAAAACTTACATGATGAAACATAACCATGAGAGCTCTGCATGTAGATCTTAGTGAGATATGGTTCACCTGTTCACCACAACCAGGACTCTCTACTGCACTGTGATGGAAAGCATAAGGTGGACCAGAGAAGCATCTGACTATGTCCCCATAACCACATGCTGACCAAGGAAACTTTCTGTCAAGATATGCTGGGGCCTTCCATAAGATTCAGTGGATAATCTGAATCATCAGTTTGCATCTGGTTATGGGAACATAGCTTGATGGTTATGCAATCCATGTACGTCTTCAGTAGCAATGGAATGGTTATGGTGATGGGTATTATCACAGTATGATGGGGTAGCTTTCATTATTGAAAAGTGTGGAAGATAATACCAACATCTAATTGACCTCTGTAAGATAAATACTGTCATAAAATGAACCTGATGCTAGCCATCTCTGTAAAATAAATATCTGTGTGCAGGGTCAGCTAAAACATTTTGCTTCCTGAGAAAACAAACTAGATGGTATTTCTTCTCCATATTCCATATACAAAAATGATTGGAGTGACAGTTCAATGTTACTGTAGTTTATAGACCACAGGAACAGGCTGCTTACCAGACACTTCTGTGTCTTCTAAAACCTTTCCCAGTCTCTGTCTTTGAGGTAGCTGCCTCATCCCACCAATTCTGATTCCAATTTTGAAGCTTATTTCTATTACATTTTCAAACTATGTATAGGGTGCAATGTTTTTAAAAGTTTAATAAAAACCCACAATTCCATAAAAAAATCAATATCATAAGCAATGGGATGCAATATGCCTTGTTGGCTGAACATGACCTGTGGTCCACAGGATGACTATATGTAGGTTAGATAAACACCTGTCAAACCTGGTTTAGATTTAGTGATTTCTGCCACACTACTGGGTTTGGACAAAGACTCTGAGTTCTGACCTTTCAGTGACTTCCAACCTTTTGATTCTATTATTAGATAATGGTCACCCTCCTACAGGGTTAGCTCTTGCATGATTCTTTGTTGACCTTTGAAGAATCGATGTGTCATATAATTTGATGCTGTCATAAGTAAAGAGCATGTGCAGATTTATTATTCGGTAGCTCTGTTATCAGCTGGCAGAGACATTTTACATTAAATTTATAGACACAGTGGTTTTAGCTGCAGTAGCTCTTGATAAATTATGTAGGTCTTTCCTTGGAGAGCAAGCATATTAATCTCAACAGAGAACAAGAAAAATGCATGAGGTAATGGTCTTAGATGGGCAATTGTGTGAAACCCAAGCTTAGACAATTAAGAAACTGATGCAATAATGTTAGTGCTCACTGTTCACATTCAGTATTAAAGTTAATCACTTGATAGGAGCATTTAAAACTATTTCAGCTTCATAGATTCTTAAGGACAGAAAAATATTTAGTGCTTGGCAGCAGGTTGTTATAAAATAAAGTAACACGACTGTGTTAAGTTCTTTACTTGATATCACAAGTGTGGAGAACCTTTTGCTCTCTGGCTGTTCTAGACTTTAGTTGGAAGAAACTCCAATCAAAACGGGTAATGATTGGGACCCTTGGGAGCTAAAGCCCAAAATATCTGGAGGGTTTTCATGGTTTCCTCCTTTCTGCTGAAGTTGTCCACATGTTTGTGAATTTCATTGGCTTCTCTGTGTAGTCTGACATGATAGTTGTTGGAGTGGTCAAGCATTTCTGTGTTCTCAAGTAATATACTGTGTCCAGGTTGGTTCATCAAGTGCTCTGCTATGGCTGATTTCTCTGGTTGAATTAGTCTGTAGTGCCTTTCATGTTCTTTGAACTCTTGGTTGGGCGCTGAGTTTGGTGGTTCCTATGTAGACTTGTCCACAGCTGCATGGTATACAGTAGACTCCTGCAGAGAAGAGAAGATCCCTCTTGTCTTTCGCTGACTGTAGCATTTGTTGGATTTTCTTTGTGGGTCTGTAGATAGTTTGTAGGTTGTGCTTCTACATCAGTTTGCCTATACAGTCAGTGGTTCCCTTGATGGTAAAGGGAATGGTAAAAACACCTTTCCTCTGGGTGGATCTTTGTCTTGACTCTCATGGCTTGTTCTTGGCCTTGCAGCTCTTCTGATGTCTGTGGTGGAGTATCCATTGGCCTGTAGAGCCCAGTTTAGGTGGTTTAGTTCACCTTGGAGGAGGTGAGGTTCGCAGATTCTTTGTGCATGGTCTGTCAGGGCTTTGATTGTGCTTCTTTTTTGACTTGGGTGATGATTTGAGTTTTTATGAAGGTATCTATCTGTGTGTGTAGGTTTTCTGTAAACTGTGTGGCCCAATTGTCGATTGGGTTTGCAGATGACCAGAACATCTAGAAATGGCAGTTTTCCTTCCTTTTCTTTTTCCATGGTGAATTGGAAGTTTGGGTGGATGCATGTTAAGCAAGTTCCTGAACCACCTTAACAGACTAATTCAACCAGAGAAATCAGCCATAGCAGAGCACTTGATGAACCAACCTGGACACAGTATATTATTTGAGAACACTGAAATGCTTGACCACTCCAACAACTATCATGTCAGACTACACAGAGAAGCCATTGAAATTCACGAACATGTGGACAACTTCAACAGAAAGGAGGAAACCATGAAAATGAACAAAATCTGGCTACCAGTATTAAAAAACTCAAAAATCAGAACAGTAAATAAGAAGCAACACTCTGATAAATGGGAACTAGGGGCAGTTAACAGAGAATGCCCCCAGGCAGAAGGTGGCTGGGTGTAGCCATTCAATGCAAATTAGGGTGATTAACTGGAACATTTAAGCTGGCTTCCAGCTGACAAAAGTTCTTCCCTCACCCTGGATTTCCCACAGATATATATAAACAGTCCTTGCTTAGTTTTTCCATACCTCACAACCTCTGAGGATGCTTGCCATAGATATGGGCGAAACATCAGGAGAGAATACTTCTGGAACATGGCCACACAGCCCGAAAGACATACAGCAACCCTATCTGGAGGATTGCCTTCCTTGCTATATCATGATTGTGTCACATTATGTGCTTCATTGTTTCATGTCTGATTTCTTCTGGTAAAGAGAGGCAAATGTGCAATGTGATGGTAGCTTAACATTAAGAGATTTTTACTTTATCAATAAAGTGAGTGCACCCTGCATTAGTTTCAGGGCAGGTAGTAAACATAGGAGCATGCATGGAGATAAATTTCCACTAAACAGCAAATTAATTTGAGCAAATGACAATGGACATCAAATACCATATATGTCAACCTCACGCATAAGTTGAAGGCAGGTTTGGGGGCAAAATTATGGATTTAGATATTGTCTGTGGGTAAATGGAGGGTCATTCTGACAGCACTACCTCAGGGGGCCAGCCATCCCTGGTCACTGCCATCATTTTCTCAGACATTCAAAAAGGTTAGAAGCAGCACCACAGAGATGAGAGTAGTAGTATTTCTTTTAGATATTGTCTGAAAGGATTAAGCTCTGGCCTTTCACCATTCTGCTCCTTTTGATAAGATTTAAGTTACATTACTTACATTAAACTTATAGTGTACTGTTGATAAGTTGACCTACATTTTGGGTTGATTTTTGACTAAAATTTCACAGTTTATAGATTATTTACAGTAGATCTAAAATGTCTGCACTGGGCTAGATCTAGACATAGACTACTTCCACACAGCTAATTAATCTGATCATGCTGTAGATTTAAGAAATCCAGTTCACTTTGGAGTGCTTACACGAGCACCCCACAAACTGTCTGCAAGCTGAAAAGGAGTACACAAAGCTGCACTGTTTCCAGATTTGAGCCAAGGGTTTTTTTTTTAATCGACTCCTCTGGTAAATGCACTGTGTGAAAACAGCTGATCAGCAGTTGACTTTAGCAGAGCAAGGCAAGAGAAGGCCACTGAGTATTCCCATGGGAATGCTGTGCTTTCCTTGCCAGGGAGCAGCTTTTTTAACCTTCACTTGGAAGTGTGTATCCAGGTTCTCTTTCTGAAAGCTGAAGCATTAGGCTTGTCAAGCACTCCACATGCATCTTTCAATTTGCAGCACTGCATTTGTTTATGCAGTGATTAGCTTCAGCATATTTTATGGTTTCATCCCAAATTTCCAGTGAGCTTTTAAAAATAATATAGTTTCAGACTGGACACAAGTTGGAGATAGCACTGGAGGTGTACATTTTGTAGACACCTTGACCTTAATCTGGTTTCAATCTGAATTTTAGTGCCTATGTAGATGGGGCCTAAGTCAATGGAATTTCAGTCCCATTGAAATCAGTGGGGCAAGTTGGCCACGACTTAATGTAATCCTGTTGATTTAAGGTGAAAGCTGAAGAATGTGCAATGAAATTATTTTTGATCCAGTATCTTATACAGTTTTCCCTCACTACTTCGTGGTTCACTTTTGGTGGATTTGCTGTTTCGTGGTTTTTCAATCAACTCTAAACAACTATTATAAATAATAAAAAATACAATTTACAGCCTAAGGAAGGGAAGAAGGAGAAGCCAAAGGGAGAGAAAAGGAGCCCAAGTGGCAACAGGAGGAGGAGGAGGAGGAGATTTATCGACACATGATTGGTTGATAAAGACTTAAAATAGTGTATAACTACTAAAATAATGTATAAATATTAAAATAAATATAGTGTCCCTAATTCGTAGATTTTCACTTATTGCAGGTGGTCCTGGAACCTAACCCACGCGATAAGTGAGGGAACATTGTATTCTGAACTCCAGATGAACAGTTTGGCTCTAAATTTTGCAAAGCAGTTCTGATGCTTGACGACTGAAAAATATGACTTTTTGTGTTAGTTCTGAACAGATACTAGATAATGTTCTTTTCCCTTACTGTGTTCTCTCTAGCAACCCTCAGTAATCCACTGGATTTGAGGACAAAGAAAGAACAAAAAAATGTGCATTTTATTACTGAGAACAAAAATAGAACATTTGCTTCAATACACATGTTTATACATGCACAGTTATACATGAGAAGCTGCAGAAAATGTTGATGGTGATGCATCAAGATCAATATTCTTACTGGGTAATGGATAAGAACCAGCAAATATACTTGACCAATGATATCAAGTGAGGATTTTCCTGGCTATTGTTATGTGTCTTCAAGTTGACTCTCACAGCAGCTTTTATCATAAGAACATTCAAGGCAAGCTGAAAGAGTCAACTCAACGAGAAGATAAGAGACAGAAATAGAGATTTACAGTTCTTCATAGCTCCAGGATTGTCTCTTAGTAATAATTAATGTTTTATATATCTCAAGTTTTTATTTTTGCAATCATATTGCAGAAATTATATTTTTTCATCAAGATAAATACAATAGGTTGGTATAATTGCTTCCTCTCCTCCCTCCCAAAATCTAGTCTTCTGAACATCGCCTAGAATAATTGTTTCCCATTATAGTATTCCCCCCTTCCACCCCTCCCATTATAGTGACCTCCTGTCCTTTAGGTTGAAGACATTCATATGCCCTTCCTTCCCAGTAAAACATTCACTCATTCTTCCCTCTAGCCCAAGAATCATCATCTAAAAATTACAAGCAAAAATTCTAACAAAGACCAACTTACTGAGCATATTGTAAAATGTTTTTCCTTCTTCCCAAAAAGTTCAAAGATAGTTCCCATTCATTACCAAAGTTCTTGTCGATTTCCTCCCTATTCACCATAGCCAATTAATCTACATTCCTCATTCCAAAAACTTTCACTATCAATTTTCTTTTTTATTTTTATTTTCTTCTCCTTCACCACAAATCCTTGTTCCTTTGCCTTCCTCCCCTCCTTTCACTAATGTTGCATCCTCCTCCCTTCTTGCATCTAGAGGTTTTTCTAGTTCAAATTTGTATCTTCTGCAAAACTCTATGATCTTCATCACTGAGTCTGAGACTTATTGTCTTTCTTTAAACTGTAAAGGCTGCTTTAAACATATCTGCCTGTCTATAATTGCCAGTCACTGTGACAGCAAGATCTACTTTGTGAATTGCATGTGGTATTGGCCCAACTCCCAGAGCTCTACAGGCTTTGTTTTGTTTTTGCATTAACTTCAAGTAAATTTTCCAGTAGAGTGAGTGGTTTCGGAGGTAACCCATTGATCTTTCTCATTTGGGAATGTACTTACGAGTTCATGGTGAAGTCCAAAGCCAAAATTATATTAATGTTTTTAACTAACGAAGGCTTAATTTTTCACAATATTCCCTTGTAGAAAAAGTTGTTCACCTGCTCCACCATTAAATGAACCTAAAGCTATTCTGTGAAATCTAAATGTTTTAATTTTCTACCCAGAATTCCAGTTTTAGATCAGAGACCTCAATTCTAATCCATCTTCTCAATTCTAATCCATTTGGGACACAGGTGGTCATCTGTGAATTTCAGAGACAAAATTTGCTCTCCACCTTCATGAGCAAGAGCACTCACATATTGGCATAGCATGTGTGTCAATATTGGAAAGATGGTGCAAACTGCTTTGTTTGTGCCCCACATAAATGGAAAAAAAAGCATTTTGTTGTGCCCCATTAGACCACTGATCTATTGTAGAAAAAGATGAATGTAGAGAAAGACCACAGCAAGCTTTATCTGAATGTATCTTGCAAGGGAAACCCTATGATAAGAGCTGCTGTGAGAGTCAACTTGAAGGCACATAGCAATAGCCAGGACAATCCTCACTTGATATCATTGATCAAGTATATTTGCAGGTATATTTTGAAAATTTCATTAAAATGTAAGAATATCTTGATGGAAAGAGCAGTTTGACAGTAGAATACATTGTCTCAGAGTATTGTGGAGCCTGTTTCTTTAAGAGTTTATAAACAGAGGTTGGATGGCCTTATGTCAGGAGTGCCTTGATTGTTTGTTCCTGTATGGTAATGGGTTGGATTGGATGGCCCTTGGGGTCTTTTCCAATGTTATGATCCTATGAATATATTCTGCTCTATAACTTCAAGAGGAGAGACAAGTTACGAGTGTTGGGTCTTGCTGCTTTCAGATTTTATGATGCACAACCCACAGATGCAAAGTGCATCATGTGCTCAGTTGTTGGGGTATGCTGATATTTATAAGGAGGCAGAATTCTCAGGTTTGTGTAATGTCAAAATGCTCTCATAATATGAGAACTGAGTACATGTGGGAGTGGGAGCCAATGGAGGGAGGGATTCAGTTATATTAAAAATTGTATCTTATTTCATATTGACATGACTTGTGTGGTTTCTTTTTTCCCTAAAGAAATTCTTCTCAGTGGTTTTTAGCAGTCTTTGCTTAGTGCTTGAGTGCTTGGCCAGACTCAGTGAAGCTGCTGTCTCAAACATAAAAAATAGGGATGGTATCATTATTGACAAGTAGATAGAGAAGGTCAGAACTAATCAGAGAAGAATGTTGGTGATAAACATCTATATATATAAAAGAGTGATGGAATTCGGGCACCAAGCAAAACAACAAAACTAAACACCCTCCAAACTCCAAATTTGACAACAGAATCCATTATCCATGCCTCCAGGTTGAAACAACAAAACATCGGGTCAGAACCTCCACAGGACCCACTCACCCCACACTCCTCCAAAACAAGGGCGGGAGAGGGAATGCCCAGCTTTGCCTTTCCCTCTCTCTGTTACCCCTCCTCCCATGACGTCACTCCCCGGCCTGCCGACAACGGCTGTTCCCTGCGCGCGCCCTGCTCGCAAGCCCCGCCCCCCTGGGAGCCGGAGCCACAGCTTCTCCTTCTGGCTGCCTCCTTCCCCTCACTCGCCGCCATCATCATGATCTCTTACCAGAGCACCCTCCTCAGCTTCTTCCCCAACTCAGAGAACACGCCAGCCAACCACACCGATGACAAGGAAGTCACAGGTACCTCCTCCAGGCCAACTTGAATACCATTGAATACCCTTGCAGCATCAAAGCTTGGCTGCTTCATGCCTAGGGGACTCCATTGATGGCCAACTTCAATACCATTGAATAGCCTTGCAGCATCAATGCCTGGCTACTTCATACCTAGGGGACTCAATTGATGGCCAACTTGAATACCATTGAATAGCCTTACAGAATCAATGCCTGGCTGCTTCATACCTAGGGGACTCCATTGTTGTCCAACTTCAATACCATTGAATAGCCTTGCAGCATCAAAGCCTGGCTGCTTCATGCCTAGGGGACTCCATTGATGGCCAACTTTAATACCATTGAATAGCCTTGCAGCATCAATGCCTGGCTGCTTCATACCTAGGGGACTCCATTGTTGCCCAACTTCAATACCATTGAATAGCCTTGCAGCATCAAAGGCTGGCTGCTTCATACCTAGGGGACTCCATTGTTGCCCAACTTCAATACCATTGAATAGCCTTGCAGCATCAAAGCCTGGCTGCTTCATGCCTAGGGGACTCCATTGATGGCCAACTTCAATACCATTGAATAGCCTTACAGCATCAAGGCCTGGCTGCTTCATACCTAGGGGACTCCATTATCGGCCAACTTGAATACCATTGAATAACCTTGCAGCATCAAAGGCTGGCTGCTTCATACCTACGGGGAATCCTCTTTAGGCCACCTTCCATGCCACGAAGAAAACCCCACTAAGGACTACGCCACAGCAACGCGTGGCCGGGTACAGCTAGTACTGTATAAAGTGAGGAATGCTTACAGGTCATCTATCTCCATTCAAGAATGATCATCTAAGGAACTGTTTACAAATACTTATATGGTGTTTTCCCAGGACAGGTTGAGTATTCTTTATTTGAAATGCTTTAGACCAGAAGCATTTTTAATTTTTTTTCTTCAGTTTTGGAATATTTGCATGTAAAGAATGAGATATCTTGAAGATAGTACTCAAATATATGAAATTCATTAACATTTAATATATATTGGTGTATACACAGTCTGAAGGTAATTTTGTGCACAAAACAAAATTTGTCTACACTGAACCATCAGAAAGCAAAAGTGTAACTATTTCAGCCAGTCGTGTGAGATTTTGGAGTATTTTGGATTTTCTGATAAGGGATACTCAATCTATAGTTTTAATGGCACAATGTCATAACCAGGAGTGAGGAGATGGAAAAGTAATCTTCAGTTTGCTAAGTGGGAAAATTGATTTTGTTCTTAAAATAACAATATGTTAACAGATGTTTTTGTTTCAGATGTTGTGGAAAAATATTATTTAAATTTTTTGTTTCTTAGTCTCCAACTCTATTGTATCTTTTTATATAAACAAGCAAGTAAAAGCCAAATGTGGAGTAAAAATGTGAGCAAGTTAACTAATGAGCAAGTTAAACTTGCATGAAAATAACATAAAAGCCAAAGATTGTATTGACAACCCTGGAACATTCCAAGATCAAATATAGGATTTGCTTAAAAGCATGTGGATTGTGGGGAATTCATGCAGGCATATTGATGAGGGATTATGAGCAGGCAATAGTTCTGGGGAGCAACATGAGGGCATTGCCTTCCATATATTTCTATCCTTCCATTAAAATTGGTGTTAGTCTCAAACTTACAGTATTGCAGAAACTTAAAACTCGTTGAACATTTAAAAATAGAATTTAGGCACTAAAAAAGGGAGGAGGCAAATTTACCAAGACAATGGAAATGCAGCCAATATTAATCTGAGATGTGAACGATTTTCAATGTCACATTGCTTCAATGAGAGAAACTTGAGAACTGAATGAAAATTTCAAAGGAGAACCCATGTCCTCATTTGTCCCTTCGATAGCTATACCCCTGAATCTGTGCCATGCTTCACAGCAGGTGAGTTTGTCTACATTATTACCTTTACAACTCATGAGGCAAAGTGCTGAATGTTCAGAAATGAAAACGCATGGACTGCATTCCCTATTTAAGAGCTCCTCATTGTTCTTTGGATGAGGAAGGTACCTGGTGTGAAAATGTCATCACTGGACGGTTATTAGTCTCAGCTTGCTAAGCAAGCTATGACTAACATAACAAATAGAATTAAACAAAACGAATGTGTAGCGAAATTATGGGACTACATAGATGCAGAAAGATTTCAGAACAATTCAGACTCTACACATGCACTATAATCCTGTTTTGGGCAGCAAACTGCAAACGTTTGGCCAGAGGACATGCAAAACAATGGCATTACGTAAAATGTTTGCTTCTCTGACTCATTCCCATTTCTCAAAATGAGATTCAATGTCATTCAGGGCTTAGTTCTGGTGAATTCAGCAGTGTCTCATTTGAGAAATTGGAAAAATTAATTATAAACTGTTCAGTACTCAGACTCATTTGTGAGTTTTCCTGCAGAGTTTCTCACTTTCAGCATCACCTGTAGTCATGTTTAGGGTCCAGGTTTGGCCTTTTGATAGCTACCTTTCTTCTATTACACAGTATTTCAGGAATCCATTAAGAAATTATAGAAAACTTTTGCTGCTCTGCTGAATAAATGTCCATTAAGTGCCTTCTCTGAGAAGCAGGCAAAGTTGGAACTGCAGAACAATTGGAGGAAGCATACAGATTTGTTATTATTCACTATTCACTGTGGAGTAGAAGCAATGAGAGAGACGCTCAGCTCTCAAAAATGTTCTCCTGAGGTCTAAATCTAGCAGTAATGGAAAGCAAGGTCTTACTGCCCTAACCTGAGATGATTTTAGCTTCATTTATAGCTGAGTAGTTCTTATTTGTATTTAATTTATATCCCACCTTTCTCTAGGCATGTTAATATCAGCTTACATCAAAGATTGACATAAAGTATTTCTAAATGTTTATAATAATTTTTAAAAACATTAAATAAACCATCCTATAATAAACATTAATATAAAAAGCTTTGAAACACATTTATAAAATCACAGAGTTTGAAAAGGGCCATCAGACCCAACTCTCTGCTCACTACATAATCTCCAGGTAGAACATCCCTAGTAGGAAGCCATCCAGCCTCTTTACGAAGATGTCCAGAGAAAGAGACCCTACTGCATCTCTAAGCATTGTCAAACTTTGGATATTTTGAAGTCAAGCCATACTTACCAATTTCTGGACCCTAGTACTTAAATAGCACCAAACAATTATGAGTTTGCAAGAACTGAGCAGGGCAGTGAATGACTAGGGTTGCCATGACTTGAAGTCAACTTGATGACAGATAATGATATCTCCATAATTTGATATGGAGATATAAAGTACCTGGTGATTGTGTTTAGGCATCTTCCCTGTGTCATTTTATCAGCTACAGTGGGGCACACCTTGTATAAAACTTAACATTTCCTATTTTGTTGGGAGGAGAACAAAGGAAATTGTATTGTTCATGAAGTGTGTAAAATATGCATAGAAGGGGTGAAGATTCATTTAATACCACCTGTCAATAATTATCCTTTATAAAAAAAAAAGTCTGGTCTATTAAGGGAGGCAGATTTTTTTGTTGTAAGGAAGGAGAAGATATGGTGTGACGAAGTCCATACATTACATTATCAAAATTCCAATAGTCCAGGTGTGTCCATAGTTTCTCATTTTCTTTTCTGTTGACAAGATTTCAATAGGTTTTTTGGCTCTAGTGATTCTAGATATCATTCCTGCACTTTCCACCTGACACAAACTGTTCTTTAGCCTATCAGTTATTGAAATGGACCTTCCAATGTCTGTGTGATATGAGTCACTGCTAGATCAATATGGTTGTGGTGGCTGGATACCTTCATGGAGTCTATCAAGAATATCTATATAAATACACGTGGAACGTAATTTGTTTCTAGCTTTATATTTAGTAACAAATTGTTTAGTGGTATCCCAGTGAATCTGCATACAGTTCCAAGTAAAATATCAGTACAGCATCTGCTCAGCAGAATATGTCCTAAATTAAGAACCTCTTTAACATCTTTTGGATCATCAATAATCAGAAAAATAAGGTCATTACAGAGTTTTATTCCCAACATACATGAAAATAGTTACTTCCATTTTCTTCCTCACCTACACTGACCATTTAATCCAGTTCGAAGCTAGATTCAAACTGTGGCAGTCACACAATAAACATCTACAAAAGTACATAGCAGTGTTCTGTGGTTTGTGTAATTCTATCTGGGCCCCAGACTGGTTCCGGGATTTCTTATGTAATAATCTACACAGCAAAATTTCTTTATTCAGTACCAGTTTGAAACTGCATTAAATGGTCAGTGTAGATGGGGCCATAGAGGAATTTTCTAATCCATTTGTCTCAAGCTTCAACAAAAGCTACTATTAAAGTTTCCAGTTCTGAATCAATTTTCCTCAGAATTAAGAATAGATGCCAAAAGAAGTCCATGTTCCTGGATGTAGCAGAGTTGAATTTGTGGGTGGGTTCAGATTGTCAATTGTTGCAGAAAGTGTTGGAACAGAAATAGCTGAATTTACCTAGGAGGTTGCTGAAGGTGCCACTTCCACATCTACCCACACCATGGTCTCTTGTTTCTTTACAACACTGGCTGGAACAAAATGCTCTGTTACCCTGATTCATATAGGATGCTGGACAAATAATATTTCCTTTTGCAAGTTGAGGCTTGTCAGTAGGCTTTACTGTCAGAAAATATTGCAGGAACCACCCAATCTTTCCTCAATTTGTTCTGAAACTTAGTGGGGGTAGGGGGAGAAAGCCCGTAATAGGTGTGAATAAAAAGATGTAATTTGTTCATTGAGTTCTCATGGAATACTCTGGGATAAAAGAAGTATCATGTGGATTTCAGAAATATGTACAACTGTATGCACAGCTAAAAGAATTGCAAGATTCTGATGTAAATATCTCATCAGTTCTCTACTGAAAGCCAATTTTGAAATGGTGTAATGTCTGTTGCTTAAATGTTTAAATCTTCTGTAAATACCAACATTTACCCATTTACCTTGAGAACAAAACCAACAGGGACCAGAAAAGAAACAGTTTTACTGTCATATTTCCTATCGTCTACTGAAAATACACAACACAGTATGCATAGTTAATGGTGAATAGCCATAACGAAAATGCCTCATTTGAGTGTGTCTTGAGCAACTCAAACTTGCATTGTCAATATGACAGAAATGTGACTGTTTTTCCCCTGTGCTATGAATGGAGGTCTTGTTATTACTTTTTAAATTTCCCCAGAGGTTAATATTAGGCTTGAGCGATCCATGAAAAAATTGATTCTAAACTCGTTTCAAAAGTAGGGGGCGCCAGCGTTTCGTTTCTGATGTCATTTCCGAATTTTGCCCCCCAAAAAATTCAAAATTAATGAAAATTCGTTATTTTCTAAATTAATTCGTTATAATGGCGGACGCGCATGCGCACCGGCCAAAAAAAAACAGCATGAGGGGAGATTTTACAGGACTCTCCCGCCCTCATTTTTTGAGTGATCTTCTTCAAACTTGGTACAATGGTAGAACACATTTAACACTGATAGCTCACCAAAATTTGGAACGTTTCCCTTATCCTCTGATTTTTGGCGAATTTTCATAGCTTTTATAATAAACCATTTTTTAATAATTGCAGAAATCTGTTCCTGGTTTGAAAGTCTTAGTTCCTGTTTCATTGGGTTGTCTTTACTGTGAAAGTCATTGTTCTACTTCAGAAACTTTGTTTTTGTGGCTGAAACTTTGTTAAATTGGTGGACCAAACCATAATATGTTCCATCCATGTCGCTTGCACAAAGTTCAGGCAGTGTCATAGATTTTGCCATGTTTCTATGACAGAACCAATTAGGAAATGACATTTATCACCCAGGAACAGAAATCATAGTACACCATCAAATCCTTCCTGACAGATGGCCATCAGCCTCTGAATAAGGAAATTAGTTCCTGGTTTGAAAGTGCTATTTCCTGTTTCATTGGCTTTTCTGGGCTGAGAGTGTGTGACTTGCCCAAGTGGGTGGCAGAGTGGGGAATCAAGCCACAATTGGAGTCCAAAATTCAAACCTCTTCCTCCCTCCTTCTCTCTAAACTTCTCATACCTTCCAAGAATTCACATACTGTATGAAAGTTTGGTCAAGATGGTCAGAGGAGGGCAACTAAAATGATCTAGGGTCTGGAGAACAAGCCCTATGAGGAGTGGCTTGAAGAACTGGGCATATTTAGCCTGCAGAAAAGAAGGCTGAGAGGAGACATGATGTATAATATGTGAGGGGAAGTCATAGAGAGGAGGGAGCAAGCTTGTTTTCTGCTGCCCTGCAGACTAGGACACTGAACAATGGCTTTAAACTACAGGAAAGGAGATTTCACCTGAACATTAGGAAGAACTTCCTCACTGTGAGCTGTTCAGCTGTGGAACTCTCTCCCCGGGCTGTGGTGGAGGTTTCTTCTTTGGAGGCTTTTAAGCAGAGGCTGGATGGCCATCTGTTGGGAGGGATTGGATGGTGTCTTCCTGCCTGGCAGAAGGGGTTGGGCTGGATGGCCCACGAGGTCTCTTCCAACTCTACTGTTCAATGACGCTATGATTCTAAGTGAGGACAAAAGGGGGTGGGGAATGTTAAGAGGAGAGAGGGCCTGGAACACCTGGGAATTGTAGTTTGCAAGTGGGCATAGTACTATTGGAGAAACGTTTGCTTCAGCCCAATGCTTTTATAAATGGTCAATATTCAGAGGCTTCGTTCTCCTGCATTTTGAAAGCTATTATGATGAAATTTGCCAGAATGAAAGCAAAAATTAAGTACTCTTAGCCTATCAAGTTTCATAATGTTTGACCCATCCACTGATTTTTGGGGATTTCTGAAGCAACATTTTTTTAAAATGTTAGCAGATCGATAGCTACGCCTCCCTGTCCTTCTTCCTTCCACTTTGATTGGCTTGCTAAGGCTTCTGGGAAATGGAGTTTTTTCTCTCGTTATGGCGAATTGCTTCATTAATGGTCAATATTCAGAGGCTTCGTTCTCCTGCATTTTGAAAGCTATTATGATGAAATTTGCCAGAATGGAAGCAAAAATTAAGTACACTTAGCCTATCAAGTTTCATAATGTTTGACCCATCCACTGATTTCTGGGGATTTCTGAAGCAACATTTTAAAAAAATGTTAGCAGATCGATAGCCACGCCTCCCTGTCCTTCTTCCTTCCACTTTGATTGGCTTGCTAAGGCTTCTGGGAAATGGAGTTTTTTCTCTCGTTATGGCGAATTGCTTCATTAATGGTCAATATTCAGAGGCTTCGTTCTCCTGCATTTTGAAAGCTATTATGATGAAATTTGCCAGAATGGAAGCAAAAATTAAGTACTCTTTGCCTATCAAGTTTCATAGTGTTTGACCCATCCACTGATTTTTGGGGATTTTTGAAGCAACATTTTTTTTAAAATGCTAGCAGATCGATGGCCATGCCTCTCCCTTAGGCATGCCAACATGGCTTCTCCTCTCAGAGGGGCTACAGCTTCATCCGAAGACATCAGAAACAAACGAAAAAAGGTACTTTTATTATTCAAATTCGTAATATTTGTAAGGGCAGTGAGCAGATGGTTCAATATCAATTCAAAACTGCTTACGAAACGAATTTTTAACGAATTTAACGAAATAACGAAAAATTTGCTCAAGCCTAGTTAATATATGTCTTACTGGTAATTTTAAAAAGTCTTACAAATCATTTTAAAATAGGAAGGTCTCAGCTACCAATTCTAATACTATAACCTTTGTGTGCCCCCAAGGCTTCAACTGTGAGACACAGTCACAATATTCCTTTCTTATAAATGTGACTTAAAACCCATGTCTAAGGTACATCACTGAAGAAGACTGTACAGATTGTCCATGATTTCAAGAACAATTCTACCCATTTCTTTTATCAGGATTTTGCACTGATCCTCAATCTATTTTCAAGTGGAAATCTGTCATTTGTCAATCTTCAGCACACAGATACAATATGGTATACATCTTTTTTTATAATGACTTGTAGATTGACAAATAATTTTCTCTAGGAGGGAGATTCTCAGTGAAGATGCTGTCAACTGCTTCCACAATACACAGTTATAGCAGTTTGATATCACCTTAACTGTAATGATTCTGTCCTACAGAATCCTGTGATTTCCAGCATTAATAAGGAGTTAATGCTACAGTAAAGGGACTGGATTAGACCTTTCATCAGAGAATTGTTAATTCCTCACTGAATTACAAATGACAGAATTATATAGGGTAGAGCAGTGGTTCTCCACCTGTGGATCTTCTTCGGGTATTTTGGCCTACAATCCCCAGATATCCCAGCTAGTTTACCAGCTGTTAGGATTTCTGGGAGTTGAAGGCCAAAACATCTGGGGACCCACAGGTTGAGAACCACTGGGGTAGAGCCATGCCTATTAAAGTGGTACCATATTGCTTTAAATGTGTAGTTTAGATGCTTTCAGATTGTGGCCCATGAATTCGATTCAGGCAATCTACTGAAAATTAGTAAACATTTAAACTGCATTTTATGTACTTTTTCTAACAACATAGCTTGAAGTCATTTTTTTGAATATTTCCCATGCAGAATTCTGGCCCCTACATGATGTATAGTAACCTTTTTCAAAGCTGTATAGAAGCTAGCTCCAGTGCATTTTTTCAGTTTGATTCCCTGAGTTCTGTGAGAGCTAGTGGATTTCAAATCCGTGGCAGTGGTGAATGCACTTTGTCTTTTAGTCTGCACATTAAAGGGGCTATCTGAGGTGTCTCCCAAATAAAACCTTAGATGTCTACTTTAGAGTCCAGATTAACATGCCACATGGATTCACTACCTCACTGACACAGAAGTCACCAGCTGCCACTAATATGTTCTTCAGGTCTCTGCATTATGCACAACAGTCTTTTCCATGCAGATTCATCAACGCTCAAACTGGTAATAACAACAGTTTCAAAATCAGAAAGTTTTCAGCAGATGGCTTTCCTCTGGCAGGCCATTTCACAATCTGGGGGTGGCCAAAGAAAATATCCTCTGAATCCTGAAAAGAAAGTGAGGACAAAAGCTCCCACTGAGCATCTCCCCTGGGTTTTCCAAATAAACAATTTGGTTAAAAGGTAAAGGTTTTCCCCTGCCGTTAAGTGCTCATCTCCATTTCTAAGCCGAAGAGCCGGCATTGTTTGTAGGTGTCTCCAAGGTCATGTGGCTAGCATGACTGCATGGAGCACTGTTACTTTCCTGCTGGAGCGGTACCTATTGATCTACTCACATTTACACGTTTTCCAACTGCTAAGTTGGCAGAAGCTGCAGCTGACAGCGGGGGCTCACTCCGCTCCCTGGATTCGAAATGCCGACCTTTTGGTCAGCAAATTCAGCAGCTCAGTGGTTTAACTCACCGTGCCATTGGGGGCTTCTAATAATTATTTGTTTAGTGGGCTCCAAATAACGTAGGAAATAGTTACAGAAAGTAATTTTGGCCAGTCTGCTGTATACCTTCAACTCCCCCTCCAATTAATCTCCTATTGTCTCAAATTTTCAGCAATTTTTTAAATTACTAGTTTCTCCATGCTCCTCAAATGTTCCCCCTCTGTCCTCAGCTTACTTTATTTGCTGAAAATGAGTTCCAAGTAGTTTGCAGTCAGAGGGAGGAGGGCCGAAATCTTGTTTTTTTCTCTCAGAGCAAAAAAATAATAATAATACTGCTGCAGCTGTTCCTAGCTTAGGTGTTCTCCCTCATTAATAATGTTTGCCAACTTAACCACACCCTGGTGTTGCTTGGCAGATGTGTCCTTGTTTTCATTTGTGAAATGCTTGGGAGAGGGTTATTAGTCTGATATCAAGAAGTACAACTACTCAGCTGATAACACCCTGACTTCCAGCTTTGAAGAATATTAACTCTGCACAGAGGAGCTAATTTGAGATTGTTCTTCTCAAATCCACACCCATGTTTTAGTCCAGTAAGTGTGTATTGTCATACTGATTTATCTACTTTAATTTACAAATTTTTGAAAAGAGCATTGCGTTTAGATGTGTTATTTTGGCAAGAAAAATGTGTGGGAAGAAAATGATTAACACCTTCCCTTGCATGCCATTGTTCTGATCCAGACTTGGAGTCCTCACCGTTGGCTTCTGTCTTGAAAAATGACTAGTTCTATACACACTTTAAAGAATTCAAACTTATTCAATATGATGCCTGACCCTTAATTTGAAATTCTCTAGTCTCAACCAATTTTGACTACTTGTGCTACAATCCTTTTAATGGCCTCTGTATCCATTTCTAGTAAAATACAGCCTCTCTAAGTATTATCTAGACGAGTAGTTCCAACCTTTTTTTTCCACCAGGAACCACTTGACCAAGGACCTCTATCCAACATTAGTACTAAAAGGGTTACAAATCAGTTTTTGGTCAACTTTAGATTTGGTTTGGTTATTTGCGGGTGCCGATTCAGAAAATTGCACTGGATAGACCACATCAGCTCTAGTTTCTGATACAGAACATGTGCCATCCAGTATTCGCCACCTGTTCACCCACAGAAAACCATAAGCTATAGCTGATTCTCCTTGCATGTCTCGCTGACCTTATTTTACATCTCGTGGCCCACAGGTTGGGAACCACTGTTTTAGGTCCTCCAGTATGACTCTATGGTATTCTTGGGTTTGAAGTTTTTTAATTTCAATGCGGCTCACTAGTTTCAATGAAAGCCAAGAACACATTGCTTGCAGATAACGGGAGTTGCACTGTACTCACAACAAAAATGAAACTTATGGAATACCTACATTATTAATTAAATAATGCTAAACATTGTTATTTGTATGTATCATCATGTTGTGTCTAACCTATGATGTTTCTAAGACAACTCTATCATTGAGGTTTTTCAACAAAATTTGTTCAGGAGTAGTAGTGTTTGCCATTGCCTTATTCTGAAACTATAGGACTTGCCCAATGTTAGCCAGTGGGTTTTTATGCTCTTCTGGGAATTTAAACTCTGGTTTTCAAGACTCTGAGTCTAACACTCAAGCCACTTCGACACACTGGAATTTTATATCTGTAGTTTGGAGAAAAATCAGCACCTTAATATGCTATAAAATATTTAAGCAAATGTATTTGTTTCAAATTATTAATTCCTGTCACCTTCCTTTCCCTGGGGAAGGTGTATTAAAGGGGAAAGAAATGAATAGGGGATGAGACTGAATCCAGAATTCATTTTTAGGTCATCAGATCTCCTACTGAACAAGTCCACAGTAGCTCCAAAGCACTGGAATGTTGTTGTAAAAAATGAAAACATGTAAAATGAGAAGACATCTAATGCCAGCCTTCTGGTGGAGACTAGATTTAGGCTTAAGACAGCTGGTGCCAGAGCATTTGCTTGTTAATGTTCCGATGCTTTGGAATGCCTTGCAAGTCGATACCAGGCCAGCAGAATCAATTAGGGATCTTAAGAGCAACATTAAGACATTTCTGATGTGATCATTTTCTTACTTCAAGGAACAGCTATTACACCCCAGATTGTTAGATGATAGAAACGTGATGCATAATTAATTGTGGCCAGGCAAAGCAAAGAAGAGAAGAATGGGACTAGCCTTCTCCAAACCGGTGCTCTTCAGATGTGTCAGGTTATAATTTCTAGCATTTTTAGACAGCACATGATAATGTAGCACCACAACATTCTGCAGCATTTTGAAGACACCAGACAATTGGGGGAAAAGACTATTGCATCCATCCAAAAAGGTCTTCGAACAGAGGATGTTTCAGAGGGTTATTAATGCTAAGTCATTGCTTCCTATGAAGCAGGCATCCTCAAACTGTAGCCGTTTAGTTGTTTGGGCCTCCAACTCCCAGAATTCCTGACCATTGAACAAGATGGCCAGGGCTTCTGGGAGTTGAAGGCCCAAAGAGCTGGAGGGCCACAGTTTGAGGATGCCTGACCTAATTACTATTAAAAGCTGAAACTTCTCTTTTATAGATTCTTGGATCTCACCATGTGATACTCAGAATGTCTCCTGCGTCATTTTTAATATACTCTGGTAAGAGATAAAGATTATTTGCCTGTAATAATTGTTATTCTGCTTAATAGATTAAAACAATAACAACAAAAATAAGACAAATTTTTAATTTTTAGTCAAAATCAAAGTGCACTCAATAAATCAATAGGATCTTAATAAATCAACATTTCTCTGAGTACCACTGGTTCAGTGGATCTGCTATATTTGGAAGGAACAATGGTATTTCATTTCTTCCAATTATCTTGTTTTAATAGAGACAGTTCTGATTACTCCTCTATCATCCGAGTTTTAAAATGTCTCTCCTTTTCCAATCTTTCTCTTCTTCAGATGCTGCAAATTGAGTCCAAAGTGCAAAACTAGTTTGAACTCAACTCAGCAGGAGGAGAGGAAGGGGTAGAATCCTATGCTTCCCTATAGGCTGACACAAAAGTGAACTGCTGCACCCTCTTTTGGTTCATATGTTCTTCCTCAAGAACACTTGCCATCTTAACCATGCTCTGATGTTTATTGGCTAGTTTTTATCTGTGAAATGTCGGAGGACATGGCATTTAGGTCTAAAGCAAATGGGAAATACATAGGCTACAAAATGCTGGATTACAACTTTCAGAAAGCATAGCCTCCTAGAAAACATATCTAGGTAGTAGGTATTGTAATTTAACAACACATAAAAGCTCCCGCAACTACCGTCCCTGGTCCAAAACAACTGTAATACTGGACCATTTTGAAAAGTTGTATTTTTGAAGCAGAACTTTCAGAATTGTCAAGCACCATAGCCACTGAGGGTTTCTGGGGCTTGTAGATATCCAAGTAACTTTGACAAGCTTAGGTTCTAGCATAACCACAGAGAAGGTCCACTCTCTTGAACTTACTGAGTTCAAAGGAGATGGAGACCAGGGTTTCTGATATAGATTTTAAAATGGGCAAGAATGAATCACAATAGATAAACTGTCTACTTGAAACAAGGAAGCAACTGAACAACCACATTTTCCAGAGCTTCAGTTTTTTGTTCCTGCACTAATACTTTTTAAGGGTCTATCATGATTTTTAAGGCAGCCCCCTGCCCCCCTGCTCTGTGTGTCTATGTGCCTGGGGGATAAATCAATTGCATTTAGACTTTTCTCCCTTCACTCTCACCAACCTAGACTTTCATCTCTTTCCCTTTCTCCCTCTGCCCAATGCTGCTTGACATTTACCAGAACCCAGTGTGATTTAGTGACCTTGGGCATAGTGTGCACTTTAATTTGTCAATTTGGGAAATTAATTTGTGGAAGAATGAGTTGAAGCCAGAGGTCAGGCAGTTGGAGTGCAGACCTGCTGACAGGTTGACTATCCATGGGGGGCTAATGAGAACACACCCCTAAGTGAACGGAACAAAAGCAGACAGATTACACTGCCTGGTTTGTTGACTGGAATCAATAACATCAGGCAGTTGTGCCCACATTTCTGCTATGATTTCACCTCATGCTGCTCAAGGAGTTATTCAGGTATATCCAGAACTCTCTTCTGTTGAGAGGACACTGGCTTTAGTCAGCTTTCATAAAAATGAAGGGCTTACAAGGGTTGCCACCTTCAAACCTAGCAAATTATATGCTAGCCAATAATCTTCTCTTTTTTTTGCAGAGCCAATCTTTTTTATTATTTTTTATTTTTTAAATTAATTTTTATTATTATTATTTGAGAAAAAGTTATAATTATATAAACATATTCTATACAGTTCTCCCTCTGTTATTTACATTCACCCCTGTGCTCCCCTTCTCCAGAGCCATCTCTTCTTCTGTAGTCCCACCAAAAGTTCAATTCCTCATTTGGAGGTAAATTCCCGTCTGCTTTTTCCAATAATTTTTCTAGAAATTTTCTCCAAATATTTTCAAAATCATTTTTCCCACAATCCCTTCTTTACTTTTAAATTTGATGTTAGTTTGTCATTCAGTGCCATTCTCCAAACTTCTTTATACCATTCAATAATTTGTATTTTCATTTCTCCTTTCCAATATTTTGCAATTAGTAATCTAGCTGCTGTTAATAGCATGTCTATTAATCCCCCCCCCCTCTTATCTTTCTCATCCTCTTTTTTTAATTAAAAGTAATTGTAAACATGTAAAAGATTTTTGGGAATTGGTTATAAGGGAAATAGAAAATATTATGAATATAAAAATTAGAAGGAATCCAGTGGAAATATTACGAGCCAATAATCTTCTCCACTGGTAGAGCCATACGAACAGGGCAGTCAAAGATTTCTTGCAACTACACTCTTATCTATGAATAGCGTGCTGTAATAGTCTAATATAGAGCTGCAGAATAGGCCACTAATGCCAATTATTATGAAAGTGATGGTAGTATAAACAGCACTAAATCCAGTGGGGTGATATTAGAGTGATATGATATTGATAACAGTATAAATTATCCTACAACAACTGAAGACTCATTATGCATGGGAAAACTTTGATAATACTGTATGACACTTTTATCCATGGAACTCTTTCAGACACTTCCAAACTCTAAGATTCTCTGATTCTTACCTTTTTGGGCTACCTTTTGAAATAGCACCTCTTGAGCCACATCGTCTTGTTTTCTGCTTTGTGAACAAAGATGTTCTAGAAGGAAATCTAGGCCATTTGTAGACCATGGGTATGATGGAGTGATTATTCTGTAACATAACTCTACTGGAACATTCTGTGTCTGATTCATTACTGTTACTTCATTTAATCTTTTTTCAGGGGTTCTGAAGAATCCATGTTCTTAAATGGAAGAAAACATGCATGAGGAATCAATACATGCAATGATATAAAGGCCTACCCATTCACTAATGCTAGGGACAAGAGAAGGATCTTACCTTCATTGTGAAACTCTTACACAATCTTAGTGATGAAGATCAGCCTTATGCAAGGCATGATAGAGCCATTTTTTCCTCCTTAGTTTACACAAGTCATGCTACTGTATACTTAGGAACAGCTGCTCAGCATTTTAAAGCAATCTGTTGTATCCACTGATTTCAAGACTTATCGGCAGCTGCTGCTGTAGCTCTCACTGCAGAACTTCAAAAGATAGTTAAAAGCAGAAGTTCCAGCCTGTCTTATATAACAATATTTTGTATCTGCAACCTTGACTCTTCTTCTTGGATTTTTTTAAATAAGGAAAACCTTTCTCTTCCATAGTGATATCTCAAGCAATAATTTCCCAGCAGAAACATTATTTTAGATAGATGTCAGATAGTAGAAGAATGATACACATGATAATTATAAGAGCCAGACACACTGGAAATTACCAAAGACAGCCCTCAGCTTGGCCTAAATTTGTGTTGGCATTATGGCTAGTTGATGGTATATATAGTTTAACACATTAACACACTTCAGTAGTTTTTAACCAGAAGAGTAGATCTGGTGAAAGATTCCTCTGCCAGTCTATCACTATTAGTTGGTGAAAAAAGGTTTTGACAGCAGAAGCTCTTTTCTCCCAGTTGAATAGGCTTGTGCTAACCAGCCAGAACCACTTTGAGTAGGATTGCATTGTAAACAATGAAATGAGTTATAGAAAATTTAGCTGCTGCTACTATTCTATCCAGAGTTGTCACTAACATTTTGCCTACCATAAATCAAAGGAAATTGGGGCAAAAGGGGGTTGTTGCTCAAGAAAAACGTTCCAATTATGTTTTCCTTTACTACACATCCACCACATATGGTAAAAGTTGCCTTGGTGAGTTTCACATTTCCAACAAGTGTTGTTCAAATCTTTATACATTTTTGATAGTTTTGTCAGAGTTAAATGAAATATGTGCATTGTTTTCTTGAAGTTCTCTTGAACATGGCTAACCTAAAACATGAAATGGAAGTCGCCAGCTACCACTGCCCCTTCTGCCCTGATCCAGGAGAAGATGTACATACAAACCATCTTAAATTACACATTTGTAGGTCTCCAACAGAATTCAGGCCACTGTGTCTACCTATCTTTTACTTTACAGGTTAAAAAAAGCCCCAGCATGTGCAGGACAATTACTGGACTATGGACAGATGGCATGTGGGAAAGGATTAAAGAACAGTTTAAGTCTTCTGCTTTAAAAGATGTGCCTTTTTAAAACAAAGGAACACTTTTGAATTGCAGTGTCTGGCTGTAAAATCAGATTTATTTGGAAACAGAGTCCATTGAAGCCAATGGGGCTGAGATTTGCTTTTGAGTAACCATTCTTAAAATTGAACTACACATTTATTTTCATGTGCATTTCACATAAAATAGAAAGGTCAGGAGATGAGGAGGAAGGACTGGAAAGCAGTGGCAAAACCAAAACATAATATTTGTTCTTTGCTTTCAAATAACATCTTGAGTAACGGCCACCTTTTTTTAGACAAAGCTGACTGGGGTTAACATAGGAAGTGCACTAGGACCTAGAGGAAACAGTTTTGCACATCCACCCTCTACTTTCCTCCAGAAAGAAAAATATTATCCACGGAAACAGAAACACACAAAGACACAAAAGCGAGTCTGGGCTAAAGATAAACAACAATGCCATGACTTTCCCCCAATTAAATAAAGTAAAATATTCAGAAATATTGTTAAACTATTTCTCTCACCAGTGATTGTGTATAGAAGATTCAGTTCATATATTTTGGTTTACCCTAAAACCTCATGAATCCAATCTATAATTGTTATATATCATCTCTGTTTTTAATTACTTCTATACTATCTGTGTATGACTTCTGCTTCCCTTGGCAATAGTCTCCCAAGACTAGATTTAATATATTTTAGCAAGTAATTGTACCCAGCAATTTACAAAATATCCATTATGCAGTCATGCTTATTGCCGTCTGAATAGAAGGGAGTGGAATGCATTCCTTTATGGGGATGTAAAATTTAACATGTTTCATTTCACTTCCTTTCAAGTTTAGTAGACAGACTATTGAGAGAGAATTTTGTCCACTCTCCCGATAACAGTATCACTCAGAGTCAAGCAATGGCCTGGATCCATACCTAGGCATATTTAAACTACAGACACTGAAATTAATGAAATTAATGAAAGTTAAGTGAAAACAATTTAAGTCCATTGATTCAGTCACTGGGTCTGTTCAGAGTATGGAAATGTTATTTTTATATTACAAATCCCAGTATCCTCAGCCAGGGCATGCATTGCCTGTTAGGGTTGTTGTCCAAAGTCTGAATGTAATTCTTACCGTCAACTACAGCTGACATTTTGTCTCAACTGAACTTATAGAAGTAGTGGTGAGCTCTCTTGGATTTCCATTCCATTTATAGGTTCCCCTGATGGCCTATCTACTAGTGTTGTGCATTTGTATGGAATTGCTATCCCTTTCTGTATGTTCCATTTGTATGGCCACATTTTTATTTTTGAGCGCTGCTTCTGAAAATGGGTGCTTATACAAATGGCGTTTCATAAAAGTTCCAGAAAACCCCCCAAATATTTTTGTGCCTGGCAGGCATGGGCACTTCGCTCTTCTTCCCCTCTTAACTATGTAAAGCAAAAGGGGAAAAAAACTTACTGTAACTCCACTGCCGTGTGTGGACACAGCACATCTTCACACGCATTTTGGGCCTGCTCACCAGATGCATTCTCCTTGGAAAAAGACTGTGTGTGGCAAGCGGCCCCTCCAGCAGGCCTTGAAGCAGAGTGCCAAAATAGCACATCTTATTTAGCGCTCTGATTCAGACCAAATGCCAAGCAGATCTTCAGGGTCTGAAGTGGAGTGCCGAGTAAGATGTGCTATTTCGGTGCTTTGCTTCAGGGCCTGCTGGAGGGCCTGCTTGCCAGATGCAGTCTTTTTCCAAGGAAAACATGCATGCGTGCCAGACCCTGAAGATGCTCTGTGTCCACACACGCCAATGGGGTTACCGTAAGGTTTTTTCCCTCCTCTTTGCTTTACACAGTTAAGGGGGGAGAAGCGCCCTTGCCTCCCAGGGCCTGCAGCCCTGGCAGGCACAAAAATCAGACAACAAACAGTTTCCGTAATGGAAGTAGGTGTACCATTTTATGCATTTCAGAAACACAAATGAAATGGATGAAACAGTAACTGAGCCCATGTCTACTATCTACACAATACCATTGCTTGGTAGTTTCCCAATTTCTTCACAATTTTTTCTCCCATTCTCAAAAGTTGAACTATTTCTCCTAAGGGTCATTTATGGACATAATTAACAACATCTTAAGGCTAAAATGCCCTAATAGTTTTGATTAGTCTTTCTGTCTCTAGCTTCATTAAATAATCTGATCAATTATCTGAAAGTCAAATTTTTCCTACATAGTAAAAGAAATTCCTCACTGAGAAGGCAAGGTCTAAATAAATAATATCATTATTATTAGTAAATACATGAATGGAGACTGCTGGCTAGCTAGCTGGTGGGTACAATTTTGCTACAGAGTGCAGGGATTCTGTATAATGTATATTTCTCTCTGTCAGTATACTTTAGAGATGTCATGATTTTAGGATTATGGCATGTAACTTATAGTTGTTAAGAAAAGAGTACTTGAATAAGAAAGCCCCCGAGTATGAAATCACAGGGGGACAGAAGCTGCAGAACTTCCTGATTCTCACTTGGGTCAGCAGTAGAGTGCTCTGGGAATAACTTCTCTTGTGGGATTTTGTTGCTTCTACTTCCTGTCTTGGCTGCAAGTAGGAAGTAAAGACAGGCAATGAAATAATAAGCAAACTCTTGTGAACCATTTCCATTACTAAAACAAAAAAAAAAACCCTGGGTTAATTAGGGTTGCTAGATATCTATATATAACTTTGCAACTGTCTGTGTGTACCCATGCTTTTGCTCTGGATTTTATCACAAGGAAGTCAAACCAATTCTGAAGCAGGACCATCACCTGTCATACAACATTGCAATACCTCCACCCCACACTTAACCCAGCCCTGCTATTGATGCCAATACCATTATGTTCCCATCATCTACCCTTTGCAATGGGTCTGTCCTGCTTCTATGCCAACATGCTAGCAGTGAAGTGATGTTAGAGGGAGGGAGTCTGCTTCTCTCGTATTATTCTCCATTATTATTCTTGAGTGGTCTACTTGACATTTTACTTTAACATTTCACTTTTTTGTTAACCATTGCTGGAACTGTGAAATCACTTTAAATCAAATCAAATCACGCGGTTTCAGAAGTGTGGGGAAGTTACCTGCAAGGATACATGGAAGGATGATTATGGGCCTGTGCAGTTGCGGGAATGAAGGGAAATGTGATAATAATACCATTCTGGTATGTATCCACTATTGATGAACATGTGATTATTGTGGAATAATAGCTTTGTGTTATAAAGTCCTAAGAGAATGTTTACTGCCTTTAGGGTTGTACACACAGTGTCATCTCATGATTCATGTAGCCTGTAATGCTTCTAGGGTTTGAGATGCTAGTTTTGCACAAATGCGTGTGCATGTCCATATACCTTTAAGGAGAAGGGCTTCTTAGGGTCAAGGAATTGCAGCCTAGTCAACATGTTGAAAATATGAAGCGGTGGAAGAACAAGGTAAAGGTTTTCCCCTGACATTAAATCTAGTTGTGTCTGACTCTGGGTGCTGGTGCTCATCTCAATTTCTAAACCCAAGAGACAGCATTGTCCATAGACACCTCCATGGTCATGTGGCCAGCATGACTGCATGGAGTACCATTACCTTCCCGCTGGAGCAGTACCTATTGATCTACTCACATTTGAATGTTTTCAAAGTGCTAGGTTGGCAGAAACTGGGGCTAACAACGCCCAAATCCATTCCCTGGATATGAACCACGGACCTTTCAGTCAGCAAGTTCAGCAGTTCAGTGGTTTTACCCGCTGTGCCATTGGAGGCTCCTAGAAAGAACAAAGTCTTGTAGACAAGCCCATTCTACTTTATAGTAGCCCTAAAGGATACCACTGAGGAGATTCTTAAAATTATGCAGGCTAGTAGAGTTCCTACACTTGAAACTGGAGAAAGCTCCTGTAATTTTAATGGCTTTACAGAGAAGGTAATTTCTGCAGATTTTTCATGTCACACAACCAGGTAACAAGCAACACCGGCTTAAATTCCCTCCTCTGCACATCTCTTTAGGTACAGGAGCCACCTCCAGTTTTCACTTTGAAAACCCTAGGCCTAAGTCATAAAGATTTCTCTGTCTCATCCTGCTTGAATGCACAGATAAAACAAGCAAGCAGCAAAATAGCAGTGATCACCTGACCACATCCAGCTCTTGTTTATTTTTGGCATAAGTCTACCTACAGGGGTGGAGAAAAAGTGTAAGGCAGGGCTGATTATCCATAATTGACGGAGCTGGCTCCGATAGCAGATGGGTTGTAGCATGTGACAGGTCTAGCTCGGAGGCAGCCTGGTTAGATGCCACCTTATTAAAAAGAAGAACACACAAGAATGGAATGATAGGCTTTCAAACAAATCAGATGCAGGCATGAAATAACTGGTCTCTGTAACATTAGAAATAATTTCTACACGTCTTTGCCCCAATCCATTCAAGATTCAAGATAAACGTGTTGCAGCACTCAGGCTGTGTCAACATTTTGGTAACCACTTCTTGCATTTGCACATGGTTGTTTAAAGACGGCACACCTGGGAATGCATGGCTGAGGGAAATTGGGTCCTCAAGATGTTTTGGTCTACAAGTCTCCTGATCCCTTACTATTGACCATAAGTCTGATAAAGATTGATACACAGTTGGTTCCAATAACAATGGAACCAGGACAAGAACAATTAAGATTAAAAGTGGGACTAAACAAGGTTGTCCACTCTCCCCTATCCTATTTGCTTTGGCAATAGAACCTTTAGCAAATTTTATCAGGAATAATGACAAAATTAAAGGCTTTAAAATTGCAAGGGGATTAATCAAAATTAACTTATTTGTGGATGATTCCATGGTTCTAATGGGATCACCAGAGGACTCTATAAAATAAGCTTTAAAAAAGTTTTTTATTGTAAATACCAGTGGAATAATAACAAAATCCATCACCATTTCAATATACACATCCAATTATATCTTCTCAGTAACATTACACTTGCTAATTCCACCTTTATCTCCCACTTATGTCAATTGGTTTTTCACCCCCCCTCCCCCCACCCCCTGAGAACAGTACTTTATTTCATTCAGATATTATTTTAATTGATCAATCGTAAATAGAGAATCATCCAATTCTTTATATTTTCTTTGTCCTTTGACTTTATCTATCAATATTCCCCATTTCAGATCCCAGTTCTTTTTGACACCATCAAGAAATTTGAGAATCTATCAGGGTTGGCCATTAACATCTAAAAATCAGAAATTTTACATAAAAATCTGACTTTGAAAGAGTTAAAAGAAATACAAACCAACTCTGGGATAAAATTAGATGAGAAGAAGTTAAAATATTTAGGTGTTTATATCCCCAAAAATTGAAACAATATAATTCAATTAAATTATAACCATTTATGGAAAAAAGTAAATAATCAAATTTGTAATTGGAATAACTGGAACTAGGATATATCAAACAAAATTAAGATAGTCAAAATGATGGTTCTCCCCAAAATTCCTGTTCCAAGTCCTTCCATATAGTATCCCCACCAAAATAATTAAGAAATGGGACAATTCAATAAAAACTTGGATAGCAGGAGGAAATAAAAATAGAATTGCCAAGTCAGCATTTTACTCCTCAGAACAAAATGGAGGATGGGGGGCACCTAATCTACAAGACTATTATGAAGCCTGCCAATTAACAAGATTGTTAGAATTAGATTTTGATGACTCAAGAAGATGGGTCAGAATTGAAAAAAACAATAAATGGATGGCATAATTGCCTGTGTTTAAAAGGATGGACAGACAATAAAACTCTAAAAGAAATCAAAGGAGGACCAATGATCTCATCCATGGAGTGCTGGAAAAAATGGCAAGGTAAATTACCAATAAATAAAGTAGATATACTCCCAATAGGTTTTTAGACAATAAAAAAGAGCAGATATTTGTTGAAGTGATAACAAATTTAAAACGAAATGCAATGAAATTGATAAGAGACCTCCTAAACACAGATGGGACAACTACGGATTGGGAAACGATATAAGACATTTGTGGTCAAAGTAACTGGCTTCTTTGGAATGGAATGAAACAAAGGATTATGAACTGGAAGAAAAAGGAAGGTCCAGAAACAGATTTTGACCAAATTTTAAAGTGGAAATTAGAAAAGGAGAAAGGCTGATGGGTTTTATATGTAAGAAATTAATTGAAAAACAATATAAATTGAAACAAACATTGGCCGAGATATGGAAAGAAGATTTGAATATAAGTGACTAAGACATTGAATACTGGATCAATTCAATTAAAAAAAAATCAAACACATAAGGATTAGAGAAACACACAGGAAAATACTGACTAAATGGTATAGAACCCCAGTCCAATTAGCTCATGTAACTAAATCAACCACAAAATTGTGTTGGCACAGATGCAGAAAAATTGGCTCATATGTGGTGGGAATGTGACAAAGTACAAAAATTTTATAACAAGGTAAAGAAGGAAATGGAAGATTTAACAGGACATAAATTGGTTTTGAAAAATAAAGAATTATTCACCCGGAAATTCGACAAGAATGAAAACACTAAGGACTGGGGGGGGGGGAAATTATAAAATACATGATAGTTGCAGCACAAACAACAGTTGCCTTGGGTTGAAAAGAGCAAAAAAAGTGAGAAGTTAAAAATGGTATGAATACCTGGCTGATTTTATGCTTCAGGATTACATCCTTAAAAGAAGAACTTAATATATATCAGGCCGAATCAAAAAGAACTGGGATCTGAAATGGGGAAGATTGATAGACAAAGTCAAAGGACAAAGAAAATATAAAGAACTGAATGATTCTCTTTTTACGATTGATCAATTAAAATAATATCTGAATGAAATAAAGTACTGTTCTCAGAGGGTGGGGGGAGGGGGGCGGGGTGAAAAGCCAACAGACACAAGTGGGAGATAAAAGCGGAATTAGCAAGGATAATATTACTAAGCATATATCATTTGATATGTATATTGAAATGGTGATGGATTTTGATATTATTCTACCAGTGTATACAACAAAAACATATTTTTTTTTAAAAAAAGATTGATACACAACACATGTGATTCTACAATTAAACTAGTGCTATTGTGGCAGAGCCCCTGATGGCGCAGCGGATTAATCCGTTGAGCTGCTGAACTTGCTGACCAGAAGGTCAGTGGTTTGTATCCAGGGAACGGGGTGATCTCCCACTGTTAGCCCCAGCTTCTGCTAACCTAGGAGTTCGAAAACATGCAAATCTGGGTAGATCAATAGGTATCTCTCCGGCGAGAAGGTAACCTTGCTCTATACAGTCATGCTGGCCACATGACCTTGGAGGTGTCTACGGACAATTCCAGCTCTTGGGCTTAGAAATGGGGATGAGTCGGACATGACTAGACTTCGTGTCAGGGGAAAACCTTTACCTTTATCTTATTGTGGCAGAACAGCAGGCTTATGTAATAAAATCCATAATATTATAATATGTTCTTACTCCTAACTCTATCAACAAAAACCATAGTCTAAAGGAAATTAAAGCTGAATTCTCAGTTGCATTTTACCCTATCTGTGTTGTTTATTTTTTGGTGTTTGTATGTGTTTACATCTCTGTCTACATGAGCCCCAAGCTGCCTAAATTGTCTGATTAATCTCCATATGCCAAGATCCTGTTTTTGCTCAGGGTGCCGGCAATTGAGCCTTTTCATCTTAAGGAAGTTGTTTGTCGTCTGCTCTGAAAATAACCACAGCAGGAATTGGGCTGTATTTTTAGGATACAGGATGGACCATGGACATACCTTGTGCCTTCTGGTATGGGATTGTTGGCTTCCTATTGCTCTACAAAGCTTTGGTAAGTAGGTCAGAGAAAAGGCATCAACAACGATTACCTAAAATAAAATGTCACCTAAAGGTTACGTTTCCCACTGTGACAAATATCCTGCATCTTTATCATGGCGATACACTGCTGAGAAAGAATTACACAGGACATTTTGCTTTGATCCTTACACACAGACTCTACATGTAATATATATATATATATATTTGATTGTATGCAGTTACATGTAATTTAAAACATTTAACTAAATTAATAAATGTAATTACTGTAATTTTAATTTAAATATGTTTTAAAAGTGCAGATGTCCTACTAATTGCTGTACTTACCTAAATATGAATACATTGTGTAAAATTAAATGTATTTGAATTTAATTGTGTGTGTGTGTGTGTGTGTGTGTGTGCACATGTGTATGCAGCATTTTAATTTAAATAGAAGTGATATTCAATGTATATTCAACTTGTGAAAATCCCAGTGGTTCAATGGCTCTATTCTAATTTAATCAGGCTTATACACATCATCATCGTTTAGTTGTTTTTTCCATACTTTTTCTTTGTGAGGGTGGGGCAGTCAGTCAAAGTTGCTTACAAAATGGTAAAACTATACAATGAAAAGTTGTTGCTGTTAAGTGCCATCAAGTTGTCTTTGACTTATGGTGACCCCATGAATGAGAAACCCCCACATCATGCTTTTGCTAATAGTCCTGTTAGGCCTTGAGGTCATGAGTTCCTTGATTGAATCTATCAGTCTTCAATGTGGTCTTCCTCTTTCTTGCTTCTTCTAACTTACCAAGAATTATTGTCTTTTTAGTGAGTCATTCCTTGTCATAATATGGCCGAAGTATGACTATCTCAGTTTAATAATCTTGGCTTCTTAGGGAAACTTCAGATTTGATCTGATCTAGGATTTATTTATCATTTTGACAGTCCACAGTGCCTCAGAAATCTTCTCTAGTAATAATAACATAACAACAACAACAACAACAACAACAATAATAATAATAATAATAATAATAATAATAATAAAACTTTATTTATATTCTGCTCTATTCCCCTGGAGGGACTCAGGGCGGACTCCTAACATAAAAGGCAAACATTCAGTGCCTGAACAATGATACACTCATAATTACGAAAAATTGATAACCCAACATATAAAAGCAAATTATGACTTAACAAATAAAATTAAATAAAAAACGCAACCTGTTATATCAGACATAAAACAAAACATCAAACATCGAACAGAAGCGTCAATTTCCCAGTTCCTTGGGGGCAAATAGATTGATCATTGATCACGATGTCTATTGACCTGGAGGGGGTGATCAGGGCATGGATAGGGATGGTAGCTATTAATCAGGGGTATAATGGTCATATTACCATCTACTACTCCTCCTCCTTGTAAGCCAGTGAGCAAAGGTATTGTATTTTAAATGAATTTGTTATCTTCTTATTGGGTTTCTTCACTTTCCAGTTTTGCATCAAAATTTAATGGCATGGACTATCCTAACTTTAATGTTCAATGATCTATTACTTCAGGATTTTGTCTGGTTTCCTCATAGCTGCTCTTATGCCAAGAGAAAAAAAAAGCAAGATGAAAACCACATTGCAAAGTACCATTTCCTGCTGAGTTTGAGGCAAAATAAATCCCCCAGACCAGTACTGCTTTGCCATTTTATAACGGGAATACCATTCAATCTTCTGGGAGCTATGTTTGAAAAAACATATACAGGATTGCTGTCATGGCTTCATCCTCTGGAATAGTGAAATCCATACTTTTGTGATGTATTTGGAATTCTCTGCCAGAGAATGCCAGTTCCTCACCAAACTACAAATTCTAGGACTCCATAGACTTCAGTCATGGCAGTAACAGTACAAGAGTAGATAAAATGCAAGAAGCTCAACATTTCTTTAGGCAGGCCACAGCCTGGCATATTCCTCAAATATTTTTATAATTGATTTAAAACTGGGGGATGAGAATCATGGTTTCTGGAATATTGAGCCAAGAGCATCACAACAAAAGAACTTGACAACAAAAGTATGAAGGCAAAGGTGAGGGGAAAAATGATATTGCTTTCCCCCACAAATTAAATATTTCTTCAGTCCCCAAATATCTAACATTATAGAATGTGAAATTCTGAAAAAATTCACACAAGACCTCATATTTGTCTTGCTTGCATTTCCTTAGCAATTTTGCCTACTTTTTTTTTTAATTTGGGTGACTAAATAATATTTCTAATATTCAGTTGGGGTTATATGTAATATAATGTTAGAAATTTGGGGACTTGGTGAAAATTTCATTTCAGGAAGGGAAAATTCCTGTTTGGGTGGGAAATGCCCTCATTTTGTCCTTGCTCTGTGTCAGAGAGCAGGGCAAATCAAACCAGTGATTCCCCCAAGAAGCAGTATAGTTTTTCAAAGAAAAGAAACTTCTGATAAAAGTGAAAAAGAGGTGAATGGATTCCTCAAATAGTTTTTTTTTTAAAAGCAGTAGTTGCAGTTTCCCATGATAATCAGAAAAAAAGCTGAAGGGATTCCTGCTCAACTATCTTTTCATGTCACTTTCTTCACTCAAAATCCCACCCAAACCTATAATATAAAATACCTATACAGGACAACCTCTATATCCACTGGGAGATAAGTTCCGGGACTTTGTATAGAAGTGCAAAACTACAAATAAAAGCAAATCTTATAGTTCTGGTTCAAAAAACATATTTGAGGACCATGAAGATGCCTAGAGAGAACATGTTTTGTTGGAAAATGATAAATCAAACCATGGATACTGATCCCATGTATGAGGGTCCTGTATTTGCATCTGTTTCATATGAAGTTATAACTCTGGTGTCTACTGTTGGTGTCCAGTTTTCCCTGCAACAGCACCAGCAAAGCTGGAAGGTGAGGGAGTTGGATAGCTGCTTAAAGGAGGAAGATGACGACTGCCCAATCCCCTAACTCAGCATTTGGATTATAATTGCCTATCTTCGTTCCACTCAGATCCTGCCTTCCCTGCCAGGATATTGCTGTCATAAATCACTCTTATAGTGCTTGGCTACCTGTATCTTATTTTTTATCTGCGAAATGTTGGAGGGTATGCAAGGTTAGAAAACAACATTTTGCTGCCAGGTCTGAAGTACCAAATGGTATTTCAGTGTCTCAGTTTTTCTGAAGACACCTTGGCCCAAGAACAGAAGGCAAGCATGACTTCCTTGGTCTTAGCAAATTAGAACTAAGATTCCATTTAGATTTTTATTTCAAGATGGATAGATATAGTAAAAGGAAAAGGAAAATACAAAGAACTGAACCATATTCTTTCCGCGACTGATCAATTAAAATAATATTTGAACAAAGGGAAGTATTGTTTCTAGAGGGCGGGAGAGGGAGTGGAGTAATATTGTTAGAATTAAGTGGGAGATAAATGTGGAATTGGAAATGTTAAGAAAATTAAGTGAATAACATTCTATTTGTACTATGATGGTTACTGAATTTGACATCATTTTACCTGTGTTTAAAATAAAAATAAAAAGATTTTATTTCAATGCATTTTTCTTTGTAGATGGTTTGAATATATTCAAGCATAGTGTAGTGAGGATGGGACTAAGACTCTCAAGACCAGGATTGGAATCACTGCTGAGGCATTGAAATCTACTGGGAGACCTCAGACAAATCACACTCCCTCATCTTCAGAGCGAGGCAAATATTTCCAAAAAAATCCAGTCACAAGTTTGCTTTAGAGGCACCCATAACTCAGACATGACTTGAAGGCACGCAACAACACAACCAATCTGATATTTCAGAAGGCCCTGGATCCATATACATGTGGATGCTGTACTAGTATGTGTCAAAAGGATTGTCTTGTTTTTACAACAAAGGGACTCCCCTAAATCTCAAAAAGAGAATTTTAAATCCAGCATTCAATTGCCTTGGAAGACATGGGCATATGCCCACAGGCATCCTGTGTAAGGCTAAAGGGATAAATGGTATATATTTAGATTATATGCTTGCCTCTCTACTAACTATACATGCCTGGGCAGGATTTTTTACTTCGGCATTTTAATATGAAAATGTTTTGCTCAATGTAGTATCTGATGTTGGCGCTATGTGAGACAAAACAAAATAGCAATCAGCTCGTGCTATATAGAGAGAGAAAGAAAGAAAGAAAGAAAGAAAGAAAGAAAGAAAGAAAGAAAGAAAGAAAGAAAGAAAGAAAGAAAGAAGGAGAGAGAGCAAACTATATATGTAGGTCATTGGAGCTTTTGGATTTTGTAAACTTGGGAGACTTGGACAGTTAAAGAAAAATTCTATGTCATACCCTCCAACGGTCCTGATTTGGTAAGAGCAATCTTGATTAATCCTTTATGGAAGAAGAAGTTTCTTTCTTCTCCACTTTCCCCTCCTTGTCCTTGGCATACTTCAGTTGCTACAAACTGAATTCAATTTTCAAGAGTTAAATTGAATCAGTAGAACATACAAAGGAAATGGGCAAAGAATAGAGTCCTTCTCTTTAAACTTCTGCAAAAGCAAACTGCTCCAATATCTTGTGCGTTCTGTCTCATCAATAGCTTTTACCATCTTGACTGCAGTCAGATTTTGCTTTCCCATGGGTTCTAGTTTTCTTTTGTGAAATGTTGCTGGGCATATATAGAGATTGCAGATTATTGAGTATTCCATTGCTTAAAAAAGCAATATTATGCTGCAAAGGTTATAATAGAAACAACTTGCAATTACAGTACTGGTGGAAGACACTGTACACACAATCCCTTTCTCAGGCATTCCGTATTTATTTATTTATTTATTATTCAAACTTATATGCCGCCAATTCCCTAGGGCTCGGGGCGGCTTACAAGAACAGGCTAAAATCTAACAATTTAAAAACATCTTAAAACATCTTAAAAACATCTTTAAAACATCTTAAAAACATCTTTTAAAAACATCAATAACATAAATTAAAAGCCTGCTGAAACAGGTGTGTCTTACATGCCCTGCAGAAGGCCGACAAGTCCCGCAAGGCACGAACTTCAGGTGGCAGAGTGTTCCAGAGAGATGGCGCCACTGCTGAAAAGGCTCTGTGTCTAGTTGCTGTTAGACGCAAGGTCTTAAAACGGGGGACTTCCAGTAGGTCTTGGTCCTCAGAATGGAGGGATCTTTGCAGTTTGTAGGGGGTGAGGTGGTCCCTCAGGTGCATCGGCCCTAGACCATGTAAGGCCTTAAAGGTAAGTACCATCACTTTGAAAGTGATCCCGTGCTCAATTGGTAACCAGTGCAGCTGCAGTAAGATTGGTGTTATGTGGCATCTCATCGGGACTCCCACAAGGAGCCGGGCAGCTGCATTTTGCACCAATTTGAGCTTCCGGATCACTGAAACATGAAGGCCAATGTAAAGGGCGTTACAGTAGTCCAGCCTTGAGATGACCATAGCCTGGATCACCGTAGCTAGGTCATCCCTAGACAGATAGGGGTCTAGCCGTCTAGCCTGCCAAAGATGAAAAAAGGCGGTTTTGCTAACGGCGGAGACCTGGGCCTCCATCATCAGTAAAGGGTCCAAGAGGACTCCCAGACTCTTTATCAGTGAAGACGGGCATAGCGCTTCACCATCCAGGGTTGGCAACTGGATATCTCCGCTGCCTGGTTGACCCAGCCATAGGATTTCAGTCTTTGCTGGATTCACCCTCAACCTACTGGAACGCAACCATCCAATAACGGCCTCAAGGCACTGATGAAAATTGTCGGGTACAGAATCCAGTCAGCCTTCCATCTTTAACACAAGCTGAGTTCTCATCCAATCTCAAATCAGGAAGTTGTGAACTCTGGGAACAAGTTATAAAATGAAAGATATTCTGCAATCTATTCAGAGTGTTAAAAGTCATCTCCATTTCAAATCCACAATATTGCTTTGGGCTGATTTCTGTATGTGTACTGTACAAACAATTTCTCCTTTGGGGGAGGAAATGCATAGTTCATGATAAAACTGTTCAGGATCATGAGAAGACTTGATATGTATCAATTTCTTATGTTTCCATATTCATTCAAAGATCCCCTATCCCACTTTTCTTTTCCAATTCTTTTCGTTTTCACATAATATCAACTATTCTTCTCCTCAGCATCACTAAAACCTGCAAAATTTGGCAAGAGATACCTGTCAACATAGAGAATGGAATGTAAATATCCAACCAGCTTTCTTCACTAATATTTGAATAAGATCAACACACTAAAGCTATACACATATAAATGGATACCTGTCTCTATTGTTTTGAATAGTTGTTGATTAAAGAGAAGCAGCAAGAGAAAACATAGTAGCCATTTATTCTCATCAGTGGAAAGAACACATAATTCCTTGGAGATGTGCTGGACCAAATTTAAAAGGAAACAAATGCCAAGGGAAGATACAAATGCTTTTGGCTACAGTATTACCAAAAACATTTCTACAGTGAGAAATAGTGTTAAAGGTTTTCAAAACATTTTATGAAGTTTATGAAGAAACCAGCCAAGGTCAAGTTCTTCTTAATCCCATTGATATTAGTGAAGTACAGCAGAAAAGAACCTGCATGGTACAATGGTTTGAATGGAAGACTGGGGTGGATCTACACTGATTCGATATCATGGCCTATCTAGTGTGGCTATACTGGGCAGCCCTGGGATGTGTTACACAGGTGCTTCCTCAGCTGCTACTGAAGCAGAAGGAAGTGACTACCACCTAGCAATGCCAATTTAGTTTGGTAATAGCTGATGGCCACTCTTTCTATTCCCACCCATTCTCTGTATCATAGCAGTGTTGGCATGGGCCCTATTGGTTGACTGCTGTCTGGAGTGATGTTGACAAGGGTAATAAGGGAGTGGAGAGAGGAGGAATAACCCCCTTCTCTTCCCAAACCATTCCATCACCCCAAACAACATCACTGTAGGCAACATCTGACTGGTGGGATTCATGTCACAGATGAAAACCACAATGACATGAAGAATGGGATGTCATGCTACAGTATGTCTGCAGACTCTCTATGCCGGAGAGACACAGGATGGCAGTATAAACAGTTGCAGTCAGTTCCCCTTCAGAAATGGGCCCAAAGTTGGGAGATAATCTGAATTTTGGCCCAGGACTCAAGGTATCCCCTGACCTTTAGTCAACATGAGTCAAGGCTGTGTAAAGATGCTCTTGTCATGCATTACCCTGGATCAGCTCTGTGAAGCATTTTGCTATTATGAAGCTGATTTGGGCCCTTCTACATTAAGTGGCCAGGGTTGGTGTGCTGTAGGATTCTGGGAGAACAGAATTCAATCCTCATTCAGCCACAGAAAGATGTTGGTGTCAAGTAAACTAGATTGGGATTCATGTGGCCCTTCAGGGTCAATGGTAAATCTCAGCACTCCATCGGGATAGCCAAATGTGAGGAATGCTGGAAGCTGCCAACATTTCTGCTCCTAAGATAGCCCCTTTCCCAGTAAGTTAGCACATGTACGTGAAACAAATTCTACTTTCCATGTTTGTGACCACATCTTATTTCTGCAGTGGAATAATTGGTCCTGAATTGCACTTCCATAGGAGAAAGATAGTGCAGCCATATCTAAGGCTATCCAGGAATTGGTGATGTTCCGGTGAACATTTGAGTAGTAGGTTCAGTAGATACTTGGCCCTAATTACAACCCACTACCAGCTACTGCACTCGATCACTGTCCCTTGCCCTACAGGTTTCAGTGTTTTAGTGATACTGCTCTTTCGCCCCTATTAATTACTCAGAGCTCTATACACAAATGTTTACCCTCTGAATGCTCAGTAACCATTACTGTCCAGGTTTTAAATTGCTATCGATGTTCTTTCATGTTGTTTTATGTAGTCACAATGTTTTAATTTTACTGATCTATGTTTTTTATGCTGTTCGTGCTTGTCCCCATGTGAGCCGCCCCGAGTCCCTTCGAGAAGATGGAAGCAAGATACAAAAATTAAGTTGTTGTTGTTGTTGTTATTATTATTATTATTATTATTATTATTATTATTATTATTATTGGCACAAAGACATAGTATGAAACAGCAAATGAGATATATATGCTGGATTTTGTATTACAAAATCACAAGTCGAACACTTCCCAAGTGTTTAGGACTGTGTGATGTATTTTCGGATGATGCGTGCAGATCCCAGTAAGGTGGCCCTTTGCAGTTGACAGATCATAATTTTGTCAATGTTTATGGTTTCACATTATTATTATTATTATTATTATTATTATTATTATTATTATTCAATAGCAAATTGAATTGAAGTTTAATATTGTGATGTAAAATATCTGAAAATGTTGATCCCTTGGGGAGAAATGTCAAGGAAACATCTTATAAAAATAAAAAATGTGGTAAAACCAGACTATGTGTCATATACTTCCATCAAATGAAATCTAACCTTATTACATTAAGAATAAGACAAGCTTGTGAATGATTCTAAGTTATATGAGGATGAGCTAGGATGACCATAAGTCCTACATTTAAACAACCATATTTTTAAAGGGCTCTCAGAAGACAATCCTCTGTTTGAAAGAGTTCAAATAGTTTGAAGTCTGAAGATCAAGAGCCGCAGTAAGATAAACCAGGAGTCATGGAATTGCCCAGCAGCCATGGTTAGCACCATGATAGTACACCGGGGGGGGGGGGGGGGGATATTGGTCCTCTTGTCAAGGTCAAGATCCTCTCTAGAGGATGTACGTTTTATGAAAACCATAAACCTCTTTTTTGCCCAATTTTCAGCAAAAGATTAGTGATTAAAGTATCTGACACAATAGGCTTCAGTCTAGAAAAGCCTGAGCTAGAATTTTTTTCTCATTTTCAAAGTTCTACTGGATTCTTTCATGGTTTTTCAATGCACAGATATTTTTTAAACTTTCTTGTTTGTTTGCTTCCACTATAAAGGGAAAAACAAGGCTAATTTCTATTAGGATACATTAAGCCAAGATATAGCTGTCTGAACTCATCCACTGTACTTGGTAAGTGATCAGAGGTACTCCTAGAAGAGTTGAAAGAATTTTGATTTTTTTTCATGTAGGAACTACATACTGTAATTAAAATAAAGAAACTAAGTTCGGGTGGGAGGAATTCTTCCAGTTTTCAATTCCAGATTTCTAATGCAAATAAAAGCAATTGTGCTGTCTTGCTCAAGGTGAAATGCGCACTGATTCATCTGAATGAATAAATGACTAAACACTCTGATTGTTTATATAGCAGTGGGTTGACAAGGAAAGCACACTGCCAAATCCTTTCTGAAGAATACTGGCAATGAAGCTATTGTCATTGTCAATGGAGTGCCAGAGGAATGATTTCCTTCTACTTGTTGCTCTTGCATCATAGAAGCAGCAAATTATTCTAGATACCATTGTGTCCGCTGCGGTGAAAATGAAAAAGCAGGACTTAGTCAGCTGAAGCTTGTGGCCCACTGAATTTGCTTTATGCTCTTTCAGTAGGGGCCCCATTGCTGTCAGCAGTGTCACATACAAGGTTAACTTTCAACATGACGCTTGGAAATGTTCATCTTCCACAAAGCAACCTTGAAATGTTCTTTCTGCCTATGCTTCATGTTTTAGAATCAATGATGAAAAATGTTTTCAAGATTTCCCTCTAATACTCCAAAGAAAATAAGGTGAAATTTCAAACAGAGAGGCCATGTAGAAATCAACAAATTCAGCATTCCCTAACCTGTTGCCCTTCAAATGTTTTGGATTACAGCTTTCAACATCGCCACTCTTAGTGGTGCTGACTGAGGATGACTAGAATTAAAGTTCAAAAGTTTGGGAACTTTGTCCCTAACACAGTAGAGTCTCGCTTATCCAACCTTCACTTATCTAATGTTCTGTATTATCCAACACAGTTTGCCCTTTGGTAGACAATGTTTTTGGAGCCAACATTTTCAATATATTACAATGTTTTGGTGCTAAATTCATAAATACAGTAATTACTACATAACGTTACCATGTATTGAACTGCTTTTTCTGTTGATTTGTTGTAAAACATGATGTTTTGGTGCTTAATTTGTAAAATCATAATGTAATTTGACATTTAATAGACGTTTCCTTAATCCCTCCTTATTATCCAACATTTTTGCTTGTCCAACATTCTGCCGGCCTATTTATGTTGGATAAGCGAGACTCTACTGTCCAGATGGTCATATATTTTTAAAATATTTTTTATTCAGATTTATGCTTATATTTTTGTATAGTATAAATGGCAGTAGGAATGAGTTTACGTTTGCTGATTACAGTTTTAAGTTTTTCTTGGATAGATATCAAGTAGAGGAGATATGGAATTGTGCAGAGTAATGGCTGGGTGTTGGGGGGTGATTTCCAAAAAAAGAAAAAAGCATTTAAAAATGGAAAAGTAACAGCAGGATTTCAGCAGATCATAAGCTTATAGTACTAGCAGTAGTACACTTGAGCTTAAGCAATTCAAGAGCAGAGTCAAACTTAAAATGTTATAAAATATTTTATTTAAAAACCTACATTACTAAATGGGAAAGTTAACGGGGCATAGCTATCTAACTAACTCACAAATGACATCTTGTCTCTCCCATGTGCACAGGAGAACAAAAAGAAGAACAAAAATTGAGGACTTAGGGGCTTGCTATATGCTCAGAAAAAGAGGTGTTTCTGAAAAGTATTTGTCTAACAAGAAGGGTGATAGGAGGAAAGAACAGAGTGACAGGCAGACAGAGAGGCTAATGTGGAAAGAGCTTTTCCCTAACAGCTAACTCATTTGCTTATCTCAGAGCGGTTCCAGACAGTGGCAAAATCTGCTTCGACCTGGGTTTAAAAAACCCCGGTCAAAGTGGCCTGCGCTTTTCGCTGGTGTTGTCTACATGTTCTCCTGGTACCTACTGGGAAAACAGGGAGACAACCTCCCCAAAACCCTTTAAAATGTGTTAAAAACAGAACATTACTTACGGGGCTGACATTTCCCTTCTGCCAGCCCTCTCCTGGCACTTAGAAATGATGCACCAGGAGAAGGGGGGAGGAGGAGGAAATGCACAAGTAGAGAGCTGGCAAAAGGGAAGTGTCAGCCCTGTAAGTTATTTTCTGTTTGTAACACTTTTTAAAGGGGTTGGGGAGAGGATTAGAGCCCTCTTGGGTATTCCAGGCTGATCCAGCCCAGAAAATGTGAGAGGACTGTGTGGACTGCCCCCTTAGAATCCCAGGACTTCTGACAGTGTAGTCTAGACTCCACCCACAGTGAGGAAGATGCAGGCCTGTCAAGAAACTCACTTCTTTCCCACTAACAAATAATCTTGCCACAAAGCAATGTTTTTCTGCTTTGTGGCGAATGTATTCGCATTCACGTGGGGCGTCACCTGGACGCCCCCCTGCAAATATCTGGGAGGGTGCACATTTTGCGCTCTGTCTGTATGCGCCCTAAGTCCATGATGAGGACTACTAAGTCCATGGTGAGTTCCAACTGGAAGTAGTATTATGTGGACCACTTACAGTAGGTTCAAGGTGAGTGCATTTTATTTAGCTCGTGTAGGCATGGGGCAAATTATAAACCTCAGGATTCCGTAGGGTGCAGCCAAGATAGTTAAAGGGTGATCAAAGTGCTTTAATTGTGTAGTGCAAAAGAGACCTCAGTTACTTTCAAGCCCTGTTCTCAGCCTCCCTTCTCTTGCCAGATGATTTCACTGGGTTGTGATTACTGGGTTGGGAAAGTAGAAAAGAAAGGGAGGAAAAGGCTTTTGCTTTTTTAAAAACCCAAACCTGCAGGTTTTAATTTAAAACAAAATAAACACAGACTCAGACATTAATCTTCTGTGATTGCTTGACAATTAATTTGTGTGATTCATGAAGCTATGCAAGTTTCCTGGTCAGTTTTATGGGGCAGCAGAAAATATTTCTGGAAGGATGCCCACTGTCCCATAGTACCCCCAGGGAGACATCCTTCATAAAACCTCAACACAGGCATTCCTCCAATCCAGGGGTCCTCAAACATTACAAGCCGAGGGCCGGTTCATGGTTCCTCAGACTGTTGGGGGGGGGGGGGGCTGAACTATACGTTGAAAAAAATGAACAAATTCATATGCACACTGCATATATCTTATTTTTAGTGCAAAATAACTTGAAAGAACAATAAAATATTTGAAATGAAGAACAATTTTAACCAACACAAACTTACCAGTACTTCAGCGGGAAGTTCAGGCCTGCTTTTGGCTGATGGGATAGTCAAGTTAATTAGGATTATTGTTGTTGTGTGCCTTCATGTTGTTTCGGACTTAGGGCGGAGGCCAGGGAAATGACCTTGGAGAGACACATTTGCCCAATGGGATGTAGTTTGGGGACTCCTGCTCCAATCAATGCAGTTTCCTACAGCTCATTGCCATGTAATGTTGGCAAACAGTCACCTACTTCTGGCACTCAGAGTTGGGCTGTATGTTTGCAGGACTGAGAAATCTCAGTATATCTAGCATTTGCTTTTTCTATAGGCTATGCATGATATTGATTCAATTGTGTGTTTTAATTATGTGATCCTGCATGGCAGGAGGACTGGGTGGCTCTTGTGGTCTCTCCCAATTCAGGAAGTTAAGCCTGAGAAGGTACCCAGTATGTGTGATTTCAACTGCTTTTTAATGTTAGGAAAAAGTGAATTTGAACAATAGTGGATGTCAGAGGGATTAAGGACCAAAACAGAGTGCAACCAATAGGGCTAAATCCAATGGTTTGTCCCAAATAGAGTAGCCTCTTTGAACACATATGAATTCACTATTTAGGTAAGAGCAGGTGGAGTACAACATAGTTAAAATACATAGCTATAGCACTCCTATTCCACTTCTACTGTCATGGTTCTGTTCTATGAAATCCAGGGATTGCCAGTTTTGGGAGGGGTATTTAAAACTTTCAGCCAGAGTGCTTTAGTGTCTTACCAAACTACAATTCCCAGGATGCTATGGGTTGGAACTATGGCAGTTAAAGTGGAATAACAGCCCTATAATTATGTACTGTAGTGTGAATGGGCCCGTAGTTCTGTTGTTCCAATGGGTCTGCTCTAGTTCAGACTCAACAGTTTGACTTACCCCACAGAAATATCTCCCATTTATGAGCAAATATGATTTAGGACCCATCTGCACTGACCATTTAATGCAGTTCAAAATTAGATTCAAACTGCAATGGCCACCGGGCAACAAACTCCAACAAAGCACATGAAAGAAAGCTCTTAATGTGCACCACAGCTTTGTGGTTTGTGTCATTATTACCATCCAGGCTTAAAAGTGGTTCCAGGCTTTCTTATACATTTATCTGCACAATAAAACCACTTTTTTCAATACTGGTTTGAAACTGCATTAAATGATCAGTGTAGCTATGCCTTAAATTGTGAAAATACCATTTTTCCAATGGAGAGAAATGACTAACAACTCCTTCTCTGATCCCATGCCTCAGTGCAATCCACAAGGGCTTTTACTGCTTTAAAAGATAATCAAGAATAATTATAAATTTGCTAATTTTCATGTCTAGTTTGCTCCTAATTTACAGACTGATATGAAATTCATTGAGTAGCCATAAGTCAGCCGGTAACATAGACAGGTAACACAGGCACACAATAAAAATTGTGTTAACCTGCAAGTTGCAAAACCCCAGAATTACAATGGGGTTTTGCAACTGGCAGATCTGCATAAATTATGTCCAATATATATATGGCATCTCATACTGTAGTTATATTGTTTTTTTGTTTTTTTATCACTCTCTGCATTGGCCGAGTTCCCCTTCTCTGAATTGGAGGAATGCTGATCCCTTTAAATATTGTTTAAAATGAATCCAGAAAGGGGGAATTAATATGGGTACGCTCAATGCCTTGCTTCTTATAAAACATATTTTCCATCTCAGGAAGAAATATTTTGAGCAGTTCACATTGCTTCGGGGCAGGGGGTGAGAGGGGAGGAGGATAAACATCTTCTGTCTATTTATGACTTCAAATTTGACTAAATATTATGAAGTATTTGCCCTGTCTCCATTTTTCTGTGCATTAGTGCTCCTTCCATGGATGGATGTGCATTAATGTTGCCTGTTGACTTATGGCAACCCCATCAAGTTTGCAGGATTTTCTTAGGCAAGGAATTCTCAGAGGAAGCATTGCCAGTTCCAGTTCCTTCCTCTGAAACATGGGTAATTCACTGATGATCTCCCATCCAAGTACTGACCTGGATTGATCCTGCTTTCAAGATCAGACAGGTAAAAAGACATACAGAAATATTTGGCTATTCTAAATGAATCCAAGTCTCTAGGACTGGATGAATATCCAAGGGTATTAAAAGAACTGGCAGGAGTAAGTTGTGGAGTCTCCTTCTCTGGAGGTTTTTAAGCAGAGGCTGGATGGCCATCTGTTGGGATGCTTTGATTGTGTGTTCCTGCATGGCAAGGGGATGGACTGGATGGCCCTTGTGGTCTCTGCCAGTTCTATGATTCTATGATTCTTCCTTCCATGTATGCAAATATCTTTCTCAGTGAAATGCTATTTATCAACAAGAAACCCCAATACTGCCATATTGCTTGATACATAACTCCCAGCCATAAATTCTTCACCTATGGTATTTTTTATATGCAGAAAGGGGCATAATATACACCCAGTTCCAAAAATGTCAGCATTATAAGTCCATGGGTTGGGATGTTATCAGTATGCTGATGACACCCAAATATATTTCTCCATTCCTTCAAAAACAGCTTCAGCTAAGGATAGCATGATCTCTCTGAATGAATGCCTGGAGGAGATAATGCACTGGATGAGGAAAAACAAATTGAAACTGAATCTAGACAAAACAGAGGTGCTTGCCATCATGGGTCCTAATCTGGGAAAGGAGGTGTGTCACCAGTTCTGGATGGGGTTACACACCCTCTGAAAGACTGTGTCTACAGCTTGGGAGTTCTCCTGGATCCGTTTCTCCAAATGTCAGCCCAGATAGATGTGACGATCTGGAGTGCTTACTATCAGCTTTGGCTGATATGCCAGCTGCACCCCTTCCTAGATTTGGAGAAACTAAAGATGGTAGTGCATGTGAGGCGGGAGGTTAAAGAACCCCAGGAAATACCATATATGGGCAGAGATGGCGACGGCTAGCGACCCGGGTGCATAAACTCACAGAAACATGTGGTTTCTGGGAAATCATGTGTTTCTAAAGAAATGAAAGCTAAAGATAAACAAACAGCGCATGCGCACGCAGGCGCTCTGAATGATTGTGAACACGGCACAGAAAGAGTGCGCCCGGGCCGCTGGTCAGCGCTGATTGGATGCAAGTCAAGCAGCGTCACAACTCTAAGCCAATGAATTTGCTTGTGGGCGGGCATAACCCGAACCCTGCAGTGTGTATAAATATTTACTCAGCCCGCCGCTGGGGGTTCTCCCTGGGAAAGCACTTATATTGTGCGAGGGGGAACCCTAGTGGCCACTTGCCAAATAAAACTGCTTTCTTGGAAATACTCCAGTTGTCCGTCTCCCAATCCCTCCCACTGCGCTCGCAAGGACCGTAGCACAAAGGTTCCGCTACATTTTCTGGTGACCCCGACGTGATTTCCTATAAGACGGGCCAGGAGGTCGGAGACAGATCCCATTGGCGGGACAGTCCCAACTCAGCGGTAGGGGCCAGAGGCAACTACCGTGAGACGAGAAGGGGCCCCTGAATATTGCAAGACCGGCTGCGGTGCTTGCCTCTGATGCCAACGCCGACTGACGGTGGGAGCTGCAACACCAGCGAGGTTCCATAGAAACCAGCCAGGAGGGAAAAGGATCCAGGGAAAAGCCCAGGGGCGAAGGTTGGTCCGACGTCTACAGAAATCTGGCAAGTATAGTGGTTAAATGAGACACTAAGGGAACGCCAGCGCCGGGAGGTTCCCAGGGAGGTAGAAAGGGGCTCTGTCTTGTGTTTCCTGATGCATGCCGTTGAGTGTCCGGGTGCCCAGGCCAAGGCAGTCCCCTCTATTAGGCAGGATGGGAGGGAAAAATTCAAAGAGCTCCACTCCCTTACAATGCATCTTAGATAATTTTGGCTCTTTTGCTATCCGAGCCGTAGCAGGCAATCCAAGGGACCTGAGAGATTATAGACTGAGGAATTTGTGTCAGGGAGAATTGCCAGAGTTTGGGTTAGGTTGGCAAGTAGAAGGGACGTGGGATCTGAAACTGATCCGAACAGTGGAAGAATATTGTGCTGTGAATCATCCGAACCAGTGGGTCTATATTGCTACTTGGGAACGGGTAGTTAGAGAAGATCCAGGTTGGGTTCGACAGTGCAGGAATGGCAAATGTATGGTGGTGAAGAAGGAAGGGAAAAAGAAGGAAGTTTTCCAATCCAACGAGGAGGACTACCCAGATTTACAGTTGAGTGTACAGGCCAGACAACAGGAATTATTGCCGCCACCCTTGCCACCGCCCCCACCCCAGGGAACAGCCCCCGGTGCACCTACACTAGGAATGAGACCCCCACCCTACTCTCCAGAGTCAACCGAAGCAGCCAAGAAACACTATCCTAGCCTAGAAAAATATCAGGAGGAAACAAAGGAAAAGAAGAGGTCACAACGGATGCCCAGTGATGCTTCTCCGGCACAAACTCGGAGACATGGAGCTCCGGTGTGGCCTGGTGATTCACCGACCGGCCCGGCCCTCCAGATGCCCTTGAGAACGGTGCCTGTGATAAACAACAGGAATAAGATAGTTCAAGCATACCAGGTAGTGCCTTTCAGTAGTAGTGATATTCTGAATTGGAAGAATAATACTCCACTTTATAGTGAAGAACCCCAAGCTATGGCTAGGCTATTGGAAGGGATTATGGCAACCCATAATCCCACCTGGCAAGATTGCAGACAATTGTTGAATATGTTGTTCACATCAGAAGAGAGAAGAGCAGTGTTGAATAATGGGGTAGCCATAGCCCAGGTTGGGGCCCCACAAGATGGTGATGCAGCCGAGTGGGGAGCACAGAGGTTTCCTGTGGAGATAGATCCCCAATGGGACACCGCAGAAGAAGGACATTTGCAGAGAATGAAAGGATACCAGCGTATATTGGTAGAAGCGGTAAAGAGGGGCCCGCCGCGACCCGTCAACATTATAGAAATTCAGGGAGTGGTACAGGAAAAATCTGAGTCACCAACAGCCTTTTTGGAAAGGCTGGAGGCAGCATATAGAAAGTATAGCCCGTATAATTTGGAGAATGAAAACGGTAGGAGGGCGATTCAACAGTCTTTTATCAGTCAAGCGGCTCCTGACATCCGGAGAAAGATTCAAAAGCAACCAGGATTTCTAGGAAAGACTATGAATGAATTGTTGGCACTCGCAGATCAAGTTTATATGGCAAGGGACCAGGTAGAAGAAGAGAAGAAGGACAGGAAGAAGAAGCAGGAATACCAAGCATTAGTCACCATGATGGAACAGAGTGCAAGTGGACAGAGAGGAAGAGGAGGATATGCCAGAGGGGGACAAGGAGGAAGAAGAGGGCCCCCTCGGAGGTTAGGTCGAGACCAATGTGCTAAATGTAAGAAGTTTGGACACTGGAAAGGTGAATGCCCAGAATGAAAAGAAGGAAGTCAGGAAGGACTGAGAGGAAGAGGAAGGCCTGAGAGAGGAAGAAACCCAGGAAGGGGAAGAGGACGTGGAAACTACGTACCTTTTCATGCGAGAGAGGTGATAGCTGCAGCAGCTGTGATGGAAGAAGAATGGGAAGATATGGATGGAGGAGAGGAATGAGGAAGCCAGGCTCTTGTTTTGCTGGACCCCGGGGAGCCGATGGTCACACTTGAAATCGGGGACCAACAATTGGACTTTTTAGTGGACACAGGTGCCGAAAAATCAGTAGTAAATACAAAAATTAGTCCACCAACTCGGGAAACTACGAAAGTAATAGGGGTGTCTGGGAAGACCCAGAAGTGCCCCTTCCTCAAGGAACGCACCTGCAATCTGGCCGGACATCAGGTCAAGCATAAGATGTTATATCTTCCAGACTGCCCAGTCCCTTTGTTGGGAAGGGACATTTTATCAAAATTACAAGCACAACTCCAGTTCATGAAGAATGGACAAATGGAAATATCATTTCCCATGGAAGAGGAATGGAGACTGTTTCAAGTTAGGATTTTTACTGAAGAAATACAATGGCCATGGCATGAGACTCTTTTAGTATGGGCAGAAGATAATCCTCCAGGATTAGCTAAATATGTTCCACCGGTGGTGGTGGAAGTGAAAAGAGGAATGGGACCCATATGTAAGCCACAGTATCCCGTCAGTCGAGAGGCGGTGCAGGGGATCAGAAAGCATCTAGAGCGACTTCTGCAGCATGGGATATTGGTACCATGCAGTTCCCCGTGGAACACGCCCCTGCTCCCAGTCAAGAAACCTGGAGGACAAGGAGAATATCGCCCAGTTCAAGATTTGCGGGCTGTAAATCAAGTCACCGTTCCCCTAACCCCAGTAGTGCCTAATCCATACATCATGATGAGTCTAGTACCAGCATTTGCCAAATGGTTTACTGTATTGGATTTAAAGGATGCATTCTTTTGCATTCGATTGGCCCCTGTATCCCAACCGATCTTTGCTTTCCAATGGGAATCTCAGCAGTCAGGGCAAAGGACCCAGTATGTTTGGACACGCCTTCCTCAGGGGTTCCGGGACAGCCCGACCATTTTTGGTCAAGCCCTGGCCAAAGACTTACAGGATTTTGTAATACCTAAAGAAGAGGGAATTTGGCTTCAGTACGTAGATGACCTGCTTATCGCTTGCCGGACACTAGAGGGCAGTAGAGAGCATACTTTGAGGCTACTCAAGGAATTGGAAGAGAAGGGTTACAAAGTGTCGAGGAAAAAGGCCCAGTTGTGCTGTCCCACGGTGAAATATTTGGGGTTCCATCTGACCGAAGGAAAGAAGATGTTAGGAGCTGAAAGAAAGGAAGTTGTTTGCGCCATCCCCACTCCCAGTACCCGGCGACAGGTGCGGGAATTTTTGGGATCAGCAGGATATTGCAGACAGTGGATCCCCAACTACACCGTGTTGGCTAAGCCGCTGTACCAGGCTACGAGAGGTGGAAGAGAAGATCCGTTTGAGTGGACAGAAGAATGTCAACAGGCGTTTAAGGCATTAAAAGAAGCATTGATGTCATCTCCAGCATTAGGACTGCCCGATTTGGAAAAACCATTCACTCTGTTCGCTGCAGAGCGGGAAGGAACAGCGGTTGGAGTATTGACCCAACCACTAGGTTCATGGCAAAGGCCGATTGCCTACTTGTCAAAGCAATTGGACACAGTGGCTCGTGGATTGCCACCTTGCCTGAGGGCTGTGGCAGCATCAGTAGAATTAATCAAAGAAGCGAATAAATTGACCCTAGGACAGCCACTGACAGTTAAGGTGCCCCATAGCGTTAAGGCACTGTTAGACACTAAGGGACCACGCTGGCTCACAAGTGAGAAGTTAATGAAATACGAGGGATTGTTGTGTGACAACCCACTGGTGACCCTGGAGACTTGCTCCACTCTGAATCCGGCCACCCTGCTCCCGACTCCAGGAGACACCACGATCCATCAGTGTGCCCAGGTGATGGACGAGGTATTCTCCAGTCGACCGGATTTGAAGGATGTGCCACTGACTAAGGTGGACGACACTCTGTTCACAGATGGAAGCTCTTTTATGGAAAATAATCAAAGACACTCAGGTTATGCGGTTGTCCGGTGGGGGGGAGAGACGCTGGAAGCAGGGTCACTGCCCCCGGGGACTTCTGCCCAGAAGGCCGAATTGATTGCCCTGACCCGAGCGTTGGAATTGACAAGCGGAAAGCGGGTTAACATCTACACAGACTCAAAATATGCCTTCACTACCCTCCACGCACACGGAGCACTGTACAAGGAGCGCGGGCTCCTCACGTCTGGAGGAAAGTGCGTGAAACATGCCGGAGAGATTGTGGATCTCCTGGAGGCGGTTTGGAAGCCAAGGCAGGTGGCTGTGATGCATTGTAAAGGGCACCAACGTGGAGACGATCCCGTAGTGCAAGGAAATAGGCAGGCTGATCTGGCAGCCAAAGAGGCAGCTAGGCTGCCCCATATTGAACATCAGGTAATGGCCCTACAGGTAGAATTAACTGAACATAACGTTACATATACACCAGAGGAAGAAGAATGGGCCTTAAAGGAGAAGGGTCAGTGGTCAGGAGAACTCATAGTGATGCCAGACGCCCGTGTCTACGTCCCTAAGGACTTGGCATGGCACTTAGTCCAACACATGCACCAAAACACACATTTAGGAAAAATGGCATTGGCAAATCTGCTAGGACGACAGTTGTATATCGATGGATTACATAGCCTAACGGCAGCAGCAGCCCGAAGATGCTGGACATGTATCAAAAATAACCCCAGAGAAGGACCCCTCAAGCCACCAGGAGTCCAACATGTGGGTGGGGTACCCTTTGAAGCTTTAGTCACTGACTTTACAGAAATGCCCCCATACAAAGGATACAAATATTTACTGGTGTTCGTGGACACATACACAGGATGGGTGGAGGCTTACCCTACAAAGACTGAGAAGGTTGTGGAGGTTTCAAGAGCTCTAATGAAAGATGTTATTCCCAGATTTGGCATACCCTTAGAAATTGGATCAGATAATGGCCCCGCATATATTCAACAGGCCGTGCAAGGATTATGTAGAATTTTGGGCATAAAATGGAAGTTACATTGTGCATATAGACCCCAATCTTCTGGAAAAGTGGAAAGAATGAATAGGACATTAAAGGCTCAGCAACAGGATTGCCGTGGACGGTGGTTTTGCCCATGGCATTATTAGGAATCAGATGTACACCACACAAACGGACAGGACTCTCCCCTTTTGAAAGACTCTATGGACGACCCCCTTTGAACTTGAAGGGAGCCTTAGAGACAGGAGCTGAGCAACACCTCATAGGAGAGAAACAGACATTGGCCCAGGTTCAGGCTTTGGGCAGACAAATGCAGCAGTTAGAAAAATACATTTCTGAATTGAACCCACCATTCCCTACCACACCTCTACATTGTTTTTCACCAGGTGACGAGGTTTTGGTCAAGGATTGGAAGATTGAGCCATTGGGACCCAAGTGGCGAGGACCCTATGTTGTGCTCCTGTCTACCCCCACTGCAGTGAAGGTGAAGGAGATTAAGCCGTGGATACATTACACCCGTGTAAAACTAGCACCTGAGGAGTGGCGGACGGAGCGAGTTCCTGGTGAGGACCTGAGACTCAGGATCATCCGGCAACTCCCTGAGGGGTCAACAAGGCCATGAAGCTGATCCCTTCGGGTGCAACGGAGCGTCGGTGGTCAAGTATGTCGCAGCATGGCCCAACAAAGGCGCTCTCCGGGAGATGGTGGCTAGACATTTTGAGAGGAAAAAGTGGGAGACAAGTTATGAGGAGGGGAGGAAAGCGTACTGTGTTTGGTATATTATTTGTGCTGAGTTTTATTCTTTCTTTTGGAAAAAGAGCACATGGGAATTGGATAAAAGAACATGCCAATTATATGTTTGAGCAGCACGGGAAAGAGGTAGCATTAATATATGAACACCCCCTCACCATAGGAGATTTTTCATTTCTTCCCGATTTAATTGATGAACCACAGATTGTGTTGGAGGGATTGTCCAAGGCTCAGGAGGGTCCACCTACCGTGTTTTCTAGCATACCACAAAAAATAAATCAAACTCGGTTTCGACGGCTTAGATACCATACCTCCACCAGGGGTTTGTGCTTCTGTTGTGGAGGATCGGGAATATGGAATTCTGAGTGGAGACACTGGGGAACTAGGCAGGCGTTCTTTTCCCGATTAGGCAATTACTCCCATTGTCGAGACCGGTTCTATCTACATGGACGATTTAATACATCTTATGTCTCACGATTAAATCTAACCGCAACCGAGTGGGCTACCATGTATCCAGATTATCCTACATTTAGTGTGAATGATTCTATTGAGGGCCTAAAATCTTATATGAACATACTGCAACAATTAACCCAACTGAGCCTAGGTAAAAGCCTCTGTCCGTTATGGCAAATTAGGGATCCAAATCTATGGTTTTTCTTTGATAAATGGGCCACAAATTATCACCCCGGCAACTACCAGTGTGTCGGTGTGGGTTATTTGACATTCCCAGTTCAGGTCTTACACAAAAGGCATCAGCGCCTGAAACGGGACATTGTGCAAACAGGCCCTCTAGGACCAGAATGTTCGGATGAGGTCATAATTAACAAGGCCCTGTCAGGTTCAGAAGCCTCCTGTGTAGGAGGAGGCCTGATCACAGGCTTGTTGACCCTGGGTGCCTACCCAGGGATTGTAGCTCAAGCAAATCGTAGAAGTGTTCTAGGCCTGACTTGCCGTCTTGAAAAGTCCATAAATGCCACTGGTAAAATTTTCCGGGAAATCCAGTCTGAAGTAGAGGAAATCAGCCAGATGGCCCTACAGCATAAGCTGGCCTTTGACTACCTACTGGCGGCCAGGGGGGGTTTATGCGCCATGGTTAGAGGGCGTTGTGTAGTGAAATTTCATAACTTGAATAGTACTATTGAAGATGACATCGAGTCATTACAAAAGTTAATTTACAATAATGTCCAGGAGGTAGAAGGTTGGTCTCCCTTCTCCTGGGTGACTAGCTGGTTACCCTCAGTAGAATGGTTGAAGGACATATTGTTGGTAGGGATTTTAGGATTGTTCATTGTTCTCATAGTTATGTGCTGCACTCCAATAATGATGCAAATGTGTACTAGGTGTGTCACACAATCTTTACCTGGAGAAAAGATAGCTATACTCCAAGCCAAGCGGGATTGGATGGAACCATAATGCTTTGCTTCAGCTTTTGTACACACGCTTCGCAAAAAGAAAATGGGGGAGTGAGGCGGGAGGTTAAAGAACCCCAGGAAATACCATATATGGGCAGAGATGGCAACGGCTAGCGACCCGGGTGCATAAACTCACAGAAACATGTGGTTTCTGGGAAATCATGTGTTTCTGAAGAAATGAACGCTAAAGATAAACAAACAGCGCATGCGCACGCAGGCGCTCTGAATGATTGTGAACACGGCACAGAAAGAGTGCGCCCGGGCCGCTGGTCAGCGCTGATTGGATGCAAGTCAAGCAGCGTCACAACTCTAAGCCAATGAATTTGCTTGTGGGCGGGCATAACCTGAACCCTGCAGTGTGTATAAATATTTACTCAGCCCGCCGCTGGGGGTTCTCCCTGGGAAAGCACTTATATTGTGCGAGGGGGAACCCTAGTGGCCACTTGCCAAATAAAACTGCTTTCTTGGAAATACTCCAGTTGTCCGTCTCCCAATCCCTCCCACTGCGCTCGCAAGGACCGTAGCACAAAGGTTCCGCTACACATGTGCTCATAACCTCAAGGTTGGGCTTCTGCAATGCACTTTACATTGAGCTACCTTTGTACCAAGTTCAGAAACTCCAACTGGTTCAAAATACAGCAGCCTGATTGGTTACAGGAACATCTAGAAGTGAGCATATTATACCTATTCTAAAGTCACTCCACTGGCTGCCAATTAGTTTCTGGGAAAAGTATAAAGCGTTGGTATTGCCCTTTAAAACCCTACATGATTTGAGTCCAGGTTACGTACAGGATTGCCTTTCCCAGAACACTGAGGTTCTCTGGTGGGCATCTACTCCAACCTGCTAGAACCCAACTGGCAACCTTCGCCCAGAGGACCTTTTCATCAACTGCCCCACGACTGTGAAACAATCTGCTGACAGAATTCCGACAGCTATCTCATCTGTTGGAATTTAAGACCCTAGTGAAGACCTATCTCTTCCAGCAGGCCTACCCAGATGAGTTTTAAATTTCCACTCTATGTCTAACTTTTTTGTATATTTAATATGTATTTTATGGAAATATGTTTGAATATGTGTATTCTACAGAGTGTTTTTAAACGATTATGTGTTTTGATTATGCGTTTTGTGGCCTGCCTCGAGCCATGAGAAGAGACAGGAAAGAAATTGAATTATTATTATTATCATTATTATTATTTAGTAATGAATATCAAGTTTTAAATCACTGATCACCAAATAAAGGCTCTTTTATGTTTCTTTGCCATAAATGAAGCATTCTTACTTTCTGGTTTAAAAGATTTTTACTTTGCTTTGTCAAAAATGTGTTAAAAGTGACTAATATAAGTTTAGAAATAATAATAGCTGTGAAATAGTATGTGTATTATCTATGTATATATATGTATATATGTGCCTAAAACCAACAGACAAATCTCAAACTATCACAGGATATCTATGGATTTTGTAGAAGAATAAAAGAAACAAAAATGAAAATTGCAGACTCCATGACCCTATTTCTTATAGAAGGGGTACATACTTGTTGTTTTTTAGGAGCTTTCAATCTACAACTCCCCTCATTTCCTGCCAGCAAAAGGAGTTGTCCAGTATGAGAGGAGTTGTAAGATAACACCCATAGGGCACCATTTTGCGTACTCTTGTCCTGCAGGCTAAAAACTTATTTTAACAGTAAATATTTTACATACGTGTAGAAAACATTAGATACAGCAAAATGAGTCAGGCCTTAGAATAACCACAAAGAACACCTTCTTTCTGGCCCACTCCCCTTTCCAAAATGTGCTTCAAATATTTTGGACAGGCTGCTATAGGGAAGATTTGGAGGCCAAGACAAAAGAAAGAAAGAAAGAAAGAAAGAAAGAAAGAAAGAAAGAAAGAAAGAAAGAAAGAAAGAAAGAAAGAAAGAAAGGTCACAGCTGTGCAATTTACATAAGCCAATTTATATTTATAGGTTCAGAAATAATTGTTATAATGTAAGGAGAACACAATGTTTATCGATATGGCAGAAACTGTTATGTGATGTTTGTCTGGTGTCCAGGTATACTGTGGCTAGTTAGCTAGAAATATCCCATATCTCCTGTTTGGTAATTATTCTTAAATCAATCAAAATGATCAAATAGATGACTGGCTTTGTAGAACAATTCACTGCTATGTATAGAAACAGCCCATTCTACATGAATCCCAGAGATTCATGTAAAGATACAGAGAGCATTAATGTTCATAGTTGGATCTATGAACAAGATGTGAAAACAAACAGGAACTAGACCCAATATAAAACCATAAGCCAATGAAACTGTTTCAAGGAGGGATTAAAACTTTCCAAAAGTCCTGAATAAGAATAGAATCACATCTAAAGAGAAAAACCTTCACACCAGAATAATGTGTGTGTATGTGCTACTTCCTATTTCAGTAGCAGTAAGCCAAGAAGCACGAAGCACGAAATGTAATGTCAATGAGATGGGAGAAACCATTTCACAACAAATCCAGTATGGATGTGTGATTCTGCACATTCTCTGCAGAGACTGGATATAACTCTGGGCCCAAAGAACAGTAAAGCACAATTTCCAGTTATGTTTCACTCCAAACCTTCTACAATCTAGATTTTCTTCCCTAGAGTTTCCCATTGTGTGGTAACAATAATGAATTTACAGAGGAAATCTGATATGTGCAGATGTAAACAGAAGATATGCATGTTTGTGTACATATTGCAGCATCATTATTGGGCTGTGCAGCAAAGTCAAGACAGGTCACCTCACTCAAAAGGTTGTACACTTTGAACACAAGGAGCAAATTGAGAGAAGTAGAGGAAGCAGCATCAAACGGGGCAACAAGGCATTCACCTACCTTGTAGAATTAATGCAGTGTGACACCACTTTAGCTGTTATGGCTCAATGCTATGGAATAATGGAAGTTGTAGTTTTACAAGGTCTTTAAGCTTCTCTGTCAAAGAGTGCTGGTGCCTCACCAAACTATACTTTTCATGATTCCATGTCATTGAGCCATGGCAGTTGGGATGCCAAACTGCATTCATTCTGCAATGAACATGAATTTGTTGTTCAGACAGATATGAACAAGTTGTCATCTAGAACAGGGCTTCCTCAGTTATCTGTTGTGGAGGATCAAAAGTTATTATTATTTTCCAGGCTTCATATTTGTGAACGTCAGATGCAATTGCTTCTTTTATTCCTGGAAATTCACCAGTAAAAAACAGTTGATGGCTCATGATATGGACGCACTCCAGTCTATGGACCAGTTGTGGATCACTATTTCATTGATGACATTTGATAGGTAATATAGGATAAACATTGCTTTGCTTCTAGCTTCTAGCCACCCTTAAACTTTATGTGAGCACCCTGTACCTGACAGGACCTGCTTATTTTCATAATTGCACTGCACACATAGCTGAAGTTGCTGATCTAATATGCTAAAAGTGTAATTATTGCTGCATATACAGCCAGGAGTAAATTGCTACTCTTTGGGAGCTAAGGGAAAACAGAGGAAATAGTGTGACTCATAGGTAGTTTCTGAGTCAACATGCTTCCTAAGGCTATTCTATGGATGCTATCTTTAGCATCTAACAATTGGTTTGACCCACCTTTGTTCTTGATGGTCAGACCTTCACACAGAGAGGGGGAGAACTGGATACAACTAAATCAGCAGCTTCTTCCAGGATTAGCTTTTCATACAAAGTAAAACAGTGCACAAAAATAAGCATGTTGCTTATATTTTGTAATATAGTAATAGTAAAATAAGTATAGAAAAATAATTGACATTGTGGTTCATACAGGCAGTCCATTTCAGTCCATTTATGGGTATCTGTTCATGATATGGACACTGAATTTGACGAGAACTATTTGTTGGTATTTCAAATCTCATTATTCTACATCCAATACTTGCTTCTGTTTCCAGTTGATTATACAGTAGAGTCTCACTTATTCAACACTCGCTTATCCAAACTTCTGGATTATCCAACACATTTTTGTAGTCAATATTTTCAATACATCATGATATTTTGGTGCTAAATTCGTAAACACAGTAATTACTACGTAGCATTACTGTGGATTGAACTACTTTTTCTGTCAAATTTGTTGTATAACATGATGTTTTGGTGCTTAATTTGTAAAATCGTAACCTAATTTGATGTTTAAATAGGCTTTTCCTTAATCTCTCCTTATTATCCAACGTTTTGCCGGCCCGTTTACGTTGGATAAGCAAGACTCTACTGTATTTCTTAAAAAGCAATTTTGTCACATTACATTTTGGAGCCACAAGTCCCTGAATCCTGCAGGAAAAATGGAAGATTGCTCCCTTTATATTTTTTGATAAGCAAAGGTAAAGGTTTCCCCCTGACATTAAGACTAGTCATGTCCAACTCTGTAGGATGTTGTTCATCTCCATTTCTAATCCAAAGTGCTGGCGTTGTCCGTAGACACTTCCAAGGTCACATGGCTGGCATGACTTCATGGAGCGCTGTTACCCTCCTGCCAGAGCAGTACCTATTGATCTACTCACATTTGCATGTTTTCAAAGTGCTAGGTTGTCAGAAGTTGGGGCTAACAGCAGGAGTTCACCCTGCTACCTGGATTCAAACTGCCGACCTTTCAGTCAGCAAGTTCAGCAGTTCAGAAGTTTCACCCGCTGTGCCATTGGGGGCTCCATATTTTTTGATAGTTCATTGCAAATTGAAACAGTACTATGATTCACTATTATTTATTCTGTCTTGGCTTTCAAATGTGGAAACAAATGCAGATTAAAATACATACAAAGTCACCTTGAAAAACATAAAGATATTCTTTTAAAATATAATTGACAAATCTAGATAATTAAAACTACATAACTGCATTAAAAACAAGAGAAAAATAAATAGTTGAGGTTAAATAAATAGTTGAGCTGGAAAATGTTAAATTGCCTCTGTGTGTGTCTATATGTCATATGTCTAATGGCATTGAATGTTTACCATGTATATGTGCATTGTAATCTGCCTGAGTCCCCTTCAAGGCAAGAAGAGTGGAATATAAATACAATAAATAAATAAATAAATAAATAAATAAATAAATAAATAATATATGTACCACCTCTGAATGCCTGATTCCAGGTCATTTGTCAAGGGTATATGGATAAGTTCTGAGATATTGTTCTATATGAATAAAAATATCTAAGACCCTTACACACCTTCATTTTTTCAGTGTTTTCTAATGAGACTGAACTAATTTCTAAAGCATGATATTCCTTCGTTTGGATACTGTTGGCCCAGACTCTCTATTCTAAGCATTTTCCTGGACAACTGGCTATTGAAGCTGCTGTATTGAATCCAACTGGCTTCCAGCAGATATATCCGAATATATCTGGTGAGCATGGTAAGACCAGCTCTAAGAGCAATTATAATAATTTCTTTCGTCATCTACATCTTCCCTTATGAAAGAAAGCTCATAATTCTTCTCTACTTACTTATTCTGGACTTAATCTCATCAGCAATGACTCTCTGGGGCAATGAAAGAGTTGGCAAAATAGATACTTCAATTTCCTGGAAGGTCAAATTGTCGCAGACCCCTCTTCCATCCCTAATGGATTACAATAAAGGAGACTGAAACAGTAGGTTGTAACCTTTTCTTAACTTTATAGCTCATGGGAGTTGACATAATTTTTTTATTTTCTTTCAAGTAATAAAATAAGTTTTAAAAAAAGAAACACAGAGGTCCTGGGAATGTGAGATATTGCTTAAGAGGTTGAATGGCTGCCCCTGTGTGCTTAGGCAAACCATAGGATGCTTCATATCTCCAACATTGTTAGAAAATAGATTTTCTGAGGAAGGGAGAGAGAAAGGAAAGGAAACTACTCATCTTAGATCCATGGGGTTATGTCTATTATTCAAAACATACTTTATTCACTGACAATGCTTCCCATGTTTATCACCGTTAGAGCTCAAGGGGCCCTGCTGACAGTATTTTTGTGATAAAATGCAGAAATGTTTAAGTTGGGAATCAGGAGAAATTGCGATTTCTTTGCTGTAGTACTGCTGAGATGGCATATTTTAGCCTGTTGCTTTAAAATACACCAATTGTGGCATCTTCATAAAACAATAAGGATTTCTAGTGGATAATTTTAAAAAGATCTAGGCAGGCATTGAAGGCCAAGCCCAGAAGCCTCCTTAGTTAAAAGTCATTTCCAGACTAGACTTAAACCCATTAAAGAAACCCACTCTGAAGCAGGTTTAAGTCCCCACGGATGTCCAAAAGAACAGAGGAAGCAGTCCCAGTAGTCTGTTCCCACAGGGTCCACACCCTATTAGACCTGGGACTTTCAGGAAGGCGGTCAAATACGGTATCTAAATAATTCAGGACAAAGCAGGGTTTACCTACTTTGTCTTGAATTATTCCTTTTTTATCTGAGGTGTTGTTTGGATGCCTAAGGTAAATGTTAGACAGGGTCCACATTTTGATCTCTGTCTGGAAGGTTCCACAGATTGTGTGAACTGGGGCACAACTCAATGATTCAGAATCCAAATATGCCTCTTGCCTCCAACCAATCAAAATTTCCCATGAGTGATATTTTTCAAAGTCCGGTACCCATGCTCCCAGTAGAAGTCAGATTTAAGAGCCAGAACCCAATGATTGCTGGCAAAGCTAGAAACAGTTTTTGGTTGAGCCCAACACAAATGTTAGCAATTCCCCAAAGAGTACAGCTGCAAAACTGCAGAGAATAAGCACAGAGAATAGACAGAATGCTCTAGTATTGACTTAATTGCATTTTAATGGTTCTTGAATGTAGCCACAAGGAGAGTTGGGTAATGAATTGTTGTTGTTGTTGATTAAATCAAGTGGGGAACAATGGGTGTCTTCTAAATTTTGTTACCATCAGCCAGCATAGCCAGTTAATGTCCTGCTGCATATCTCACCACCCCATGAGTCTAGGTTGCTGGGCGCACATGACAGGACCCAGAGAGTAGAAATCCTTCCCAAAGGTGGCTGGGATGGCTCCCTCCCTCTTGAGTTTCCAGTGAGCAACTATAACTATGTTGTTTCACATGGTCTTTGGCCCCTAGAATCGGGAATGGCTGCTTGTGTTTTTTAAGATGTCTGTTGTTTCTAAACTATTTTTAAGAAATTGTTTTGGTCTTTAAAAAATGTTTTTATTTTTATCTTGACTGTTTTAAATGCTTTAATCTGATATACATTGCCTCAGGAGAGTTGAGATTGGATTGTCAAATGCTTAAAAATATTTTAAACTGAACATTGTAGATCATATTTAGGGCTTCAGATGCCCACCTCAGCTTAAATACAAAGTTTATTCCGACACAGTACTCTCCATATGCCTCAATTCCATGTTTCATAAAATACCATCTGATATGTAATTTCAACTTCTGCAGTTTGTGGTTTGGGGACCCGGCATGCCTTGGCCCCAAAGGATTGAATCAGACAGAAATGAGTTGAAGGCAAATAACAGACACTTTATTCACTCAGCCAAGTGGATGTCAGGAGAGTCTGCACTCTCAAGACACAGAGGCAATGGATACATGCAAAGACATTTATAGAGGTTTGGCAGCTATTCAAACAATGGATTTTTGCTGCTATGAGGGCTGGTTGGTATAGGATGGTGCAGGCTACAATCTGTGCTGGTTGGTGGAGGTGTGTCATCCATTGATGCATCTGATTAGACTTCTTGTCTGGTGGGAACTTTAATAAATTATAATTGCTCAGTTTGAAGTCTACAGCTATTTCCCGGGTCCTCATTCAGTGGATACATGGGGAAAGGAATGGGGGTATGGTTTGGGTTGATGGGTGATAATCCTACTGGCCCAGAGGAACAATGGATCCGAGCCAGAGAAATAATGGGCAACGATGGGTGATGGCATATGTAGATGGATTCCCAGGAAGGACAAAAGGCAGGGCATTGGGTAATTCCATGACCTCTTGGTCTGCCTAGGGTTTGATTCATTGTTGGGTCCATAGGTTTATTGTTAAATGATTATGCCCACTGCCTGTAGGGATGATGGTATTTGCCCTGTGTTTCCCCCGGTGTGTGTGTATGTGTGCTTGTAGATCTGGAATGGAGGTTATCTGTGGAGGGTAGCTGCACTGGGTTTTTGGAGGAAAGTTAGGCTAGGCCAGCAAGACCCCATTTTTGCTGTGGCTTTTGGGGTTTCACAATTTTGACAACACATCTAACTATCCTGATTTAGCAGGGACAGATTCAGTTACTTCTCTGACATTCCATGTTTTCTCCTTTTAAAATATCCTGGTTTCTTTCTCTTCCCCCCCCCCCCCACTTTCTTCTTTATCCTCATCTTACTTCAGTTGCTGCAAACCAAGTTCAAAGTGCAAGAATAGCTTGCACTCAACTGATCAGGTAGGAGAGGGGATAAGAGGGCCGGGCTGTGGCGCAGCTGTTGAGCAGCTGCCTTAAATCACTCTGACCATGAGGTCATGAGTTCGAGGCCAGCCCGTGGCGGGGTGAGCACCCGTCAATTAAAAATAAAAAATAGCCCCTGCTCGTTGCTGACCTAGCAACCCGAAAGATAGTTGCATCTATCAAGTAGGAGATAAGGTACCACTAAATTGGGGAGGCAAGATTAACTAATTTACGACCTGGAATGAGGAAGTGCCATCAGTGTGGATGATGAAGCAGCTGCTCCCCCCTGTGGCCAGAATCGAACATCCCCTCAGAAGAACGTTAACTTGCCTCTGCGTGTGTCTCTCAGTCTCTGTTTGATGTGTTTATGGGCATTGAATGTTTGCCCTATGTGTGTTATAATGTGATCCGCCCTGAGTCCCCTTCGGGGTGAGAAGGGCGGAATATAAATACTGTAAATAAATAAATAAATAAAACATTGCCCTCTTCCATCTTTTCAAGCAAAAACAAACTGTTACAGCCTCTCCTATATTGTATGCTATCCCTCATTTATAGGCTTTATCATCTTGACCACATGTCCTGATGTTCATTTATGAAATGTTGGTGGGTACATTATAACAATGGTAATATTCCTCTCACTCACTTTAATCTTGATGATATTGCCTCTGCCTTGGTCCACTCCACATTCTTTGCTAAGCCTCCTCAAAGCAACATCCTGCCTTTTCAGCATTTTTCTCATCCCCACCCCATTCTCTCTCATCTTGAAAGATGAAACTGCAATACAATAACTCTGTGGCATTAATTGCTCCATTAATTGCAGATACAACTCAACTGCTATTGTTTCCTGGGCTCTTTAATTTTTAATCCAAAGCACATTATTGTAATTATTGATATTTTTGCAAAGTTCAGACCAAACGGGACTGAAAAATGCTTCAGCAAAGATGAACATTTGGTATATTATGAGCATAAGAAGGCATATGTTTAAAATAAAAGGAGGGTGGGGAGGAAAATTTAGGACACCGCAAACAATAACAAAGGGCCAAAAAGTCTAATGACAAGGAGAAATCCCAAAGAATTTCTGTCTCACTCAAGGAGAGCTACAGTTGCCTTATTGCAAGGCAAGGATCTTTAATTAAAGCTGCTAACAAGTTTAACCATCTCCTGAAAGTTAAATAGAAACAGCTTCCAGCCTTTTCATCATGTATCCCATCTAAGTGGGCTGGGTTTGGTTGTGGAGGGGAGGTTGAAACAGGAATTAACTATGTGACTGAATGATTTTTCATGGCAAGACGAGGACAGCAATTAAGAAGCAAATTAATGTTTGGGCCGTCTGTCCTTTTGGCTTTGAAGTGAGGCAGGATGGGCTTCAGTAGAAGCTGAAGTGTCTCTTGTGACATACCACTCAGGCCCAAATGGCAGCAAATTGGCCCGCTTGTCTTGTTCTGATAGGAAATAGACATTAATAATAATATAAAATCTTTAAGGAGCTTTTGAGTCCCTGGGAATGTTATTATTTGTTTGATCTTTTTCTTTTTCTTTCATTCTTCCTGCACACCAAACCTTTACCCACCCATCCCCTTTCCTTTGTGCTTGTCATCTATTTTCAGCTAGCTTTGAACATGTTGCTTTTGACAAAATATTTCCTTGATAAATTTCTTTGCCTTGCCACCCGGTGCTTGCCTCCAGATTTGCCCCTACTGTTGTTTTTCTTTTTCTTTTCCTGTTTAAAAGACAAAAGGCTTCTAGTGCCACTCCTGCAAAATCCTTGTTAAGACAGACAGAAATTTTAGACTGAGGAAACTATCAATACTCATAAGTAATGCCCAATCATTACAGTGTGTGTTATTCTTGGTATTCCACAAACCACAGAATTAAGAAGAGAGATTACAGCTCCATTGTCCTTATAGGCTGCGATGATATACAAACCTTTAAAATACTACATTATAACTGGCATAATTACTGTCAACTACCATATATACTCATGTATAAGTCAACTTCATGTATAAGTTGAGGGCAGGTTCTGGTGCCAAAATTATGGATAAATGGAGAGTCCATCCATGGAGAGAAGAAAGTATCAATGCCACCTCAGGAGGCGAGTTTGATGTCTGTTTTGTGTATTTTAATATGTATTTTATAGACATGCAGTTTTAATGTGGATCTTTTATAGAAATATGTATATTTGTTGAATTTTTATAATGTTCATGTTCAAGTTGTAACCCACCTCGAGCCACAGTCCATTTGCATGTTCCCTTAATATCCTGCTCAAAATCTGAACCCCTCAAATGTAAGAGCCTCTTATTCCTCCCTAAACTCCTTTTCTTGTGAACAATCTTTCTTCTGTGAACAGGATATGTTCCACTGAGATCTCTGCTTAATTAACGGAATAATGCAAATAAATAAAAAGGAACGGAGACATAAAATTAATTGAAATTGTCCAGCAAATAAATAAGTTATCCATATCTTCTTGCGAGAGGGAAGAAAAAGGAAAAATTAGTAACAATGAGTAATGAGAAATGGTGGATCCTGAAAATAACTTAACTCTTTCCTTTCCTTTCCATTTATATTCAGCCAAGTTGGTTTCTAATGATGGGAAAATGCTGGACTTGGTGTACTGCCCTGCCCTTGTGATTAGTTAGAATCACAAAACAATTTCCTTGGAATCTGTGCCCATTTCCTCTTGGAACAAGCTACGAATGAGGGTTTCCTTACTGCCACAGTTCCCACCCATATCTTCCTGAGCCCACCCTTCCAGGCCTCAGCAGAGCACTCAGAAATAGGTCCAGCTCTTTCTTGAAGCTTTGCCCTTGCTCAGCCAGGAGTTTTTTTTAAGCAGGATTTTCTTTTGCTTTTTCCATAAATGGAAGAAGAATCTTCATCCTAATGCAAAGAAAGTGCAAGATCAAAAAGACAACAAATCACATTTACATTGCTTTTGGTTTCCTTTTCAACTCTAGTGGCTGATTGAGTAGAACTATGAGGCAAAAGGAGGGGGTGAGCGAATGCAGGGGGATAATTTTCAAAAGCAAATGCAATTTATTTTGTACAGAATGTACCAAGGTTTTTTTTTTGCTTACTTGCTGTGCTTAGAAGATATGGTGCTAGAAAATGTTTGAAGTTAATTGATCAATGCATATGCAAAAGTAGAAACTGATTTGTATAGTGCCGTGGCAACTAGTTGGAAGTATGTTAATGGGATGGTAAATCGCCAGTAGGTTTTAGCTTGAACTTAAATGCAGATCCACAAGCCCCTTTAAAGTCTGGACTAAAATTTAGACTATTTCCTGTACTCCACCAGCATGGAAGCCATCAGCCACCACTGCCACAATACATGTGTATATAATAAATGTCTCATTGCAGTAGCATAGGGAAATTGAGGGAAGACTGCATTTTCAAGAGTCGCGTGCTACCCAACTTCCAATGACAGAAGATGGAGAGAAGCTGGACAGAAGCAAGGAAAGGCGGGGAAAGGATGACGGGTGGCTGCCATCAGAAAAGACAGAAATGCAAAAGACCTTGATAGTAGGGAACAAAAGAAGATTGTTCCCTCCGCTTTTCCCCATGCTCATGTGATGAGGTCCTAAGTCAGTGGTTTTCAAACTGTGGGTCCCCAGATGTTTGCCTTCAACTCCCAAAAATCCTAACAGCTGATAAACTGGCTGTGATTTCTGGGAGTTGTAGACCAAAACACCTGGGGACCAACAGGTCAAGAACCACTGTCCTAAGTGAAGCAAGTGAGGGTGAGTATATAACTGTCCCAAAATTATTCAGTAAAATCTATGAATGAGTGAAAGTATCTCAGGTGTCTATATCATAATTATAAGGAGGAGTCTAGCAGAAACATTATTATTATTATGCCATGTCTCCATGCTGTGCAGTCCTGGGAGTCATAGTTTCCCAAGGTCCATACCCTTCTCTGGATGCATCCGCACTGGAGAATAAATGCAGTCAGGATCCATTTTAAATGCTGCTGCTGCTGCTGCTGCTGCTGTTGTTGTTGTTGTTATGCCATGTCTCCATGCTGTGCAGTCCTGGGAGTCATAGTTTTTCAAGGTTCATACCCTTCTCTTGGTGAATTTACACTATGGAATTAATGCTCTTGGACCCCACTTTCAATACCATATCTCCATACTATACGGTCCTGGGAGTTATAGTTTCCCAGGGTCCATACCCATCTCTGGATGTTAAATGTTTCATTATGGCAGCACAGGAAAATTGAGGGAAGGCTCAGTTTTCAGGAGTCAGGTGCAAGTCCCAATGACTTTCTTGAAATCCTCTGGCCAGTTGACTCAGAAAAGTAAGTTTTTCAAGTTAATCACACACTAAAGATACTGATTCTTGTTCATAGTTTTCACCTAAGGACAAGTAGCATTATGATGCAATATGAACACATCATTTGCATAGAGGTGATCACCCTTTCAAGAGGATTGTGCTTTCTGTGCTATATATGGATAGGGGAAGATGACATTTTAGAAAGCCAGTGATAATGATTAGAGTTTTAAGCCTTGAGTAGCCATTTAGTCATAAAAGACTGGATTCAAATGCTGTGGAAAAATAGTCTTTTCCTCTCACTTGATGATAGGTTTCCTTCAAGTGCCATAATTGTTCATCTTTTTAATGGATGCATAACAGACAATGACCTGTGATTAAGTCTCCACCCAGGGTTTCCTTTTTGAAGATAAGGATGAAGCACCAAGGTCACTTTGTGTCTCTAGAAAAGAAGTGGGTCAGTGCTTGACCAAGGGCGTCAGGCATGCACAATTGGCAGGGCTACTTCATCTGGCGTAAACATTTTTTATATATAGAAGTCATATATTTTTGAACCTAAATTTCATATACAAAGGAATATTTTCCTTTAGTTCCTCTCTGACTTGCAAACTACTAATCACAGGGGAGTGAATGTGCTAAATTGCTGGTTACAATCAGAGGTTAAATATCATGGAGCAATTTCATGACTGTCAAAAATTAAATTAAAGATGCCGTTATAAAAGACTTAGCTTTTAAATAAACCATGCACACATCTAAAATAATGACATATTCTCAAATCTAAATATTAGAATAGAATACATTGTGACCAAAATACTTCCACAATAAATCTGATTAGGTGGGGTTGCTGCTACTGTATGGTTTTGTGCTCTGTGTGTGTATGAAAGAAAGTGAAGTCCAAGGTGTATAGTGACCATTTTAAATAGAATTTCCCCCGTTTTTCAACATAATTAAATTGAAAATTCAGTCTTGATATCTGAGACCCTTTATCAGTATATGAAGTTTAATATTGTATACAAACACAGTGCCCTTGAGGATTCCCTTTTGATGGACGTGTGAATCTCTTATCTCTTCTAATGGAAGTTTCACTTTCCCTTAGGGGAAGCAAAAAGATTATGTGACTTAATTGCTTTTCCCCTCAGAAAGTAGCAATATGACATGTAAAATTATAAAGCTGTGAAGATTAAGTTCTGTACCATGGCTTCACCCCTTCCTTCTCCTTATGCCTTCTTATATGTGCTCTTTTGCCTTTTCGTACATCATGTCCCCTTTGTCCCTTTTTTATTCTTTGTTCCACTAAACTCGATTGTGATGTGAAACATTTGATTGTTCCACATCTTGGCTTAAAGCTCAAATCCCTATTTTTAAATGGGGCATTATGCCCCCATGCTGTTTATGGAATACACAGTTGCCCTTACTTTTGGGTACATCTACACCAATGTTTCTCAACCTGAGGGTTGGGTTCCCTGGAATAGCTGCCCTGAGTGGCCGCTGTTAGCTCCAGCTCCTGCCAACCTAGCAGTTCGAAAACATGCCAATGTGAGTAGATCAATAGGTACTGCTCCGGCGGGAAGGTAACGGCGCTCCATGCAGTCATGCCGGCCACATGACCTTGTAGGTGTCTACGGACAACGCCTTAGAAATGGAGATGAGCACCAACACCCAGAGTCAGACGTGACTGGACTTAACGTCAGGGGAAACCTTTACTTTACCTTTATTTTTGGGTGAGAAGGGCGGGATACAAGTACTGTAATAAATAAAGAGTTGTGAGGGGGTGTCAGAGGGGTCGCCAAAGACCACCAGAAAACACATATTTCTGATGGTCTTAGAGAAGATGGTCTTTGACAGAGAAGGCTCAATATCTCTTTGCCTATCTTTCTCTTACTTTTTGAAACAGCGAATCCTTCCACTAAAAGCCCAGTTTGCCAAATTCTATTGTTGGTGTGGTTCAAAGGACTCTTTGATTGTAGTTGAACTATAAATACTAGCAATCACTACTCACAAATGTCAAGGTCTATTTTCCCCAAGCTCCACCAGTGTTCACATTTGGGCAAATTGAGTATTCATGCCAAGTTTGGTCCAGATCCATCATTGTTTGAGTTCACAGTGCTCTCTGGATGTAGGTGAACTACAACTGGGACTTCATCAGATTACACTGGGAAGCCTTCAGAAGTGTTCAGAAGAAGAGAGTTCGTAATAAAATGAAGTTTTCCTCTACCTTTTATCACACTGTTTAGTACACTCAGTTGTCTTGCGTATTTTTCAATGAAGAGGTTTCCACACTGCAGACATTTGGCCTCGCCCACCATTCCTTTCAGTGCTTTTTGGTACTCCAACTCCCACAATTTCCAAGAGCAGGGAGGGAGAGAGAGAAAAGGGATGGGAGGGAAACCTATTTGGAACGGCAGCAGCAGAGGCTGTGGTGGTCCTTTGGACTGCAACTCCCACAATTCTCAAGAGCAGGGAGGAAGAACGAGAAAAGGGATGGGAGGGAAACCCATTTGGAATGGCAGCAACACTGGCTCTGCCAACAGACAAATCCTGGAAGTAAAGAATAAAGGTACCCTAAAAGGCAATTTTTTTTTGCAAAGTAAAAGTATTATGAGTAGCTTAGAACCTTCCTACTTGGGGAGCAAAAAGAAATTGCCCCAAAAAGTTTATTTTGACCTCTCCCCCAAATTCTCCTCCCACAAATTGTGTGATCCTAACCTGAGAGCAACAAATGCTACTTCATTAGAAATTTGGCAAAACATCCGGAGTTTTGAGAAAAATCTATTTATAATAAGTTTATTTTTATATCCCACCCCATCTCCCTGAAGGGAATCGGGGTGGCTCACACGGGGCCAAGCCCAACAACATAAATAAAATACAACAGTATAAAATACAACAGTATAAAATACACAATATAAAATACAACAATATAAAATACGTAACAATCACAGTAGATCAATAACACAGCTTCAACAGAGTAAAAAGCATGGCCATTGGAAGAGGCGATAACATGGCACTTCAGTCCATAGTCTTGGTGGAGAGGTAATTTCAATCGTGTAGTGAATTAGGAGAGCTAATCATGGTCATCAGTGATAAGGAACAAAAGACTGTGCTATAGGAACAGGTGGGGACTCAATTAACTGTTCACCTTAGTCAAAGGTAGCTTGAAAAAACCAACTTTTCAAAGCTTTTCTGAAGGAGATCAATGTAGGGGCTAATTTAATTTCTCTCGGGAGTTTGCTCCTGTTAGCAACCTGTCTGCTGCTCGTTGCACTATTTGGAGTTTCCGAGCCATCTTCAAAGGCAGTCCCATGTAGAGTGCATTACAGTAATCCAATCTGGAGGTAACTAAGGCGTGGACCACAGTGGTCAAGTCAGACTTCTTGAGGTATGGTCACAGCTGGCACACAAGCTTTAATTGTGCAAAGGCCCTCCCAGCCACTGCCAACACCTGAGTTTCAAGTGTCAGCGTCATGTCCAGGAAGACCCCCAAGCTGCGGACCTATGACTTCAGGGGGAGTATGACCCCGTCCAGCACAGGTTGCCACCCAATACCCCGATCGGCTGTGCAACTGACCAGAAGGACCTCTGTCTTGTCTGGATTAAGCCTCAGCTTGTTCACCCTCATCCAGTCCACCATAGTGAACGGGCACTGGTTCAGGACATGAGGGGCTTCCTTGGAGTCTGGTGGAAAAGAATAGTAAAGCTGGGTGTCCTCTACGTAGAGATGGCACCCAACCCCAAAACACTGGATGACCTCACTCAGCAGTTTCATGTAGATGTTAAATAGCATGGGAGAAAGAATAGATCCTTGTGGGACCCCACAGGTCAATGGCCAGGAGTCTGAGCAGGAGTCTCCCAGCTTCACCAACTGAGTATGGCCCTCTAGGAAGGAGCGGAGCCACTGTAAAGCAATGCCCCCAATACCCATTCCAGAGAGCCGACTAAGAAGGATACTATGGTCGATGGTATCGAAAGCCACTGAGATGTCCAAGAGAACCAACAGGATCACACTCCCTCTTTCTAGTTCCCTGCGGAGGTCATCCACCAAGGCGACCAAAGCTGTCTCGGTACTGTAACCAGGCCTAAAACCCGACTGCAATGGATCCAGATGGTCTGTCTCAATCAGGAATCCCTGGATCTGTGAGGCAACCACGCGCTCTAGAACCTTGCCCAAGAACGGGAGATTGGAAATCAGGTGGTAATTGTTCAACAACGACGGATCAAGGGACGCCTTTTTCAGGAGAGGTTAGATGGAAAACGCCCTTGATCCAATGAAGCATTCACAATCGAGGTCAGCCACGATGCCAATCCCTTGCTGGCAAGTTTTATCAGCCACAAAGGGCTAGGGTCCAGAGCACAAGTAGTCGCCCTCACAGCTCCAAGGATCCCCTCGACATCATCCGGGCAAACAATCTGAAACAAATCCATTAAAATCAGACAAGCAGATGCCTCAGTTACCTCCCCTGGAACTGCTCTAAGTCTGGCGTTTAAGTCGGAATGTATCCAAGCAACTTTGTCTGCAAAATGATGGGTGAACTTGCCACATCTGGCTGCCGGGTGGTCTGTAGTCCCCCCCCCCTCATGTGGACGGAGAAGCTCACCAACCACTCAAAACGGTTCTGCTGGTCTATTAGTTGCAGGTGCAATGCAAGTAGTTGAGAAAGCTTTTCTGGCTGCCCCCAAAGCCACAGAATAGGTCTTAAGTGAGGCTCTAGTCCGTGTTTGGTCAGGCATGCTCTGAGTCCTCCACCAACGACACTCTAATCTCCGTCTCACCCGCTTCATTTCCGCCAGCTCCTCAGTATACCAAGGAGCTGGGTTGACTCTGCGTGATGACAGGGGACGCTCAGGGGCGATTGTGTCTACGGCCCTGGTCACCTCAGTGTTATAGGGGTTGACCAAGGCCTCAACAGGATTGTCTGCATGCCAGATAAATCCCCAAGAGACATCAGGAATCCATCGGGATCCATAAGTCTCCTGGGGAGGACCATCTTAATTGGTCCTCCACCCCTGCGGAGGTTTATGGTCGCGGTTAGTCTAAAATTGATCAGGTGATGATCAGTCCATGACAATGGAAGAATTTTTTGCCCTTCCACTCCGATATTTAACCCGTTCACAATAAAAACTAGGTCGAAAGTGTTTCCAGCATTATGGGTGGGTCCAGAAATCACTTGGGACAGACCCATGGCTGACATGGCAACCATGAAGTCCACAGTTGCTCCTGATAAGTTGGATTCCACATGAATATTAAAGTCTCCCAGGACTATCAGTCGCTGGGACTCCAATATCACACTGGAGACCAACTCAGCAAGCTCTGGCAGAGAGACTGCTGTGTTTCAGGGTGGACGGTACACCAGCAGAATCCCCAGTCTGTCCCAGTCACCCACCTTCAACAGGACACACTCAAACCCAGAAGATCGCGGAACAGGGCACCTGATCAGGAGGATGGTATCTCGATAGATCACCGCAACCTCACCTCCCCACCCCACAGGCATGGCTTGCTGATGCACACCAAAACCTGGAGGACACAGCTGGGTAAGATTTACTCTACCCAGCTCATCCAGCCAGGTTTCGGTAATGCAGGCCAGATCCGTAAGCTCATCTCAGATCAAATCCTGGATTGCTCTGGTTTTACCATTTACAGATCTGGCATTCAGCAGCAAAGCCTTAAGCCCAAGAGGACTGGTATGTAGACTATCCTGTCTATTTATTTATTTATTTATTTCCAGCATTTATATTCCGCCCTTCTCACCCAGAGGGACTCAGGGTGGCTTACACAATTGGCAACAATTTGATGCCAACAATATAGTTAAAATCATAACATTATATAAAGTACATTAAGAACAATTAAATCTCTATATATAAAAGAGTGATGGCATCAGGACAGCGGACAAAACAACAAAACTACAGGCCCCCCAACCTCGAAATTTGACAACACAACCCATCATCCACGGCTCTAGATTGATACTACAAAAAGAAAAGAAAAATAAAATCCTAATTACAGGGAGAAGAATAATTGTTTTTATCCAATTGCTGCCAGTTTGAAGGCTAAGTTCTACTCACTTGGTCTCCTAGCAACCTACTCAGCCCAGGGGACAGGCACAGTTAGGCCTCACTTTTAGGTCTCTTCCACAGATTATCAGCTTTTAACTGGATTATATGGCAGTGTAGACTCAAGGCCCTTCCACACAGCTATATAACCCATTTAGAATCTTATCTGCTTTGGATTATCTTGACTCCACACTGCCATATAATCCACTTCAGTGTGCATTTTATCCAGCTGTGTAGAAGGAGCCTCAAATAATCCAGTTCTAAGCAGATAATATAACATTATCAATATACAGTAGTTCCATGCGCAGTAATGCTATGTAGTAATTACAGTAGAGTCTCACTTATCCAACACTCACTTATCCAACGTTCTGAATTATCTAACACATTTTTGTAGTCAATGTTTTCAATATAACGTGATATTTTGGTGCTAATTTTGTAAATACAGTAATTACAACATAACATTACTGCGTATTGAACTACTTTTTCTGTCAAATTTGTTGTATAACATGATGTTTTGGTGCTTAATTTGTAAAATCATAACCTAATTTGATGTTTAATAGGCTTTTCCTTAATCCCTCCTTATTATCCAACATATTCGCTTATCCAACATTCTGCTGGCCCGTTTATGTTGGATAAGTGAGACTCTATTGTATTATTATTATTATCCAGAACTTAATTAGAATAATGAGTTGGAGCTACAACAAGCTAATTTGCCATGCAAACAAAATTCTTTTGGTAGACATATCATGAAATAAAATGGAATTTATTCAGGCGAGGGGTTAGCCATACTTGCAGCATACCTTCACTGCCATTCCAAACATCTCAGGGTTGTGGGCAGGGAAGGAAGAGAAGCAAAACATAGAAGTAATGTGGAAGCAGCATTTGTGAGAATTAGAGTTGCCATGCATGGGTTTTGTACCAGAAATTAGAAATGTTATCTTTGGGATAAATAGTCTCAGAAACCTTCAGAGGAAATCTCTTTGGGATACTGTGGATTTAAACTCTGAAAGTCCCTTCAAGGTCAAGCCAGTCACTTCAAGGATACCATCCATCCATCTTGCCCTTGGTCGGCCTCTCTTCCTTTTTCCTTCCATTTTCCCCAGTATCATGATCTTTTCCAAGCTTTCCTGTCTCCTCATGATGTGGCCAAAATACTTCATCTTTGCCTCAATATCCTTCCCTCCAGTGAACAGTCGAGCATTATTTCCTGGAGTATGTACTGGTTGGATCTTCTCATGGTCCAAAGCACTCTCAGAATTTTACTCCAACACCACAGTTCAAATGCATCTATTTTCCTTTACTCAGCCTTCCTTATGGTCCAGAATCCGAAGGTTACTATGAGGGATACAATTGCTTTAACTATGTGGACCTTTCTTGCAAAGATTCAAACAGGTTTTATTGTACGGAATACCAGAATCTTCTCTGTAGCACATTTATATAGGGGCTCTCACATACCTGAGGGTAATTGAGGTTTTAGGGCTGGCAAGTTTTATGGCTGGCATCTGTTTTTTGTCAGGGCTTGCTCTGTGTCCGGAGATGTCATAAGATCGGAGATCATGACACAGTGTGATGTCTCTACTCTTCACTATTTTATCGAGATTGGTCATTGTTCTCCTCCCAAGAAGTAAACATCTTTTGATTTCCTGACTGCAGTCTGCATCTGCAGTAATCTTTGCACCTAGAAATACAAAGCTTGCCACTGCCTCCACATTTTCTCTCTCCATATGTCGGGGGTGCTTTGAATGCGATTTCCTGCTTCTTAGCGGGGGGTTGGGCTGGATGGCCCATGAGGTCTCTTCCAACTCTACTATTCTGTGATTCTATGATTCTATGATTCTATTTGCTAGTACAATATAAAATATAAGACATATGGTTAAATCCGTTCATCCAAGATGCTCATGCTTTATCCATAAATCAGTCCAGGTCGTATTTGTTGTTTATTCATTAAAGGCCTGAGAACACAGCACTCTTCTAAAGTGCTCTTCTAAAGCTCAAAAGGGTTGGGGCTTGTCATATATCTCTGGGGAGGGTGTTCCACAGCTGGGGAGCCACCACCAAAAAGGCCCTGTCCCTTGTTCCCGCCAGCCGCGCTTGCGAGGCAGGCGGGACCGAGAGCAGGGCCTCACCAGATGACCTTAGGGATCTTCCTAGCTCATAGGAGGAGATATGTTCGAACAAGTAGATTGGGCCAGAACCGTTTAGGGCTTTATAGGTCAAAACCAGCACTTTGAATTGGGCTTGGTAGCATATCGGCAGCCATTGGAGCTGGCTTAGCGGGGGGTGGTACGCTCCCTGTAAGCCGCCCCAGTTATTAGTCTGGCTGCTGCCCATTGTACTAATTGGAGCTTCCGGGCCATCTTCAAAGGCAACCCCATGTAGAGAGCGTTGCAGTAGTCCAGACAACCATGGCCAAGTCAGACTTCCCAAGGTACGGGCACAGTTATCTTTCTTCAGGGTCACAAGAACTCTGCTGCGCTTCTCCCTGGGTTGACATGATGGATTGCATACTCTCCTCCCCTGCACCACTTCAGTGGAATTCCCCGGGCCCTGGAACCCTCCCCCCTGATAACAGCCATATGGGGAATGGGGTTTATAGGGGTTAGTCAGCTCACCATGACTGGAGAGTCATGAACAGAACTGGGACATGGGCCAGAAGGGGGAGATTCTAGATGAGGTAGGATGCAGGGGTTGTTTACAAATTCTACTATGGGGCTGGGAGGGGGTGAGGATCGGGACTGGAGCTGTTTAACTGGGGCCAAAACCATTTCTGGGGTGTTCAGGGCTATCTGGAATGTCTGGGATGTCTGAGTCATTGGTACTGACAAGCTAAAGGGACTGTTTATTGTGTCTAATTTAAAACTGGTTATCAAAAGCCAGACTATTGGGTCTAAAAAAACCCTTCTAATGTAAATCCCACAATGCCATAGCCAAGATTTTTGTGAGGATAGCAGACCTGGTATTAAACCATCTTCAAAGGTGATAAAGAGACATCGGGTCTGCTCATATTGGTCTCTGCGGTCCCACTTAATGGAATTGATCTTAATCTCCACTGTCATGGAACCAAGTCCCAGGGCTGAATTTCCAAGCCCTGGACTTGGAGTCATAACATAAATAATTCCGGATGTCTCATGAAGCACCTGGCAGAAGAAGATAGAAGAGCCTGGGAACTCGGGGTTGAAAGTATAAACAATTATAATTGGTAGAATGTGTGGGAATAATAGTAATGTGATACAGGGGGTGGGATTTGGTGATGATATTTACGTGTGGTGTGACGTTACGACAGAGGTGATAAAAATGATTGTATGTAAACATTAGGTCATTCCCGACTTTTCCAAAGTCATGTATTCTTCAATAAAGATTGGATTTGAGAGCAGCAATCTTTGACCTGCGTTCAGACTGGTCCTTTGAAGTGAGCCTGACACTCCACAGGGTGCAGTCTTAAAATTTGGGCCAACAATTTCTTAATTGTTCTCAAAAAACACCACCTGCCCCTATTTAAGCTGTAATCTAAGATTTCTTCACCTCTTCCTGATACGTTGGAAAAAGTGCTGCTCTCAATGTTTAAAAGACTCAAAAACTGCACTTTAACCAAAACCAATGTAGTGAACCCAGTGGAATACCAGATTTTAAGTGTAGAACTCAGTGGAATTTAAGTTATGTGATGAAGTGGCAAAACTCACCACCAAATCCTTCCAGTATTTTCTGTTGGTCATGGGAGTTCTGTATGTGAATTCCATTATTGGTAGAGTTCGGAATGCTCTTTGATTATAGGTTAAAAACTACCATTCCCAAATGACAAAATCAATCCCGCCCCCCCCCCAACCCACCAGTACTCAAATTTGGGCATATCAGGCATTTGTGCCAAATTTGGTCCAGTAAATGAAAATACATTCTGCATATCAGATATTTACATTATGATTCACAGCAGTAACAAAATTATAGTTATGAACCAGCAACAAAAATAATTTTATGGTTGGGGTCACCACAACATGAAGAACGGCATTAGGAAGGTTGAGAACTACTGATCTACACAACAGAATTACTGCAGCTTGATGTCACTTTAACTTCCATGGCTCAATGCTATGGAATCATGGGAATTATAGTTTTACAGGGGCTTTAAGAATGATGATGATGATGATGATGATGATGATGATGATAGTAATAATAATACATTTTATTTTTTACCTGCCTCTCTTCGTGGCTCGAAGTGGGGCACATCATAGATAAAAATACATCATCAAAACAGTCAGTAAAATGCATACATCAAACATATAAAATACTAGCTGTGCCCGGCCACGCGTTGCTGTGGCAAAGTGGTGGTGGTATTGGTTAAAAATTGTTGTGTAATTTTTATTTGTATTTTTAATTAATTTTATTCTAAGGTATCTTTTTATTTATTATATTTTATTATTTTCTTGTATAATTTTTAGTTATTTTTGTAATTATGGTATTTTATTGTATTAATTTTTTAGTGTTTTTTATTATTTTTTAGTGTTTTTTTATTATTTTTATTGGGTTGCTAGGAGACCCAAGTTGGAGGAGCTTAGCCTTCTAACTGGCAGCAATTGGATAAAAGCAATTATTCCTCTCTCTCTAATTGGGACTTTATTTTTCTTTTCTTTTTGTTGTATCAACCTAGAGGCATGGATGAGGGGTTGTGTTGTCAAATTTCGAGGTTGGGGGGCCTGTAGTTTTGTTGTTTTGTGAATTGCCGTGATGCCATCACTCTTTTATATATATAGATGCATATTAAAGTACATAGAAAAAAATTAAATAATATAGACACAGGGCATATCTTTAAAATTCATAGTTAAAAATGAATGGATAGGCCTGCTAGTAAAAATAGATCTTCAAGTTGTCTCTTAAATTATGATAGCTGATTTAACTGTTGAAACTCTTCTGGCAGGTCATTCCACACTCTTGGAGCAGCTGATGGAAATGTCCTCTGTGTGACGGTTGCCAGATGGCTTCTGACTGGTTGGAGTAGCCATCCCACAGAGAGCCTAACTGTCCAAGGGGGCGGGTTGTACAGGAGAAGGTCAACCCAAACTATGGATTGCTTTAAAGGCCAAAACTAACAGTTTGTATTTTGCCCAGAAATTCATTGGCAACCGATGGAGTGACTTTCATATTGGGGTAATATGCTCATTCCTAAGATGTTCTTGTAACTAGCCTGGCCAAAGAGTGCTGGTGCCTAATCAAACTTCAATTCCCATGATTCCAGAGCATTGAGCCATAGTAGTTAATATCAAACTGTATTACCTGTATTTACTCAAGTTTAATGCACCATCTAATCTAATGCACACTTTGGTTTTCAAACCCTGAAACCAAAAAAAGTATTTGCTGGTGAATGTAATGTGAAACAGTAAAAATCCAATCTTTGTAATTTGGCCAAAAAAGGTACACATTATAATTACTGCATACTTAGAATTCCTTCTTTTAAAACAAAAATATTAGAATACCAGAGCTTTCCAGTAAGAGAAAAGAAAACCTTAGGTGCATCAATGCTGTAGAATGAATCTACTTTACTACCCTGGCTCAATGATATGAAATCATGTCGTTTTATAAGGTCTTGAGCTTTCTCTACCAAAGAATGATGGTGGCTCACCCAACTACAAATCCTAAGATTGCATAGCATTGAGCCATGGCAACTAAATTGAAGTGATATCCCTCCAGGTGCTCCTGAAGCATCTTCTCCTTTTGCTTTGGTTCAGCATATTACACAAATGTAATACACAGCCTAATTACGGTGAGATAATTAAGCCAAAAAAAGGTGATCATTGCATGTTATTGGATGGTGACTATGAAGAATAAACCATTACATCTGAGAGCAGTTGAGGGGCATTTACTGCAGTTTGGGCAGCCAACGCTTCCTCCTGTGGGATGGGAACTCAAGTGAGTCCGGTGATGCAGGACATGGGGTGACAGGTTCCCCATGCCCCCCCCCCCCAATGGGCACCACTGGATTTGCCATGATGTGTGGTGATTCCAGCAGCCCATCTGATGAGGTCATGAATTCCAGATATGCAAAGCTTGGAAAAAATCTTTGTTTATCCTGGTCAGGGGACTCTGGGAATTGTAGTCTCAAAGCATATTTTCTCCATGGTCTGAAAATATATATGCAGTCCACCATCCTACTATTCCTTCTCTATAATTTGAGCTGCAAGGTTGGCCCTAGACATTTTAATACCTGCATTGTCTGGAGTGACCCTTAAATCTTACTTCACTATCATATCTTAACCAGGTTAGTTTATGGTGAGCATGTGAATCAGACAATTCAGCCATCATAACCTAGCAAATCTCTTTTCTTGGCATTTCATGGAAAAGCTAAGGTATTTTTGTTCATTCCATCACATTTTCTACTAAAATATTGAGCAGGCATGTAAAAGTGTTGGCTTACATTTCTGGGTTAGTTCATACTGAGGCAAATCTTATAGGGAAAAATCAATTCGACAACACAAAAATCAATTTGTTTGCTGATAGAGATTTCAGGAAGGACAGACTGGAACAACTGTAAATATTTTGATGGGAAATATTGAAAGTTTTTTTTTATAAGCAAAGATAACCAGTATGTATATAATATTAGGCTACTGACATTTCTACTAGCTTATTCAGTTGAATTGTACCTTCCCACTTGTCACTCCAGCAAGCTAATTTTTACAGCAATTGTGCCCTTGAACCCACTGAAAATTACAAAGCAAAGCCTTGCAGAAAAAAAACAGCATCAGCTAATCATAGCTTTATCTTGTGATAATTGTAATTAGACACCAGGTGCTTCTGGGTATTCTGTACATTGGTGTTAAGAAAACACATGATTGCAAAACAGACTTTTAGCTGGCAATGTGGCAGATTTATGTTGATGAACATGCTATTCAAATACTCTGTTTGGACAATTATTTGTTGGTGTGCATGTAGATTATAATTTGTGGTGTTATCTTCAATATTTCGTTTATTAAAAAAGAAGATGTAAAGAGTTGGGCTTCATCAGCCTATAGTATTGAAATCCTAAACTCTGGAAATCCCTTCCAGCATTTTATAGAATGTGGGAACAAATAGTAAAAGGACAGAACAGAAGCCCGAGGAACACTAGTGACTAACACCCAGCCTAAAAGAAACTTCTGACTTGGTGTTGAAAATAATCAAAAGTGGTATTGCTGCACACATTTTTTTTGCACTTTCCAGTTTCACACCAGATTTCAATTCATTTTTTCCCGCATAGGTTTTGCTGTTGCTTATATCAGTGGTACATGTTTTCAAACACCAATGCTTTTTGTGAATCAGGGCCCTCTTTCATTGATATTATTCAGTGGGGGGTCCCATTCACACAGCAATATCTTTGGGCTACTTTCCAGTGATACAATCAGAGCATACATTCTATACATGTTTCACATTGCTAGCCAACGAGCAGATAATTTTGTTATGCATATAAATGTCAGTAACCCTTTTTAGAATACTATTAAAACCTTCGCCACATACATATGAGTATCTCATGTGAGATATATATATATATCTCCACTTCTGTTGAGCTATAAAAAAATCCCAGAGCTGGAGCCAAGTGTTATATGAGAATACATTCAAATAAAGTGGAAACTGGAAGTGAGGGATTACCCAGATCACACCCACAAACCAGCAGTCCTCGTTAATGTTCAGGCTGCCCTGTGAATCATGAGATTGGCCTGCACAGGCTGTAGGACTGTAAATCAGTGATGTCTTTGACAGCCTGGTAAGACTTTTGTGTCTGTGGCTTTGATAATAGCAGGGAAATGCAGCCCTGCAGCCTATTCTGAATATTACTCCACTTTGCGGATATGATGTCAGGCAGGCAGTCTTCATGCTATGCTGAATGTTTGGTTTCAGGGAGATGTGGGATGCAACTTTGTAAACATAGAATCATAGAATTATAGAGTTGGAAAAGACCACAGAGGCCATCTAGTCCAATCCCCTGCCATGCAGGAAAAACATAATCAAAGAACCCCTGACAGATAGCCATTCAGCCTCTGTTTAAAAGCCTCCAAAGAAGGAGCTTCCATCACACTCTGAGGCAGAGTTCCACTGCTGAACAGTTTACAGTCAGGAAGTTTTTTCCTAATGTTCAAGGGATTCTCCTTTCCTGTAATTTGAACTCATTGCTCTGAGTCCTAGGCCTCTTCCACACAGCTGAATAAAACCCTACATTATCTGCTTTGAACTGGAATATATGGCAGTGTGGACTCAGAAAACCCATTTCAAAGCAGATATTGTGGGATTTTCTGCCTTGATATTCTGGGTTATATGACTGTGTGGAAGGGCCCCTAGTCTCCAGAGCAGCAGAAAACAACCCTTCTTTCTCTTCCTTATGGAATCCTTTCAAATATCTATACATAGCTATCTTGTCTCTCTCAATCTTCTGTTCTGCAGGCTAAACATACCCAGCTCTTTAAGCTGCTCCTCATAGGGCAGACCTTTGATCATATTAGTTTCCCTCCACTGGATACCTTCCAGATTGTCAATGTCTTTTACAAATTTTGGTGCCCAGTATTAAACACAACTCACCAGGTGTGGTCTGATCAAAGCAGAATAGTGAGGCACCATGATTTCCCTCGATCTAGACACTATACTCCTTTTGATGCAGCCCAAAAACACATTGGCCTTTTTAGCTGCTGCATCACACTGTTGGCTCATGTTCAACTTGTTGTACACGAAGACTCCAAAAGGTTTTTTGCATGTACTGTTGCCGAGCTAGGCATCACCCATCCTGTGTCTTTGCATTTCATTTTTTTCTGCCTAAGTGTTGTATCTTACATTTCTCCTTGTTGACATTAATTTTCTTAGTTTTGGCCCAGCTCTCTAATCTATTAAAGTTGTTTTGAATTCTGAATCTGTATTCTGCAGTGTTAGCTATCCCTCCAAATTTAGTGTCATCTGCAAACTTGATAAGCACACCCTCTAAACCAGGGGTCCTCAAACTTTTAAAGCAGAGGGCCGGTCCACAATCCTTCAGACTGTGGAGGGGCCGAATTATCATTTGGAAAAAAAATGAACAAATTCTTATGCACACTGCACATGACTTATTTGTAGTACAAAACAACAACAACAATGAAAGAACAATACAATATTTAAAAATGAAAACAATTGTAACCAACATAAACCTATCAGGATTTCAATGGGAAGTGTGGGCCTGCTTCTGGTCAATGAGATAGTCAAGTTAATTAAGATTGTTGTTGTTGTGTGCCTTCAAGTCATTTCAGACTTTGGGCGAGCTTAAGTCTAAAATTATTTATTTATTCATTTACTACATTTATTTACTACATTTATATCCCACCCTTCTCACCCCGAAGGGAATTCAGAGCAGCTGTATGTACATACAATATATTATATTATTAGCATACCACAATATTAGCATTATATATTACTATATTGAACTATACCACTATACTGTAATATTATATGTAATATATAACATATAATTAATATTATTATATGGTATTATTATTAGTATTATATTGTATAACATAATATTATTATCAATATTATATGTATATACAATATATTATATTATTTAAAATGATATAAAAATATTATATTACAAAACTGAGAGCGGGGCCAGGTAAATGACCTTGGAGGGCCACATCCATCCCCCGGGCCTTAGTTTGGGGACCCCTGCTCTAAACCTTCATCCAAGTCATTAATAAAGATGTTGAACAATACTGGGCCCAGGATATGGGTGCACATTCCATTGATTCCAATGAAACTTATTTTTGAGGAAATACACATAATGGCCAGGATTCTTTTTCTAATACATATTGAAATACCCATTGGTTCAAATGACTGGTACATTTGGATTAATGTTGACCAAGGAGGTTTCTTTCGTTGTGTGATTGTTTTCAGCAAAAGGGAGTAGACTTATGCTGGAGATAGATAAAGGCTCTTTCTTTTTCACCAGGTTCCCAAGTGAGAATGCCTGGATGCAACCCAGTACCTTGTCAGTACCCACATCCTCTTTTGATACAGTGTCTCAAAACCCAATCTGTTACATGGTCTTTGTGTCAGTTGTTTTTTCCACCTGCATTTATTGGTATATTCTAAGAATAATGAACAAACCAATTCTCTCAGTTAATAGGGTAGATTGCTGAGGCTATTTTGATTGCCAGAAATAGAAAAGGCTGCATTCCCATTATGGATACACAGGCCAGTTACTTGAGCACTCTCTCATTGCATTAATGGAAAAAGTGACTCTCTGTTAAACACAAAGGCATGGAAAAAGACTAACCTAGTCAGAAAGTGTTGCATACCATTGCAATTCAATACACACTGAGGCTTCCATCCCTTGACTCTGATCTTGGTCCTTCTTAATCTATTCAAACATGTGCAAGGCCTGATATCCTTACATAGCCTTAGTGACTTTGGCAAGTTCCATTTTCTTGTCTTCTAGATTATATAGATGGTTGATGTTGGAATCCTGTTGTTGCCATACACAGATGCAGATGTGATTGTGCAACAATTTGTTCTTTTTAGAATGTTAAACAAGAGTATATCTTAATTAGGATTGTGGAAATGAATGATACTATCTTAACTTGTTATTTTATTAATATTTTGCCTTTTCCACAATGTAATTCAAAGTCATCGAAAAAGGCTCACCTGGTCAGAAGGTGTTGGCAAGCTAACCAAGTGGGAAAGTGAACTACCCTTTGAAAATACCAATGCCAGCCAAAAATGATAAATGGTTGTCATTTTCACTATATTGCTGTTTCCAGAATACATCAGGTAACTGCTGATTAACAAACTACTCTCTAGAAACAAGGATATTATTCTACTCCTTCAAATGCATATAATCACAGCCATTATAAATGGCTTGAGGCAAAGAGGAGGAAAGAGCATCTCATTTGTATTTCCCTCCTTTGATTCTAAGATCATTGTCCAAAAACCTTCTTATGCCCCTGCCAAATGAGGTGACATGGAGAGGGCCTTTTCAGTAGTGGCACCATTTCTGTGAAATGCCTTCTCAGACATGCAAAGTGGGAGTACGATATAAAGACTTCGTTCTTCTTCCAGGCATTTTGAGAGTTGTTTTTATGCTTTTACTCTCTTCAGTTTTGTTGTTGGGATTCCTTAAATTTTATATACTGTAATGATTATGGTTTTATACATTTATCCTGTTTTATCTTGGTTTTCATATTTAATGTCTCCAGTCATGGTTCAATGTTTCACATTTTATACATAGCTTAAAATTAATATATTATATGCCACCCAGAGAACTCTGGTTATTGAGCAGTTTAAAAGTGTAACGAATGGGTGATTGCAGAACATTATTGATATTGCAGATTTTTGTTTTGTTTTATCCTGCTATATTATTTGAAAAATACTGCAGCCATGTAGTTATAGTTTTCAGATCAAATGTACAATAAAAGAGATGAAATCAGTTTGGATTCATATTGTGGGTAGTAGTGATATGCTCCACAAATGAAGTGGCTTACTTAAAGATTCTTGGTGAGCAACCTGCAATTTGCAGCTTGCAGCTTGCAGCTTGGAAGAAGCACATCTGGGGAAAGGAATGGTAACAATTTCAAAACATCGTTTCCACATGTTACAAGGCCTTATATTCAGTGTTGGTGTTGTGTGGTGTATGAGATCTTTAAAATCCACATGCAGTAAGTCAAATCATCATAATAAAAAGACTCCAACTGTGCAGCTAACTTTACTATCGCAAAGCTAGAAAATTTGGTTTCCTGGGAGGGACAAAAAAGGCAGGGAAAATCCTTTCAAATGCTTGTGTTTAGCTTTAAATCGTTGCTGTAATCTACTTTACAAGACCAGTGTCTAAACAGTGTTCATTATGGTTTTTTGGCATTTTTATCGCATTAAAAAGATATTTCCAAATTGATACAAAGAATGCTTTTGAATTGTGGATAAAAGACTTGAAAGTTAGATGTCTATGGACTAGTTTGAGAAGCATGGAAAAGCATGGACTGACAAAAAAGTTGGAGGAAGTCATGCTGGGTTTAGGTGATCAAAAGGATCCCTGCAAAAGTGATGGGGAAAGCAAATATATTTTTTTCCTTCAGAGAAAATCTTTCTAGGAATCTCTAGGTCCTCCAAAACAACCATATAATTGCACTGTAGGACTTAAAATGCCTTTTCTTTGAATCTCTAAGTCCTCTAATTCAACTCCATGGTCAACTTCTTATGGAAATTGATGATAATGTCATTCTGGAAGACCTAGAGACTCATAAAGAGAACATATTAATTAAATTGCACTGGAGGACTTAAAATGCCTTTTCTTTGAATCTCTAAGTCCTCTAATTCAACTCCATGGTCAACTTCTTATGGAAATTGATGATAATGTCATTCTGGAAGACCTAGAGACTCATAAAGAGAACATATTAATTAAATTTGTGAATAATCCACAAAGTCAAAACCTGCAAATATATAGAGCTAACAACCGTATATACTCGAGTATAAGCCGACCCGAATATAAGCCGAGGCACCTAATTTTACCACAAAAAAATGGGATAACTTATTGACTCAAGTATAAGCCGAGGGTGGGAAATGCAGCAGCTACTGGTAAATTTCAAAATAAAAATAGATACGAATAAAATTACATTAATTGAGGCATCAGTGGGTTAAATGTTTTTGAATATTTACCATATTTCAAAGGAAAACATTAAACTAGCTCTATAAGTTGAAAAGTATCGCTCTGAGTCCCCTCGGGTGAGAAGGGCGGGATATAAATGATTGAAATAAATAAAGTAGGGGCAACAAAAACAATATGGTATCAGCAATAACTTAATAATAATAATAATAATAATAATAATAATAATAATAATAATAAACTTCATTTGGATGTCACCCTATCTCCCCATGGGGACTCAGGCCAACTGCCAACATAGTAACAGGCAAACATTCAATGCTTACATAAACAATGCAGAGCTAGATATAGATCTATAATTATATATACTAATTTCACATATGCATTTCCCCCTGAAACATTTGCAAATCCTCTCTCTCTCTTTGTGTGTGTATGTGTGCATTTCCCCTACAATATTTGCAAGCCCTATATCTATATAGATATATAGATATATTCATATCTATCTAGACATGTCTATATATATTTGTGTGTTCATTTCCCCCTGTAATATTTGCAAGCCCTAAATATAGGTAGGTAAGAATATATACATATCTATCCCGAAATCTCTCTTTATATAGATAATTATATCTCTATAGGATTTGCAGAGACTTGCAAACATACGAGGGTTAATTCATATATATAACAATGTATACGTATGGCTACAGATATACAGGTACATGGATATATATATATATATATATATATATATAGGATTTGAAAAGACCTACAAACATATGAGGGGAAATTCATATATAAAATTAATGTAGATAGATCGATAGAGATATATAGGTACATAAGGATTGCAAAAGCTTGCAAGGGGTTAATGCCTATATATCTATAGGAGAGTTTAACGGATATTTCAGGGGAAAATGCTTTCATAAGATTAATGAATATATATATTTCTTCTTCTTGACATGCAAGGGTGTCTTTCCCTTTTCAAAACATTCCCTTGATTAAGAATGAGGGAGGCTTTGGAAAAGAAAACACTGATAAGGGAGGGTAAGAGAGAAGTATATCATATATTGCAAGCAGTAGCCTGCAGACTCCTTTGTTGGCCTCCCATTATAAGCCGAGGGAGGTTTTTTCATCTTAAAATAAAGGGCTAAAAAATAATTGATATTATTAGGACACCAAAATCCATGCTATGTCATAGAATACCATAAGCAAAAAAGGGCCTCTTTTCCCCAAATAGTTATAAGCAAACTTTAGAATGAGAAGAGATAAAGAGGAAGGAAGAATGGAAGATCAAGGATAAAATAATGCAAACACTGCATATTGTTTTGTATATTCACTCATTTGTTTCTGTGTCCTTTTTTTTCTAACATAGGGGCCATCCAGAGAGGGCCCAAAATATGTGAGCTCTCATGCTTTTACTGGAGGTATCTAAACAATGCCTCTATTAAAAGAGGAATTCATGACAAAGCAGGAAAGCCCCGTTTTAATCATGAATTATCTAGATACTCCATTAGACCAAGGTCTTCCTGAAAGACCTGGGTGTAATGGAGTATGGGCCCTATGGAGACTGACCCGCCGGGTAGTCCTGGGACTACCGAGAGGTCATTCCGCACAGCCCAATTCACTTCTTCAGGCCCCGTGGTCCCAGAGAAGTAAAGAGAGAACCCACTGCCTCACCAAATTCCCCCTAAAACCTTTAAATTAAAATAAAAACTTACTGGGCCACCATTATGGCTCTCTGGAGGCTCCTGGTGTGTACCAATGTTGTGCTAGGAGGTGGGGGGAATCACTACCTCCGCTTCCTGGTGCAACATTGATAGTTACCACACTTCAGTGGGGACAACCCATGGGAAAACCCATTTGTTTTCCTGGGGTGTGGGGACTTAAGTCCACTTAATATAGGTCTGGAAGCACCCATAGTATCTCAAGATGATATGTTTGAGAAAAAAAATATTATAAGCTTGAGCCATATGAAAATGAGATCTTTCTGTGCTTTATGTGGAATCTCTCCTACATGTGGACAATTCCAGCTTTTTTAAGCATTGAAAAAAAGAATGTTGGCTCTACACACTGTGGGGAACCTGGGGGGCCCACCCTTAACATTTGTGTTTAAGAACTTCAGGGTAGGGGGTGAGCTGAGGGATTTTGTAAGGCAAGCCCAACCAGAAGGATGCATGTGTCTTCCCAATGGAAGCAGATGGTTTCCGTTAAGGACATATGTGTGTTCCTTACCACACGACTAGAATCCAAATCAATTAATAGCTTGTGAAAGGAATGCCAATGTTACATATGGTAGAAATCTTATAACAGAGTTACAATGAAAAGGCATGTTTGAGATAAAGCAGACTTTGCATGGATGTGATAGTTGTCATGCATCATCTAGGTTCTGAGTGGCTCTTTCAGGAAATGTTTATACTGAAACAGTGGACTATAGGAAAAGATAACACAATTGAAGATTGACTATTATTATCAACTTGAGTACAGCCATCGGATATGGGCTGGATAGTAAGTCAAAAGGTATTAAAATCCAAATGATTCAATGGATTTATTTGGGAGCAACAATTGGGCTTAAGCAATTATCTAGCAAATAAGAAGTAGAATATTCTAATTTTTTTCAAGATGTTTTGATGCTTTTCTTTCAGATAGTTTTATCAGAAGTGTTACATAGGTAGTACTGATTTCTTCATGGAAGCTTTCTAATCAGTCCTGCAGGCATCTAAAATAAGGTACTCCAGAGATTTTTAATAAGCATTCAGTGTTCCTTTCTTTTTAAAAAATATTTTTAGTCTAAGGGTTTTACATTTTCTATGGCTATGCTTTCACCCAGTTTGGGGGTGGGGCCTCTGTTGGAAGTCACACAGTGTCGTATGATGGCTGGCAGGGAGCTAGGAGCTAGGATGCTAAATTCCCCCCGTCTGATGAAGTCCAACGTGGCTTTTCCCAGGTTAGTCTGGATCAGCCTGCATGCATTTTATGGTTGTACATTGGCTGAGCCATCAATGTAGGCGAGGCCATAGTGCCTCTGATGTCCATATTGAGTTGGAGCATCATGAAAACCAAGCCCAGTGCTTCTCTTTAGCCACCCATACGATTTCTAGTCAGATGTACATTTTGAGAACACACACAACAGGGCCTTATAGGCTTGGCCATTTAACACTATGTTCATTGTTTGTATAGTATGTTGTAAACTGCTTTGGGTCCCTTAAGGGAGGAAGATGGTATATAAATGATGTAAATAAAAATAAATAAATATCAGTCGCAACTCCCAGAGTATGAAACACAGCACTTGGGGAAAAATTGGATCCATTTCTGGCAGGGCTGCACAATCTCAAGATAATACACAGGTTCCCAAATTTCACCGCTGGACATCAAGCAAAAGTTCACATTTTTCAGGTTTTAAATGATCAGTTTTGGGTGAGTGACAAAGATGCATACAAACCTCCACTCAGGCAAAGAGCCTTCTAGCTGGCTGGATTTAATTAAGTCAAGCACTGCAACTTGCAAATATATTTAATTTTCAGCCTCAAAATATGTTCTGTCTGACAAGCTGTAATTGTTTGAATGACAAGTTGTGAGCAACTGTGGTTGCACCTCAAAGCAAACTGCTTCCTGTGACATCACTGAGGATAACCTCAAGGTCTCGGGTTTTGGCTTGGATATGTCAGCCTGGGATGATCCTGACCTGGCAAATCTTTGGATGTCCTTTCATTAACAGGGTTAGTTAAACAGACTTTTGGTTGTTAAATAGTTCTTGAAGGAGAACTTTTAATGTGTTTGCTGAGCTTTCTCCCCTTTGCTTATGTTTTAAATCCATGATTCCCAAAGTGGGCGCTACCACCCCGCAATGGCACCTATTAAGACATGGGGGCAGGGCCAGAAGAGGGGCGGGGCCTCTTCCCAAGTGTTGGAGACAGGGCTGAGCACCTGAGGCGCCTGTTAGGACACACAGGGGCGGAGCTAGAGGAGTGGGCGTGGCTTCTTCCCAAGAGCCCGAGACAGGGCTGAGCCTCTATACCTCTCCTGAGAGGTCTTTTAGGACTAAAGGGTGGAGCTAGGGGTGGGGGTGAGGCTTCTTCCCAAGAGCGCAAGACAGGGCTGACCCTCTTTATACCTCCCCTGAGGCGCTTGTTAGAACATGGGGGTGGAATATGGAGGTTCAGCCCTGTCAGGCACTTGGGAAGAGGCCCCGACCCCTCCTCTAGCACCGCCTCCCGTGTCCTGGCAGGCACTGCAGGACAGGGATAGAAGCTCAACCCTGCCTCAGAGCTTGTAACTCCGCCCATCCCAGTCCTGGCCGAACATTTGTGCCCCGCCCACCTCCCCTTGCAGCCCTGCATCTTGGACTAGAGGAGAGGCTCAACCCCGCCCTCTTGAGCAGGAGCCACACCTACCCCTCTAAGCCACGCCCTCCCTTCCAGGGGGCGCTGAGTCATATTTTTTCTGGAAAGGGGGCGGCAAGCCAAATAAGTTTGGGAACCACTGTTTTAAATGCTTTTGCACTTTTTCTAATTTATCAGTTTAATTAATTGCAGGTGGCAATTATGATTGAATTCAACTATATTTTGTTTTATTCTCTTTTTCAAGATAACCTGGATCCTTAATGAGGTAAAGATGGGATAGTAATAGAACTATTGGCCAACGTTCAACCTTCCCTTTTTGAGCAAGGTTTTGGTGCATGTGGTGGCCTCTCAACTCCAGGGATTTCTGGATGAAGCAAATTATCTAGATCCATTTCAATCTGGTTTCAGGCCTGGCTATGGAACAGAGACAGCCTTGGTCACTGTGGTGGATGATCTACGCAGAGAGCTAGACAGGGGAAGTGCATTCCTCTTGGCTCTCTGGACCTCTTGGTGGCTTTTGATATAATTGACCATGGTATCCTCCTGGGCCATCTCACTGGGATGGGACTGAGAGGCACTGTTTTAGAGTAGGTCCATTCCTTCCTGGATGGGCGTACCCAGACGGTGGTGCCAGGGGATTCCTGTTCATACTCCTGGCCATTGTCCTGTGGGATTCCTCAGTGGTCTGTTTTGTCTTCCATACTGTAACATATACATTAAACTACTGGAAGAGGTCATCCAGAGTTTTGGAGTACTGTGCCATTTATATGCAGATGCCACTCAACTCTCCTACTCCTTCCCACCTAAAGCCAAAGAACCAGTGTCTGTCATCAGTAATGGACTGGATGAGGGCAAACAAATTGAAACTTAATCCAGACAAGACAGAGGTGCTCTTGGTCAGTCGAAAGGTGGATCAGGGAATAGGGATTTAGCCTGTGCTGGCTTTCTGGACCTCTCTTCAAGAGGAAAGGCCCTTCTGGCTACCGCAGACACCTGGGACTCCAGGTTCAGTGCTGAGTCCAGGAGGACCCCCAAACTGTAGACCTGTGTCTTCAAGAGGAAAGTAACTCCAGTATAAGCCGAGGGTGGTAAATTTCAGAAATAAAAATAGATACCAATAAAATTACATTAATTGAGGCATCAGTAGGTTAAATGTTTTTGAATATTTACATAAAGCTCAAATTTAAGATAAGACTGTCCAACTCTGATCAAATCATTATTCTCATCTTCTTCAATGTAAATGTGCTTATGTATCCTTTTAATAGGAGCCCCGGTGGCAAAGTGCATTAAAGCACTGAGCTGGAGACCGAAAGGTCCCAGGTTCAAACCCCAGGAGCGGCGTGAGCGGCCGCTGTTAGCTCCAGCTCCTGCCAACCTAGCAGTTCGAAAACATGCCAATGTGAGTAGATCAATAGGTACCGCTCTGGCAGGAAGGTTTCCTCCCTATGTTTGCATCTCTGCTTTGCATGTTTAAAGTGCAATCCTATGTTTGTTTACTCAAAAGTGACTCCCACTGAGTTCCATAAAGCTCATTCCCAGGAAAGTCACAGTTTATGATTGTTACCTAAGATTGAATCCTAAATGTATTTACCAGTGGAATTTCTTTCTGAATAGGAATAAAAAGTGATTTAAGATGCAGACTAATCTCAGCCAAGGTGGTATTTTTCTTTCTAGTTTCAGATATGTGTGTATAATTACTTTTCTTTGGTGTTGTCTGAAATGTTTTCCCTTTCTTTTTAGCTGAAAAAAGGCTTTAAGATCAACCATTAGGCGCTCTTCATTCTCAGGTTTATTGTTCAAAATGTCATGACAGGAAAGGAAAATTGGTTAGAATGGAGAAGGATAAAAGACAAATATAGTTCTTAATTATAACTGTCTTATAATAACCATTCGAATCCATTCTAAATTGTGTCATAGCCACAGAAAATGAGAACACAGATATTCTTGTTAATATGCTTAGTAATTCTTGAACTCTTTGAGCTTTGCATTATTTTTATCTTGGAAAACAGCTTCTGGATATTGTTGAAAACCAAATAAAATATGACATAATGCTATCATATCCTGCATCTTATTTATGTTTAAATGTAATTTATTTATTAAACATCTTTGTTAAACATCTAGTTAAATAATATAATCCCTTAAAAGGAGTTGTTTTAAGCATCAAATACGATTGCTTTAATGATATTGTAGGGGCATTAAGTGCTTCTCTGATGTTCGCATTTTCCCCAAGTTTCTTTTATGCCATGGAACAAAAGTTTCTCACCCTCCCTTTCAAGTGAATTTAACAAACAACAGGATTTTCCTTCCATGCTTTTCTCTCCCTTTTTTAATATTGGGAAAAATATGCAGAACTCAAGGTGCAAATTCCTCCTTTGTTATGTATGTTTTGCTTCCTCTTTTGTGCATTTCGAGTTCTCTCCCTCTTTCTCTCTGTTTGCCAGCTTTTCATATGTATGAAGATGAGATTTATACCTACAGCCTGGGCTGAGGTGTTGTGTATGTGGGCTTGTGAATGTGGGCCTGTGTCATGTGGGGGGTGGAGAGCTGGAAACTGGGAGGCCAGGAAGCCCAGCCCGGTTCGACCAAAGGCAGCTGCTGCAGTTCTTCCTGGCCGAGCCGCTGCTGTGAATCTCAGAGGCTGGGAAGAAGCTGTAAACACGAGAGAAGGAAGAAGCCATTGAACTGAAAGAACAAACTCTCCGGACCTGTCTGACACAGGGGTCAGGGGGTCACCGGAGCCTGGTGGAGGCAGTGTAGCAGATTGGGAGTTTGCGATGCCCCCTCCAACATCATTTAGACAAACAAGCAGATGGCAGGTGTCAGTGGTGACAAAGAGCCATCTGTACAGCGAGGACCATCCCCTCCATTCTCTCACAGGCTACTTCATTAAACCCTCACTTCAGAGTGCCTGTGCCATAGCCTTTAGCCAATGGGGCCCCTCTAATAGGACTCTCTCTCTCTCTCTTTGAAAGAACTGCCTGCATTCTGCTTCCAGTGACTCATAGGCAGCTTATTTTTGCACCTTATTTTCCCCAAAAGCAGAGAGGGGAAAATATGTCAGGACCAAGAACATTTCCTTGCAAACTATTAGATCGCTTAAGTGTGTATCTGTATGCGTGTTGCCAGAGGGAAGGATAAAGGGATAAATGTGTACCTATGTGTGCATCAGAAAGAGAGAGCGAAAGAAAGATTGGTACGATGTAGAAGGAAAGGAGGAGGATATATGTAAGTAAATAAGTAAACAAACAAACAGACAGGCAAGCCAGCCAATAAATACAAAAATAAATGTTGACAAACCATGCTATGGCTCTGTAGATTGTTGCAGTCAAAATCCTAAAGCAATTTCAAAACAGTGATGGATTCTTGCCTTGGTTGTTTCAGTTTTGGAAGATGTGCAAGTTTTGGGGAAAGATTTCACCCACTGCTCCCTACAACCGTCACTTTACCTCTTACAGGTAGTTTCTTTGTATGACTTCATTTACCATTTCTCGTACTCCTTTTTTGAAGGACTAGTGCTTGGCTGATCTCAAATAAATACAGTGAGGCACACCCCTCTCATCATCAGGCCCTCTCAAGAGATGAAGTAAGATGGCAATGATGCTTATGGGCTAGGACAAGTTTATGTCTGCATTAAACACTTGAGATCTGTTTTTGAAAGCACTTTCAGGAGCCAGTTGACCTGTGAGCGTTGAAATCCATCTGCACACTTTTCTGCGGCAGTTTTGAGCCGGCGTCTTTCCAGAACTGTGGTGGGGGCTAAGATAGTCTTTTTAACATATGGTGCAGAGTGTAGGAGGGGGCGGGGAGCAAAGTGACAAGCAGCAGAGGGGATGAGAATGGGGAGTTTCTGGAAATCTTTCAGGCCACCCGCACCTCCTTGGCCAGTCGTGTTTCTTTAGCCTCCCCTGCAGATCCTTGTGGAAAATGCCACTGGAATGTTTAGCTGCAGGTTTTTCTCATCTAGGGAATTCTCTTGGTGGTTTGAATAATTTTTTCTTTTGTTTGCCTCCCAAAAAAAGAAACAGTATTTTATGTGCTACAATGCATATAAGAGGGGTGAAATGAGAGGGGCTGTGCCATATCATTTTGTCACTATTCATAAAAAGACATTTTAAACTCCTCTGCTATGCACAAATGGCTGTTTAGAGCTAGGCTGGTTGGCTTGACATATTACTTTGTATTGAAAGGCACATTCACCAATCCAGGGTTTTCTCCGTTTGGAGAACTACTTGCAGAACAGCACAAGTGGAATACCGACAAACATCCCAAAATTATTTTAGATAATATAAGGGGTTTGTGCAGCCGATCAGCCTTGTGCTTATTTCCCCCTTGTTAGGGCCATCATTACATACCACATGCCTGTTCGTGAAACACTGGTAGTTCTATTAGAATTGGACTTCTGCATGGAATTCTCACCAAACAAGCTTCACAATCAGGCTACCATATTTCGACTGGCTTCTGGGGACAGATCTGAACTGTGTTGAACTACATTATATGGTCAAATTGCATTATTTGAAAATGTAGATCTAGCCAGAGACTTTCATGATGATGATTTGCACTTCAAAATTTCATGATTTTGGTGCTGGGTTGAAAATGGTATCCACAGTACTGAAAGAAGATAACTTCATTCTCAAAGATTAGGTAGACGGATAGAGCATTCTCTTGCTTTCTGTGAAAGCCTGAATTTCAACTTCCATTGGTCTCAGGTCCAATATGCATTATAGCCCTACTTGTGTAAACATTTGCCTCTCCCCTGCATAGAAATCATTGAGGTCAATTGTCACAATAAAGTGTCTCATGGCCAATTTCCACAGGATGTACTCCCATTGATATATTCACTTGTAGGGTCTGCTCACAGCACACGTGCTGATGATCCATTTGTTACTATTGATTCAAAGGTCTAGTCTAATTGGGACTTATTATTGGATCTAGGCCGAAGTATTTAACATATATATGCACACAGACACATTCATGTATAACTTTTATAAATTGTCCTTTATTCACAGGGGATCCCAGAATGGTGTGCCAAATAAGCAGTTGAATATCATATAGAAACATCAACAACACGGTAGTTTAAAAGGCAAAAAAAAAAAAAATCAACTAGCATATAAACAAAGCAAAAGGCCTAAGCAAAAGGAATGTTTTAATTTGATACCTTAAAGAAAGTAAGTGGACACCAATTGTATATTCCTTATAAGAATATTCCAAGCTCTCTGGTCACCAAAGAGGGCATATAATTTAAGTACGTTTCTCCAATGGGTGATACTTTGAAAGTGGCCATCCTCGGGTCATCCTAATACATGGCCAAGAAGATATAGGTACTGGTTTTGTTTGAGATATTGAACATGTATAACATCTTCAATGAGCTATTTAACATGTATAACATAATTAATGGGAAACTAAGCATATAGTGCATTTTTAAACATCAAGATTTCAATTTGAAATGTTCAGCATGTCCATAAAAATGCTAAACCTATATGAAATTCACTGATACAATGTTCCTAATGTAAAGAGATAGGAAAAAAGTTTATATTCAGTTTGTTTTGTAGTCAGGGATCTGTTTCCATTCCCAAATACAAACTGTAAAGTGAGATCCAGCTGAGTTGCTGCCAGAAGAAGAGATAAGAGCAAAGAGATAACTTTCCTATTCTCTAAAATGTAACTTACACCAGACATTAATGTTGCTGTTATTCAATGCATGTGTGTTTAATTGTACAAGCCTCCATCTGTTGCTTGAACAAAGAAACAAAGACACCTGAGAGGTTGAATCAATCATTCTGTTACTTTTCAAAAAAGCACCTGATTAATAACTAGAATCAAATAATACAAGCCATGCAGACTCGAAACTGGTTCACTTCCAAAATAGTTATGAGATTTCTGAGTAATTCAAAGATCAGCAGAGTGATCAGCTTTTTGCTGCATCCAAGTGCCTTTATAGGGTGTATAAAGGGGATCCATTCTTTAATCTTCATCGTTTTGAACATACATCCAAATAAATGTTCTCATGATCAGAGCAAAAAGCAATAGTTGGAGCTCACAATTGGCATCTGGAAACCTCTGTCACACATGGACGTGCCTTTGGCCTTGCTTCAGGAACATTGACCAAGATCTTTCACAGCTCTGTTATCATAGCTACTTTTGATTCTCGTAAACTTGCCTTCATTTGCAATACCCCCAAATGAAGGGGTTCTGAAGCACTGAAGCTTAAGAGGGGGAGAAACAGCAGAGGAGAGGCTGGATTAATCTTTCCCTGAGGGCTGTACCCTTTCTAAACTGCTTCACCTTCTCTGACAGTTTTCAAAAATGTATATCTGCTTGCCGTTTTCACCTCACTGAGGTAAGAAAGGAACAACTGACACACCATTTTGAATATAAAAACTATGGAGATTAAAATATGTTTAGGAGCCTTATAGTACTATATACACAAGAAGTGCTTAGATTGATCTACACTACCATATAATCCTGTTTCAGAATACGTCTCAACTATTTTGAACTGGATTATATGAGTCTCACTGCCATGAGTCTACACAGACCAAGGGCACTGGCACCTCGGGCTCCTTCAAGCTCAACAAGAAGCCCCACGGGGACAGCGCGGCATTTCTAAGCTCTTCAGCTTAGAAATGGAGATGAGTATCAACCCCCAGAGTCAGACATGACTAGACTTAATGTCAAGGGAAAACCTTTACCTTACACTGCCACAGTTCAATGCAGTTAACCTGGATTCAGAAACAAGATTACAGTGTTCCCTCATAGAATCATAGAATCATAGAATCATAGAATAGTAGAGTTGGAAGAGACCTCAAGGGCCATCTAGTCCAACCCCCCGCTAAGAAGCAGGAAATCGCATTCAAAGCACCCCCGACAGATGGCCATCCAGCCTCTGCTTAAAAGCCTCCAAAGAAGGAGCCTCCACCACGGCCCGGGGGAGAGAGTTCCACTGCCGAACAGCCCTCACAGTGAGGAAGTTCTTCCTGATGTTCAGGTGGAATCTCCTTTCCTGTAGTTTGAAGCCATTGTTCCGTGTCCTAGTCTGCAGGGCAGCAGAAAATAAGCTTGCTCCCTCCTCCCTATGACTTCCCCTCACATATTTGTACATGGCTATCATGTCTCCTCTCAGCCTTCTCTTCTGCAGGCTAAACATGCCCAGCTCTTTAAGCCTCTCCTCATAGGGCTTGTTCTCCAGACCCTTAATCATTTTAGTTGCCCTCCTCTGGACGCTTTCCAGCTTGTCAGCATCTCCCTTCATCTGCGGTGCCCAAAACTGGACACAGTATTCCAGGTGTGGTCTGACCAAGGCAGAATAGAGGGGGAGCATGACTTCCCTGGATCTAGACGTTATTCCCCTATTGATGCAGGCCAAAATCCCATTGGCTTTTTTAGCTGCCGCATCACATTGTAGGCTCATGTTTAACTTGTTGTCCACGAGGACTCCAAGATCTTTTTCGCACACACTGCTGTCAAGCCAGGCGTCCCCCATTCTGTATCTTTGATTTCCATTTTTTCTGCCGAAGTGAGAACCTACTTCGCGGTTCACTTTTTGCGGACTCGCTGTTTCACGGTTTTTTTTACATAAACACTAAAATAATATTATAAATCATATAAATTATAATTTACAGTGGCAGTGGTCTCAGTTGGGTGCAGGTGGTGGGGCAGAGAAAGAGCCTAAATGGCAGCGGGAGGAGGAGGCGGTGCCATGTTCCCCTGCCTCTTTCTTCCCTTCTTTCCATCCTCTCTCCCTCCCTCTTTCTACTTCCTTCCTAAGGAGAAGCCTAGCATCCCCTACTTTGTGGATTTTCACTTATTGTGGGTGGTCCTGGAACATAATCCCGCAATAAGTGAGGGAACACTGTATATGGCAGTGTAGATGGGGCCCTAGAGTTCTCTGAAGCAATCATTCAAACTCATCAAAGGCATAAAGGATGCAGGCTTTATTGTTCTGCACCTCCATAAGCTAACTGTTCTAGCTTTCTCAAAATCCAATAGAAAATATTATGTGTTCCTGTACCTTCTAGTCATCTGTTGACTTATGGTGACCCCATTAATATCAAAGGCTTTTCTTAGGCAAGAGGTAATTGGAAATAATTTTGCAAGTTCCTTCCTCTGAAATGTATCCCACAACACCTCTTATTCACTAGTGGTCTGCCATCCAGGTACTAACCAGGACTGTTTCTGCTTAGCTTCCAAGATCATACAGGAGTGGGTACCTTAGGTTATCTAGGTCAATAGAAAGCCATTTTCCTGGATATCCCAACAAACATGGCCCCGATGTAGGAATGGAACTACCATACATATTACACGTGGCCTGGATCAGACCAACAGTCTTTCCAGTCCAGCTTTCTGTTTGCACTGTGGTCAACCAGATGCCTCCATGGGAAGCTTACAAACAAAATGTCAGCACATTGGCATCCTTTCTCAGGAAATGGTGTCAAGAGGTGTAGTGTCTTTGACACGGGGGATATTGCATGAGCATCATGACTAGTAGACACTGATTGATTTATCTGACACAAGGGGATGCTTTATCAATCCATTCCTCTCCCTACTAAACTCTAACACACATCATTGTACAGAACATACAGTTAATTGCTAAGAAATATTTGCATATATATAGACTCTAGACAATGGCTGTTAGATAAACAAAAACACGAGCCAGTTATAAATTCACAACCTGCTTCAAATATGCATTCAGTTTCAATTATAAAGTAAATCACACATTACAAGACATTTTCAGCCCTATGAATGCCAAGGTAATATAAAGCATTACACCTATACTGGCTGTTTGCATGCATTGATCGAAATGCTGTCATTCTCCCTTTTTATAAAGTCAGACATAGATGTTATTTTCCATTGGAATTTTACAATATTAATAATGATCTTGGCACAGGGTATTTTTTTTAAAAAAAAATTAATGACAAGCCTAGTTCAATGATCCTTGACTGCTTTTTGCCCATTGACTCCTCTCAGCCAGTTATTCATTCCCCGAAAAAGGCTTGAACTACAGTTATTAATCTCAGACAAAATATCTGAATCAATGGAGTTTAGATATAATAACGGTATAATAGGCCCTCTTAGGCATAAAATGCTCTAATTATCATTCATAGAGAAGAATGTACACAAATAAATGGGTGTCCAATTTACACTAAAAAAATCTTTCCAGTTCCAGTCAGCAAGAATACTCATTTTTAAAATCTAGCAAAACACTGGAGTGCCTTTTTTTAAAAGTAAGACTGTGCTAAAAATGTATTATATCTAGAATCTCCCTCCAATGCCATTTTATCAATTTTATTCTCCTGGCAGAGTCTCTGCTTATCATATAATATACAATGAAGCACAACTAGATAATATACTGGATCCATCCTAAACTCATGGCCTCAGAAAACCCTGTGATAGGTTTGCCTTAGGGTCACCATAAGTTGAAAACAATTTGAAAGTGCACCACCACCACAACTTTGTATTCACTTGTAGTTCCCTTGGATGGTGTAGAAAAGACAGTGGAGTATTTCCTTGCCCATAATAAAGCCATGTGCATTGCTCTTGCAGGTGCAGCATACTTATAGGCCCTGGGCACGCAGCCCTTAAATTCCATCAGAGTCCCTCACAAGGGGAGGGAAAAAAAGGTGTTTCTTGTTCTTCTCAAATCTGCTGCCTAGTATGAGAAAAAGGGCCATCTGTGAATTTTGGCACTTACTAAGCTCAGGCCTTGATTTCTTTCTGCGGAGAAGGTTCTCTCTAACCCAGAGCAGTAAATAACTGCCAGATTAAGCGCAACCATGCAAATGTTACTGTACTCGCATTGTGAAGGGCTCTCTTTGATGTGGGCATCCTTTCAAATGAGGCAGTCATTCCTCAGGCCCGGATTACACTGAGCCTTACTCTCCTCGCCCAGAGCAGGATGCGCAGCTTGTTGGGAAAGACAAATGGCCCAAGCTATTAAACACAGTTCTGTTGTGAGTGTGCCCAGTGGTAATGTTGTAATGGCTATTACATTACACACAGTTGTTTCAAATGGACTAGAAGCTGGGTGGCAACAGCAGACACAAAAGGTACTGTGAGGGAAACAGGACTCCAGCACCAGCATTGTGTTGCACCTCACAAACCTCTTACATAGTCCCTAACAGCAGTGAGTCTACCTTATTCAATGCATGGCAACCCCATTCTGAGATTTTTGTGGCCAGACTGATTCAAAGGATGGGATTTAGGGTGCTGTAGTTCCAACACTAATGGCTCCAAGTTCTAAGCACTTGTGACATCAGAGCACAGCAAACCTGGCTGGAGCTTTGCACCCTGATTTCAGTGGTATATAAGCAGATTGCAGGAGCCAGAGAGAGATGAATTATAATCACTTTTGAGAGAGAACTGTGAATATATATATATATATATATATATATATATATATATATATAGAGAGAGAGAGAGAGAGAGAGAGAGAGAGAGAATTCCCATTATGAAGACTACGCAGCAGCCTGCCAAAGGGCAACCCATCCAGTAAACTATCTCATTCATCTGAGGTTCATCACAGGGGCTCCGGCATTTAATCTCAGTATGTCCTTGACCTCTGATTGCCTTGTATGTCAAGTCAGCTGCTCTTACAGGGCTGCACAAATGAATTACTGAAATGATGTTACTGCATGCATCAGGAAAAATGAAAAGTGTGTCTGAAAAGAGAAGAAAGATTAAAACAGATGCTGTCATAGAAGAGGTTCCTTTAAATGCATCAATGTACATTATGGGTCATTGTGAGAATTATTTAAAGATTAATAATTAAAGCCTAGGCAACCACAAAGCAAGATTTCTTTTAAAGAATGACCTCTAAACAGACAGAAATGAACAACTTCATGACTAACATCTTCAATCCTCTATTCTGTATCACACCTAATTCACATGCTATCTTCAAAATGAGCACAATACATTTAGTTAACAATACTCAGTGTTGTAGGGATTCTTTGCAGACTTGGGGACATTTCTTTTTTATGCTATCACTCCCAGAATTCCCTAACCAGCATGGCCACAGGGATTTCCTCTGCAACACAAGAAACATGATTAAGCTCTGAGTTTGAGTCTTGGGAAAAGAGAGACAAAGGGAGTTTAGAGCCAGTATGGTGGTTTGAATGGGCTAGGGCTTTAGGGGATGTAAAATAGCCTTCTGTTTTGGGTGCAGCTTCTCCCAGAGCTTGGAAAGTTTATTTTTTTATATACTTGGTAATTTTGGGAGTTGTAGCTCCAGTGCTGCCATTCCAAGATCTGCTCTTTTCTAAACCTAACCAGAGGGGTCAGGAACTGAACTTGGAAACCCCCAAATAAAATATGTGTGTTCTATCATGGAGTTGTAGCTTTTCTGAAGTTGTGGATATATTAGACAATAATCTACAGCCTTTCCCTGTGGCAACTAATGGCTTCTGTATTACTGGATCAGTGTATCCACTTTGAAGAAGATGTCTAAAAATTCAAGGTTGGATTAGAATTCCATCTATAACATGAGCCATTAAAACACCAATAGCCTTACCAGGCCAGAATCAAGATCTCAATGAGTTCTGTGACACCTCCACCTCACTCAAGAGCTCATCGCTTTCATGAGGTCCTGCAGAATGGTTTGCCAGCCTTCGTGGTTAATTGGTAGGGAAATCCTAGCTCTCTCCCCACCCCCCCACCCCCGTGCTGGGCCCATTGTTTTAAACAGAGCACGGGAAAGTCTCCCATGTTCTGGGCACATAGTTGTAGGACACTTGTGCCCCAGTTAAGCCATGGAGCCCCGCTGGAAGTTAGCCTGCCTCATCGGATGGGCGATGTGGGGCTATGTTGCTCAAATGGGGTGAAAGCATTCTACGTACTATGCTGCCGAAGACTTATCTGATGAGGTTGTCAATTTATACAGTTTTATTGAAACATTTTCAGAACTGGGAAGCAACTCATGTATTCTCATGCAGCTCCAATGTCCAAAAGCAAAAGATAACATATGGAATGTGACTTGAATTCATTGCCAAGTCAGACTGAAATGGCAGGGCTTTTAAAGCTTCCAGAATGTGGGGGTACAGGCTGATTCATCTTTCCTTTATCATCATTAAATAAGGCAATTGTGAGGCCCATTTTAAAGAAGGCGACTTTAGATTCATCACTATTGAACAACTACCGACCAATCTCCAACCTCCCATTTTTGGGCAAGGTCCTGGAGAGAGTGGTTGCTTCTCAGCTCCAGGAATTCTTGGTTGAGACTGATTATCTGGATTCGTCACAGTCTGGCTTCAGGCCTGGTCGTGGGACTGAAACGGCTTTGGTCACCTTGGTGGATGACCTCTGCAGAGAACTAGATAGGGGGAGTGCATCCCTTCTGGTTCTCCTGGACATCTCAGCGGCTTTCGATACCATCGACCATGGTATCCTTCTGGGACGGCTCTCGGGAATGGGTCTTGGGGGCATTGCTTTGCAGTGGCTCCGCTCCTTCCTGGGGGATCGTTCCCAGATGGTGAAGCTGGGGGACACCTGCTCGGACCCCTGGCCTTTGACCTGTGGGGTCCCGCAAGGTTCCATTCTTTCCCCCATGCTTTTCAACATCTACATGAAACCGCTGGAAGAAGTCATTCGGGGTTTTGGAGTTCGGTGCCAACTTTATGCAGATGACACCCAACTCTACTACTCTTTTCCACCAAACTCCAAGGAAGCCGCTCAGACCCTAAACCGGTGCCTGGCAGCTGTGTCGAACTGGATGAGGGCTAACAAGTTGAAGCTTAATCCAGACAAGACAGAGGCCCTCCTGGTCAGTCGTGGGACCAATCGGGGTATTGGGTGGCAACCTGTGCTCGACGGGGTTGCACTCCCCCTGAAGGCGCAGGTCCGCAGTCTGGGGGTCCTCCTGGATTAATCTCTGGCGCTTGATGCTCAGGTGTCGGCGGTGGCCGGGAGGGCCTTTGCACATTTAAAACTTGTGCGCCAGCTGCGACCATACCTCGAGAAGTCTGACTTGGCCACGGTGATCCATGCCTTAGTTACATCCAGACTGGATTACTGCAATGCTCTCTACGTGGGGCTGCCCCTGAAGACGGCCTGGAAACTCCAACTGGTTCAAAGATCGGCAGCCAGATTTCTAACGGGAGCCGGCTATAGGGAGCACACAATGCCCCTATTAAAGCAGCTCCACTGGTTGCTGATAAACTGCCGGGCCCAATTCAAGGTGCAGGTCTTGACCTATAAAGCCCTACACGGCTCAGGCTCTACCTATCTCCGTGATCACATCTCCTCCTATGAGCCAGTGCGGACCTTGAGATCTTCCGGGGAGGCTCTTCTCGCGCTCCCACCACCGTCTCAAGTGCGGCTGGTGGGGACGAGGGAACGAGCCTTCTCGGCAGTGGCCCCCCCGGCTCTGGAATGCACTGCCAAAAGAGATCAGGCAATCCCCTACATTATCCAATTTCCGTAAGGAACTGAAGACCTGGTGGTGTTGGCAGGTTTTTGAGTAATTATATTGGACTACCGCCGATTTCTGAGCCTGAATACATTGCACAAGACTTCCCTAGCCAAAATGATACATTTTAATATATTGGGTTTATGGTTCCCGTCCCCTTGATCTGGTCATGTAAGTGTGATTTATTGTTATAATTGTATTATTTTACCTTGTTTAATAATGTGTGTTATGTCGTTATGTAATGTTGTGTTGCCTTTATGACTGTAAACCGCCCTGAGTCCCATCCGGGAGATAGGGTGGTATATAAATAAAGTTTTATTATTATTATTATTATTATTATTATTATTATTATTATTACCCATTGCTTGTTAATAACACAAGCATTCAAATGTTTGTAAAAACCCTACCCTGTTTGACTTAATTATATAATAATAGCATTACCTTACACAAGGCAGGGAGACAAAGATGTATGTGTGAACATTGCTTGAGAATGTGGTGGTTAAAGTGATGCTGAACTGATATTAGATATCAATAAGGTGTGGGTGGTGAAAGTTTGGAATAACAAACTGATCCAATCTGAATATATCTAGGCCCTTACATCATCATCCCTTGGAAATGCTTTTGTTCATGATAATCATGTTTGCTCACTTTTAAAAATATATCTCTAGCTGTGGGATTTTTACTTTATTGGTATCACTGACATTTTTACTGCTTTTATATGCTGTTCCACCTTGTGAAAGAAATGCTTAATTTCCCTTAAAGCAGACACACAGATAATGAAATGCATGGAGTTCATGCAGCACGTGATATTCCCATTCCATACTCCTTACCAACCAAATGGATCAAAGGTAGTCACACTGCTGCGAACCATCTGGAGAAAGATCTAAACAGTTGCATTCACAAAGTATCTCAAAATGATGAAATGCAGAAAAGTAACAATAGGCTTTGACATGCTATCAGTTCCAGCTGTAGAAGTTGAATATATCCTTCTGTGATTTAAGGTGGAAGAGTGAAACTGCTGAACAACTTTTGGTGGTTGCTTGAGTTGCAATCTCCTAATCACAAACCCAGTGTTTCTTAAATGTTTAATTTAAAAAACCTGATCAAGTCATAGAAAGATGGCCAACCTAAGTTAGTATACACAAGACTTGGAGATACTACACTTTTCATTTTAAGACTACAGACTAGGCATGTGCAATCAATTACATTTTTTCCCCCAAAAGTCATTACAAAATTAGGGGGCACTGGCATTTTGTTTCTAAAGTATAGTTAGTGAAAATGTCATTACTGCAACAAGAGTAACATAATTGCATTAGTTTTTCATTATAGTAATTACTATAATTGGGGAAACTTCAGGGGCTCCTTTCTCCCCCATTTTTACAGCTATTGGGGTGAAACTTGCTACAATTGTAGAATACATTTACCACTGGGTTGCTGTGAATTTTCTTGGCTGTATGGCCATGTTCCAGAAGCAATTTCTCCTGACATTTCTCCCACCCTGGACATTCCACAGATATATAAACCCCACTTGCCTAGTTTCCAACAAACCTCACAACCTCTGAGGATGCCTGCCAAAGATGTGGGTGAAACATCAGGAGAGAATGATTCTGGAACATGGCCATACAGTCCAGAAAACTCACAGCAACCCAGTGATTCCGGCCATGAAAGCCTTCAACAACATTTTTACCATGTTAACCCATCACGTTTCAGAATGTGTCAAAGGTCAGACGCCAACTGAGAGCAAAATATAGTTTATTTAAGTAATAATCCAAAAACAGTTCAGTAAATTATCAGAGACTTAAAACACTTAATCTTCAGTGTTATTAGGCAGTCAAAACAGAAAAAACGCCAAAAGCATGAACTGGCATATAATCCGGATTAACCAGAGATATAATCCGGATTTAACATAAAGTGCTTGAACTCAGCCCAAAAGCTCAAAATGGACTTAAAATGGCAAAACAAACAAAGGCAAACAGTTATGAAGCCCCAAAAACTTTCCCAAAACCCAGGAGTACAACAGCGATTCCAAACTGAAGCAAAAACCCAAACCGGGCTAAAAGCTCTTTGCTGTGAGTGGCAAAAACAAGTGAAACTGGAAGACGCTGAGGAGTTAGCGGCAAGCCGCTGCAGAGACGAAAGCCAAGCCAGGAGTTAAAGGAGCAGAGCGTTGTAGCGTAGTCAAGCCGGTCTGAAGTCGGGATAAGGAAACAGCATCAGGGTCGGGAACAAAGCCAGTAGTCAGCAACAGAAGACAGCCACAGAGATGAGAAGGATGCCAAGCCGAGTTTGGAAGCGAAGAGACAAGCCAAGTCGAGTTCCAGTCCAAGGTCCAAAGAGTGAAGTCGTCACAATATTTATTTATTTATTTATTTATTTACAGTATTTATATTCCGCCCTTCTCACCCCGAAGGGGACTCAGGGTGGATTACAATGAACACATATATGGCAAACGTTCAATGCCAACAGACAAACAACATATATAGACAGACACAGAGGGATTTAACATTTTTTTCCAGCTTCACGATTCTGGCCACAGGGGGAGCTGTTGCTTCACTGTCCACTAGTGGCTGTACTTCCTCATTCCTTTCCTCGTGTTTTGCTGGCAGTTTTATGATGTTGTAAATTAGTTAAATTAGCCTCCCGCATAAAGCGTACCTAAATTTCCCTACTTGACAAGATGCAACTGTCTTTCGGGGCTGCATAGGTCAACAGCAAGCCGGGCTATTTAATGGTCGGGGGCTTAACCTGACCCGGACTTTGAACTCATGACCTCTCGGTCAGTAGTGATTTATTGCAGCTGGTTACTAGCCAGCTGCGCCACAGCCCCGCCACGTCACGGGATGGCACAAAAAGCCAAGACAATGAAGGCGAACAGCAGCTAATGCAAAATAGTAATAACAGTGCAGTCCAGGAAAACCCATACAATTCCAGCCCTCTGTTGAAGAATAACCCGGATCAAACTTACATCTGTTGCAAAGTCCCAAGCCAGTCTTCAGAATCACATACAGGAAACCCAATGGTGCCCAGCAACACTTTGCCACACGCAAAGAATAGTGGCCAAACATCCCCAATTTATTTAGGTTTCCTTGGGCGTCCAAACTTCCAACGCCCTAGGATCAGGTGTCCCAAGTTCCTCATCAGAATCTGAGCTCCAAACAGCCAACGCCCTAGGATCCGGCGTCCCAAACTCCTCATCAGAATCAAGATCATCTTGCCCACACCCAACTCTGTCCACACCTGTGGAACTTCCCTCATTCCTCCAGGCAGACCATGTGGGATCTGCTTCTGAAGATACCCAAGCCTTTCCAGCATCTACAGCATCCATGGACCCAGATTCCTCCCCAAGATCCTCCGGAGCCCGTGCCCAATGTATGCCAACTTCTTCCGTCACCACTGGTTCCTCAGCATCCATTTCCACCTCAAGATCCCCTCCCAGGTCCCCACATGAATCCTCCTCGGAAGACTCCTCATCCATCTCCCTGATTCTCTTCCTGTGTAAATCTTCCAGCGAACCCTCCTCGTGAGGGTTCTTCCTTCCTCTCCTGATCCCACCATTATCACTCACAGCCTCAGAAGACCCATTCACAACAGAATGTTTCACTTATCCACAGATTTTTGGGGAATTTCTAAAGTTTTTATAAACAACATTTTTTTTTAAAAAAAACCTACAAGATCCATCTCCTTGAATTTCTGTACCATGACACAGAATAACAGAGGATCATTCCCCGCAATTCTGAGAAATATTCATACATCTGATTTTAATGATTTTTTAAAAAAAGTTTTGACAAAAAGTTTTTTTAAGCCATAACACCTATCTCATTGAATGTCTCTCATATATTAAACAATAGAAACCAATATTAACCAATTCTACATTTTCATAGAATCCAAGGGCCATCTAGTCCAACTCCCTTCTTCCAAGCAGAAGGACACCATAAAAACTCTCCTGACAGATGGCCATCCAGCCTCTAAACTAATTAATATACTTTTCCTATTGAGATGGAAGGGACCTCCAAGGGCCATCCATTTTCCCCAACACTGATTTACTTACTAGAAGTTATCAGTCAGTCCTTCTTTTTGTAAATTCAACAATTTACTGGAACTCTGGCTGACTGCTGCTACGGAGGGACAAATTTCTCCTCTCTGCTGATTGGGGCTTTCTGATGCTAAGCAGAATTCTGGGAAATGTAGCTTAGGGCAGGACTTTTTGTATTCTCTGCCTTAGGGCTCCTCGCCTTCCTAAACTACATTTCCCAGAGTTCTATGCTTTCTTTCCCAGAGCACTCCGCTTTCTCCCTGCTTTCCCTCTCCTCATGGTGAGAGGCTATTAATTTAAAGAGGAAAGGCAGCCTTTTTCGCTTTGCATTGCTTCCTTGCGCTGAAAATAAAACTTCATCACCCGGGCAAATTTACCTGTTCTACAACACTTTCATCACAGTTCAGGGACAGAGCCCACTGGATCCCATCAAATGACGTAGAGCTACTTCTGGTGGGGCTCCATCCATGAACTGTGGTGAAAGTGTCATAGGATGGAGTTATGAGAACATGGGAGGCTTCTCATGTTCTTATTGCCAGCAATAGGGTGAGTGTGGGGGGAAGCCAGACATCAACGCTTTCCTCCATGGGTGGGGAAGGCAGGACTGTAGGGTGCAGGACAAAGGATTCCCCTACTGCCTGCTGTATTTGCCACACTGCCTGGTGAATCCCCCTGATGAGAGTTGTCCTTTAAAAGCATCATCTTTCCAAGCTCTAAGTATAATGGGACTGGGTTATATCAACAATCTGCAAGAAATGTTCTGTTTGTGAAAGGATCCTTCCTTAATCTGGTGGACAGAACCTTCACTTCTTCATAGTAGATATAGGGAGATATATTGGAATGCATAGGAAAATCTATTTCACCTGTGGCATCTATTTCTTTAATGTTAAGACACAGATGGATGCAGCCTACAAACTGACTGCATATACTTGTTTACAAAAAGAATCTTTCCTAATCTTGAGTTAGTTGCAAATGCAAAAGTTAGTTGAACCCAGGGCTTTCTTCTTGACAAACATGTACTGACTTATGGCCCTTCCCTAAAAGAAACCCTGGCAGGTGAACTTAGCTATCGTTTGGCATTGTTTTCTTTAGGCAACTGCATACACCAGCCAACATTTGGAAACTCCAGATGTGATTAAATGAAATACCAGATGTTGGATTAGAAGCTGTTCCATAACATTACAACATACTTCTCTTGCTACCAGCACGCAGTTATTTGAAGCCTCTTAGTTCATCTAACATAATATTGACTGATGTCCTTTTTAGAAAGGTTCTAGGTTTACATAACCAGCAACTCCGATGTAATAGCTCTTTCTTGCCTTAAAATGGGAGGCAATTAGACTTACCCCACAACATTTTACATTTACCTGTTAAAAGGTAATGTATGCATGTCATAAACATCAGAGAGGTAGATTTTGAAAAGGTTATTTTTGTACTACAATGTCCAGAATCCTCTACCTAAAGAAATATTTCCAAGATGTGCAGAAAGGAGCAAGGACAATGGAGGATTACTTCCTAACTGTATGTATGAGCAATGAGAAAAGGTGGTTGATGAGATGCGGGTGGCTGATAACATCATCTAGACACCAAACAACTCAGCACAGGAATATTTTGTCTAAATAGAGGATTGAGCTGTACACCTCTTTTCAACATTTTCTTGTTATGGAGAACATATTTTCCACCAAAAACTCATTCCTACATCCTCATGTTGTAATAATTGTTTTTGAATTTAAGAAAACACACACACACACACAAGGATGTAGTGTATATATTCAAATATATATATTCAAATATGACAGTCCTTTATGTGGGTTCTATTTGGTGGTAAATAAGAAGTTGGGAGATATTCTTGCAAAAGTACACAAGGACCTGTAGAACAGCTGTTCTCAAGATGTCCCAGAGTGTTATGTTTTTATTTGCATTGCACTTGAGAGTTTATTGAAATATTTAGCAAGACAGACTCACACATTTTCTTTTCTACTGAGTGCATGCAATTTCTTTCAAATGAAACAGACAGCCAAATAATAAGAGCCTAAACAGATCTGCCTAATATTTTCTTTCAGCTAGAATCTGGTCCTGGGTTAGCCATATTCAGCTTAAATGAAGTATGGTGTTCCAGTCCTCAGGACAGATCATAATAAAATGAAGCTAGCAATGATAGTATTAGAGCTGGCATTACCACTAGGCAAAACAATACTGTCACTCAAGAAAGCAAAATTTGCAGTTGAGAGAACAGTGAGAAACGCACAACTTGGAGAACTTGTTTACTTAGAATCATAGAATCATAAAATAGACTGGGTGTGTAGAATGTACTGTTCCTGGAAGGAGGAATCAACATCCTTCTACTATTCTTTAACTATAAATATTCAGATAGTGTAATAACAATCTCATTGCTTCTCTGCCATAGGTGGGAGAAGACCACTAACCATGCAACTGTGGAAGAATTAAAGCAACAGAGGAATAGGTAACTCAGAATGTGGGCTCCTTCACACCACAATTACAGTGTGATGATTCCACTTTAGCAGCCATGGCTGCTTTATGTGGATTTCTGAGATCTGTAGTTTGGTAAGATACTAGTGCATTCTGGCTAACAATTCTTAAGTAATTACTTCCCCCTGTAGCCACAAATTTCAAAGTTGGATGGAGGCTTGATTTTAGTCCTTAGAAATACACTGCAGAAATATAAAGGATGCTTCAAAGAATGTAAATTTCATGTGGCAAAATATTCTTCTTGAGTGCATTTATTCCCCTCCAGTGATCAAGTTAAGTAGAGTCCATCTTTCCAAGTCAAGGGATATTTCTCTCTAAATGAAATTAAATTCAGTTTAATAATCCAAGCAATGCTATCAAAGATCTTTACCCCAAGATAATTATGGTCTCTGAGCATCATACAATTGCTAATTGGCAGAAGAACTAGACAGCATGGCAACACCATGGTGTATTATTATCGATTTTGGGCAGTTGGTAGTATGTCTAGAAAGTGTACTAAATATTAATTAATTTGATTACATGGAAAACTCCACTTGCTAATGGATGGCAACGTATTATCTGTCAACACTACATTTCTTCTAGCTTCTTCATGCAGATGATTTTGAATATTATGTATCCACTATCTGATGATATACACAAAAGGTTTCAAACATAAACCAAATTTAAAGTAGACAGAGAGAGAGGAAGGGGAGAGAAATGAGATAGCAACAACTGATATATTTTCAATATGCTTTAGGGCTACAGAAGCAAGCACATAGGTGGAAAGAACTGGTCCCAAAGCAACATCACAGATAGGGATCCAGTTTCAATGGCTGCCTTATCTTTTTATGCAATAAATTTGATTGCAGAAAAGTCTTAGGGCCCATCTACACCACTATATAACACAAAAACGCTGAGCATACTTTTGATTCCCCCTGCACCATTTCATTTGGCTGCTGAAATCTGTACAAACACTGAAGAAAAAAGCAGCAAGAGTAAAGACCAAGTTCTCTACCAAAATGCAGAAGCAGGTATGCTATATATGCATTCAAGATATAACTAAACATTTACTCCAGATCCTTTTCAACACATTATTTCCATGCTTGACAAAAGACACCCAAATCAAATTCATCCAAGTCACTCATCCAAAGGATTCAGTTTAGGATCAGTTTTCTGTTATGTGATAAAGCATGGGCTACTGACCAAATGGCTCAAGGTAATGACCAGATGACTGAAGGATTTTTTTTTTGTCTCTGGAGGAATTTGTTTCTACACAGCTTGGAAAAAAACTCTTTCATTGGGCCACAATTCCCAGAATCCACTCCACCCATGAGAAATGGCTAACATGCCTGGGATGTTCCGGGAGATACAGCCGAAAGAAGACCTTTCCCAAGCTCTGTGCAATCATATATAATTCCCACAAGACCAACAAAAAAAGCTTTACAGGTGTTTTTTTTTTTTAAAAAAAAAATACTAGTTCCTTATTTCAAAATAGGTGAGAATCTCGTGTTTAGAGAAGATATGACAGGTGGATGAAACACACCAATATCATCAAAATAATAGATGATGGGAAGGAAGAAATTCAAGGGGGAAAGCCTGAGCAGAAAAGAGTATACATACTTACTTCTAATCCCCCACCCAACCCTTTGAGTAACCAAAGACCAGATGGTGATGAAAGATGTGCCTGTGTCTATTAACTGCATTGGCTATCTCCCTTTGCGTGCATGCACACATACATACCCACTCTCTGAGCAGGTTGTTTGCAAAAGCAGAACAGATGCTGCAGCTTCTCCAAAGACAGCAAAGCATGTGCTGCTCTGCTGAATTGCCTGGAGCACATTTCCCAAAGCCCTCGCTGGCAGCGATGTGTCCCTGCCACACTTCTAGAAGAGAGGCTGTGAAGCTGGATGCTGTCATTGAGCTCTTCACTTAAGTCCCATCTGTTGCCCAGCTGTGAAAAATGCCTGCTTGAGGATATATATTTCAGGTGCCCGTTGTCCCTGTGATGATGAACTAGCAGGATTCCTGCCATAGGAGTTAGACAGAATCAGGGCACCCTTCTGCAAGATTATTTGCAGACGTAAGCAAGGTATTTATACTATTTTGGACTTGAAGAAATGGATGCTGTTCTATTACATCATTCCTGAATCATGCAGTGGAATGTAAAAGAGGACATGATGTTTATTGTTTGAGTTATCAATATGGATTCATTTCAATATATGAAAGCTTGAAGAAATCTAGGCTGTTCTCTTCCTCCCCCATCCCCCATTTTTTGAAATTGCTTACTCAAAGATTTCCCTTACCTCTTCTGAATCAGGCCTTGCACACCAGCTTTCATTCTTTTCACCACCCGAACACCAATGCGATTTACTTTGGAGGTGAAAGATGTATCATTTAATTACTTGCTTCTGTCTTTAATAACCCAAACAATTGTAGGACATTCTTGACTTATCTGGAGCTTAGGATAATGCCACTTCCAGCTACTTTCTTCCATGCAGCCTAGTGTTCAGGACTATTTACACCTACATTTGTAAGCAGTTACAATGAGTCATTATGAAACACTACTTTTTGATACTAGTATATTAACTAGTAAAAGCTGTATAGGACAGTGATTCGAGTTTTGAACTCGAAACCTATAGAAACCTACTGATTTACTTCAGGCAAATTATATTCTCTTATCCTTAGAGGAAGCACTGGCAAACCTCTTTAGATAAACCTTGCCAAAGAAATCCTAGGACTATGGAATCATAATTTTGTTCATCTGAGGAAGTAGATCATACCTCCATTAATTCTACACTGTAGAATTAGAGTTCTAGGGCCCTTCCACACAGCCCTAGATTCCAGAATCAAGGCAGAAAATCCCACAATATCTGTTTTGAACTGGGTTATCTGAGTCCACACATCTGTAGATAATGTGAGGTTTTTTGCCTTGATATTCTGGGATATAGGGCTGTGTGGAAGGGCCCCTAGTGCCTTGACCAACTATTCAATGGGGCCTCCTGATACTATGTAGAATTTTAGGGGACTGGAAGGCCTATTCTGGGAGAACAGCCTAAATCTGAATAAAATGGAACATCAAGTAAAATGGAAAGGAGCAAAATCTCTGGTATATTTAGAACACTCTCAGTCATTAAAGTATATTGCAGATATCATCAAAATTGGTAAGAAAGGGATACTACTTTGTATTAGCTTCCCTTCCATGACATCCATGTGAACACCTGTTTTCAATTGGCTCATGAGTCTGACAATCTGACATGTACTTACGAAAAATATTAAATTGAAATACTATTGCTTCACCAAGCAAATATGTATAAGATCAAACAACACATGTTTGAGTCAAGTGCAGATGGTACCACATTCCACAATATAATAACTGGCAGGCTATGATTCCAGTTATTACTTTTGTCTCCCAATACTGAGTACCCCAATTCCAAATCCTATTCACCAATCAAACAACAACAACAACAATAATACATTTCTTGCCCATCTTTTTCCGTAAATCTATGTGAGGAACAACAACATATTAAAATACAACATAAACACCCAGTTAAAAACACATAGCCTAGTTTAAAACATTAGTTTAAAAGAACGTATGTGGAGATTGTTTCCAAAAGGTATCAAATAAAACAAAGAGAAAAATGAATTAAAGATGGTAGCACACTGTTGGCTAGGAACAGAATATTATGCAAAGATAAAAACTATCAAAATGTCAGTGGTAATGAGTATGGACCATGTATTAACATTGGGCTTTAATTTGGGAGATCCTGTGTTGACATTCCTGTACAGCCATTTAACTCAGTGGATGATCTTGAACCATAACACAACTACTTCATATGATAAAGTCTAAGCTCTCTAAGGGCCATACAGCCATATAACCCAGAATATCAAAGCAGAAAATTCCACAATATCTGCTTTGAACTGGGTTATCTAGGTCCACACTGCTATATATTCCAGTTCAAAGCAGAAAATGTGGGATTTTATTCAGCTGTGTGGAAGGGGCCTAAGGGCCCTTCCACATAGACCTATATCCCAGGATCTGATCCCAGATTATCTGTTTATCCCAGGTTATATGACAGTGGGGATTTATATAATCTAGTTTAAAGCAGATAATCTGGGCTCAGACCCTAAGGGCTCTTCCACACAGCCATATAACCCAGAATATCAAGGCAGATAATCCACAATGTCTTCTTTGAACTGGATTATCTGAGTCCATCCTGACATATAAGCCAGTTCAATGTGGATTTTATGCAGCTGTGTGGAAGGAGCCTAAAATCGGGATTATAGCAACATTTAATGACAGCAGATTCTACTGTTGCTCTTCTGTGGGTTTGAATCTTATTGGTTCATCTCAATTAGGGAAGACCCACTGGATGAATTGCTGAATATTGAGTCAGGGGTAAATCCCATTGACCTAATGGGGTTAACTCTAGTTCATGTTGATGGGATTTGAGCTATTGTCTGATCCACTAGTTAAAAATAATCTAATATTTTCCACTGACACTGTGAACATAACATAAATAGGAATTTCAAAATCCATCCAGATCATGAGAATTTCCATCACAAAAGAGCTTTTGGAACCACATAGAATGGGAATAAGAAACATGTGACCTATCTTTGTTGTTTATCCAGCCATTGATTTATACTGTATTGTAAATTATGTTCTTTTACAGTAAATGTTGCTGGAGGCAAGTGTAGTATTGTCCAATAAATTAGAGCCCATACGTTGTCAAGAGCTTGAGCTGTAGTTCTAGAATATTTTTATCTTTTCTCAAGCATGACTGGTTGATAGGGGTATTCCATTGGAAACATGACCATATTGTAAAGTGTACGCCCCTAGCATTAAAGTGTTTTGCAATCGATTGTTTCTGCTTTTTGGTGGTAATTACTGATTTATGGCTATTAATTTTGTGCAAAAATTAGCAATAGCTTCCTTGACATACTGAATGTTGCTGGATCTGGAATGTTGATGTTGGGGAGATGAAAGGAGTGGAATTAGAAACTATGTTTTATTAGTTTAATCAATTTTGGCAGCTTCTTCATTTAGTTATTGTTGTTTGAGGCAGATACTTAAGTGGTGCAAAATTTAGAGACCTTTCAGACAAGCTTTCCCGGGTATATCTCTATGTATGGCCAGAATCTTGTGGTTGTGTTACGGTGATATAAATCAGATTTATATCATCCAACTCAATTTTCATCATTGCAGAAGTCAGAATTGTTTAATGACTACACAATGACCAAAATCTTTCCTGCAAATCCACCTTGTAAGCAACACAGCTGTTTCCTTTTTGTTGGAGAATAAGTGAGTTCACAAGCATGAAGCCATCTCGATTATATCAATTTGAAAAGCACACTACTGCAATGGTTATGGCTTTATGAGGTCTTCATTTTCAATGTTTGCTTTATTTATTGATAATATATAGTAGTGGATCTCAACCTGGGGTCCCCAGATGTTTTTAGCCTTCAATTCCCAGAAATCTTAACAGCTGGTAAACTGGCTGGGATTTCTGGGACTTGTAGGCCAAAAACATCTGGGGACCCACAGGTTGAGAACCACTGATATTGATTGCTATAAGCAGGTCTTATAGTTTATAGATATAATTATAATTATTACAATATGTAAATAAACCCTGCTCCATTTTATTTTAAAAATAATTTTTATTAATATCTTTTCCATGAAAGATGGGAAGTGGGTAAGGGAAGAGGGAGAGGGAGTGAGGGTGATATCGAACACACAGGCCCTCGCACTCATATTGCTTTGATACCCAGCTGATAGCAACCAGGAGTTCCACAGACTCATAGAAGCCCTGAATTTCCACTTCAAATTAACTCCAGTCACTCAGAAAGATTGTATCTCTCTCTCCAAACCAGCCACTGTAGCTGAAAACTTCAGGCAACCACTCTCAATCAAGGCTTCATTGTCCTTCACTACATTTTAACCAGAATAATGAATTGCATCCGCTTTGTGCTTTCACTTCCATGGTCTGCAAAAGCTCCCTCCTGCACTATTCCCTTGCAACCTAAAAATGGACAATAAACCCCTTTCTGAGTTGCAGATCTCTGCCAGCTTGGCCAAGGCGGTCCAGAACCACCTCGGGAACAAGGGAATGCGGTTTTTCCAACAGCGGATACGAAAACCCTCCGGGCTCCCATATCCGCGCCTTCACACCGTACCAATTCCATTTCACTCCGGAACACTTTCTAAACTAAACTGCTATCTTGCTTTTTGCCGCAATGGCCCCAGTTCTTCTCCTGACCAATGAATTGGCTCCCCTTTATGAATGAGTTGCCTTTTATGAACGAGCATGGGCAACATGATCTGAAATGTCCTTTTGCACCTTCCTATGAACTCAAAAGGTATAAGACTCAAAAGAGACATGCACAAGAAGTGGAAAAGGGGAGAAATCACCAAAGAAGATTTCAAACAAATAGCCAACTCCTGTAGGGAAAAGGTTCGCAAGGCTAAAGCACAAAACGAGCTCAGGCTTTCCAGAGACATTAAAAACAATAAAAAGGCTTTTTTGCTTACATCGGTAGAAAAAGGAAGAACAAGGAGGCGATAGGGCCTCTGCGAGGAGAAGATGGGGTGATGGTGACAGGGGACAGGGAAAAGGCAGAACTACTTAATGCCTTCTTTGCCTCAGTCTTCTCACAAAAAGAAAGCTGTCTTCAACCTCAGCAACATGGAATGGACGAAGGATTAGGGGAAATCCAACCCAAAATAGAGAAACAAGTTGTCCAGGAATACCTGGCTGCTCTAAATGAATTCAAGTCCCCAGGGCCAGATCAACTACATCCAAGAGTATTGAAGGAACTAGCAGAAGTTACTTCAGAACCACTGGCAATCATCTTCGAGAGCTCTTGGAGAATGGGAGAAGTCCCAGCAGATTGGAGGAGGGCGAATGTGGTCCCTATCTTCAAGAAGGGAAAAAAGAACGACCCAAACAATTACCGTCCGGTCAGCCTCACATTGATACCAGGCAAGATTCTGGAAAAGATAGTTAAGGAAGTGGTCAACACGGATTTATCAAAAACAAGTCATGCCAGACTAATCTGATCTCTTTTTTCAATAGAGTTACAAGCTGGGTTGATACAGGGAACGCCGTGGATGTAGCCTACCTGGATTTCAGTAAGGCCTTCGACAAAGTCCCCAATGACCTTCTGGCAAACAAACTAGTAAAATGTGGGCTAGATAAAACTACAGTTAGGTGGATCGGTAATTGGTTAAGTGAACGAACCCAAAGGGTGCTCACCAATGCATCGTCTTCATCATGGAAAGAAGTGACAAGTGGAGTGCCGCAGGGTTCCGTCCTGGGCCCGGTTCTGTTCAACATCTTTATTAACGACTTAGACAAAGGGTTAGAAGGCACAATCATCAAGTTTGCAGACGACACCAAACTGGGAGGAATAGCTCATACTCCAGAAGATATGAGCAGAATCCAAGACGATCTTGAGAGATTAGAGAAATGGGCTGAAACTAACAAAATGAAGTTAAACGGGGACAAATGCAAGATACTTCACTTTGGCAGAAAAAATGGAATGCAAAGATACAGGAAGGGGGACGCCTGGTTTGACAGCAGTACGTGCGAAAAAGACCTTGGAGTCCTCGTAGACAACCAGTTAAACATGAGCCAACAATGTGATGCGGCAGCTAAAAAAGTCAACGGAATTTTGGCCTGCATCAATAGATCTCAGGGTTAGAAATAGTAAAAAAAATTAAATATCTAGGCATTTGGGTGGGGAAAAAAATAACCAATTGTTGGAGCTAAATTACGGGGCCAAGTGGAAGGAAATAAAGAAAGATTTAGAAAATTGGGAAAGCCTAAATATGTCCTTATTGGGGAGAATAGCGACTGTTAAAATGAGCATCCTTCCCAAATTACTTTATTTATTTCGGAATATACCCATTATTAGGAATATGAAGATAATTAAAGGCTGGAACAAAGACATAAGTAAATTTATATGGAATAATAAAAAACCCAGAATTAAATTGGCAACAATGATCACTCCAAAATTAAAAGGTGGATTCGGCCTCCCAGATTTTAAATTATACCACGATGCATGCGCATTAGACTGGATTCGGGACTGGATAAAATTGGAGAAAGTCAAAATACTAACCCTAGAAGGGTTTGACCTGAGGAGAGGTTGGCATGGCTATTTGTGGTGTGACAAATTCAAAATTGAAAAAAACTTCGGAAACCATTTCATTAGATCATCCCTAATTAAAGTATGGTTAAAATATAAAAGATATTTTTATGAAAAAACCCCACTCTGGTTTTCACCATTAGAAGCGCATCAGAGAAGGCTTTTAGGTTGGAACAAATGGCCCACATATAGGGAGATTCTAAAGAAACCCTACACAATGGAAGGGACCTCTCAAATCAAGGAATTAAAGGAAATTCAAAAAGAATACAAGAATGTATCTTGGTTCCAGTATTTACAGATTAAAGAAAGCTATAAGAAGGATAAAGAAGTGGGTTTTAGTATAAATAATGGTTTTTGGGACAATCTACTTCAAAAAAATAGGAAAATTATAACAATATTATATAATAAATTACTGGATTGGACAACAGAACAAGAAGTGGTTAAAGAGTCCATGCTAAAATGGTCAAGGGATGTAGGCAGACCGATTTTAATGTGTGAATGGGAAGAAATTTGGGGGAAAAAAATTAAATACTGTCTAGCAACTGACCTTAAGGAAAATTGGTTAAAAACAATCCATAGGTGGTACTTAACACCGAAAAAAATGGGCCTAATGTTTAAAAATGCAGACAACAAGTGTTGGAGATGTAGGGAACAGGTAGGTTCATACCACCATATGTGGTGGAGTTGCAAGAACATTAGAAAGTTTTGGAAAGTAATTAATATTGAATGTGGGAAAATCTTAAAAAATAAATTGGAATGCAAACCGGACATTTATCTATTAGGTTTATATCCCAAACAGGATAATGAAGGGAAAGGAAAAAAGGAGAACAGAGAGAACGTGGAAAAAATCTTTACTTTCCTAATTACCGCAGCAAGATTAGTAATAGCAAGACAGTGGAAAGGAATAACCATCCCAACTAAAGAAATGTGGCTAGAAAAAGTAGTAGAGATAAAGAATATGGACAAATTGACTTTTATGATCAAAAAGAACACCGGACGCGCCATGAAAGAAACGGACTGGTCGAGCTTTGAAATGTATTTGCAAGAAGAACTAAGAAGATGAATTAAACAAATGGAAATAATAGGAAGATGGAAGAGTGGAAGTCTACACCCCCCCATCCCCTCCCCAGTTAGGTACCTTTTCCTCTCTCTTCCCCCTTTCCCCATTTCCCCCCCCCCCCGTGTTCCCCAGATCCTCCCTTTGTATTTACTACTTTATAGTTGTAGATACAGCTAAAACCCCCCTCCCCCTGATATCTAGAGAAAGTAGATACCTCCCCCACCTTATCCAAATTTTACCATACCCATCTATCCTACCACACTTACCTCGTTCTTTCCCTTAGATTCGAATTGTAACAAAACTCAATAAAAATTATATTTAAAAAAAAAGGAGTATAAGGTCTAGATCCAGGGAAATCATGCTACCCCTCGATTCTGCCTTGGTCAGGTCACACCTGTGTCCAATTCTGGGCACCACAGTTGAAGGGAGATGTTGACAAGCTGGAAAGCATCCAGAGGAGGGCAACTAAAATGATCAAGGGTCTGGAGAACAAGCCCTATGAGGAGCGGCTTAAAGAACTGGGCATGTTTAGCCCGCAGAAGAGAAGGCTGAGAGGAGACATGATAGCCATGTACAAATATGTGAGGAGAAGTCATAGGGAGGAAGGAGGGAGCTTGTTTGCTGCTGCCCTGCAGACTAGGACGCGGAACAATGGCTTTAAACTACAGGAAAGGAGATTCCACCTGAACATCAGGAAGAACTTCCTCACCGTGAGAGCTTTTCGGCAGTGGAACTCTGCCCCGGACTGTGGTGCAGGCTCCTTCTTTGGAGACTTTTAAGCAGAGGCTGGATGGCCATTTGTCGGGGGTGCTTTGAATGCGATTTCCTGCTTCTTGGCAGGGGGTTGGACTGGATGGCCCATGAGGTCTCTTCCAACTCTATTATTCTGTCATACTATGATTCTAAGGGACCCCTTTTCCCCTTCCTGCATGAACCCCTTTATATCCCTTGCACCATTTCCCAGTTCTAGTGGAACCCCAAAAGCCTCTCACCTGCTGGGCTACTGGGGAACCTCTAGGGTCCCTTGCTTTGTCCCCCATAGGAAACACAGGGGAGAAGCCCCCTGAAAGCCCCATGGATGAAACCTGTGTTTGTCCCCCAACATGATGGGGATGCTGGATCTCCTTTTTTCTCCCCCATTGTGAGTCCCATATGTGTCTCCTATCAATTTTATATTTTTATTATTATTATGCCATATGATATCTTGCCCCCATATAAAATGAAGTACAGTGACCCCATTGTGAACTTTCCATCCTGACCTGGGTGCCACCAGCCTGCCCCAGGCCCATATCTTGACTCAATGGACTTACCATGATCATCATCTGGAAATAAATCTATGGACTCTTTCTTAAGCCTCAGAGAGCAAAGCCAAAACTACTTAAGAATGGAGCAACCTTTGGACATTCTAATCATTTCACATAAATGGCATATCTCCTCTGCGGAGAGGCAAGGTATGCCACAGCTGTAAAGACAATGCCATTTCCCCCTCCCCGACTCTGAATCACATAATCCCATCAAGACTGCCGATGCTGCTGCCTTTTGGACAATGGAACTGACATCCAGGTGTCAGACCCCTATTCAAGGGACTTGTTTCAATCATTGTATCAATAGAACAGGTCTGGCTGGCAGGGCCCTGGGGCTCTTGTCGGACCACTTGACAATAGACCCAGTATAGGGTCACTCATTAATCCCTTCATCAACATATGATTGCCTTTGTTTCTCCTGCTGCCGCTCCTCCATCTCCCCCATTGGCCAGCCGGGGAGAGACGTCACAGGCAAGGCTCGCACTTTCATTGGCTGAGGCGTGCGAGCCCCCAGACCGCTCCTCCCGGCCTCTAACATCAGGGATTCCCCTGACCAATCAGTGCAAAGCCGGTTGGGTGGGCGGGAGCGGGAAATTCAAAATGTAAAAAGTATAAAAGTATAAAAAGTATTATGGTATGCCATTATGGTTCTTCTTGCAACTTATTGCGACCATCATCCTGATCCAGCTGGACCAGAATAAACTCAGTGGCCTTTGTTTCGAAACTTGGTGAGCCTTTTTATTGGGGAATAGAGAAATCTTTATTTGCTTCTCGCAATCTCGCCCGGTGTTGCAGAACCCTCCTTCTGGAGTCTTGTGCTAGTCTCCATTTCTAGCGAGACCCCCAAATCTTTGATCTCTATATCAAGGGGGTAAGGGGGGATGGGAGAGAGGAGGAAAAAAAGGAAGGAAGAAAGAGAAAAAAAAAGAAAAGGGAAAAAGGGGGGGAAGAAAGGGAAAAAAGTATATATATATATATATATATATATATATATATATATATATGTGTGTGTGTGTGTGTGTGTGTGTGTGTGTGTGTGTGTGTGTATCTAGAACTTCTTCTTCTTTATAGTGGGGTAATGCAAAAACAAAAATTGTCCATTATGTTTGTCTTATACTATGTTCTTCTATGGCCCATTCCATTTTCTCTCTCCAATTTAGATTAAGATCTTTAACTTGTTTTCTTTCACCCAATCTTTAAACAGAGTCCAGTCAGTCCTGTTTCTGCTCTTTCCCTGGGTTTTAGAGATCAGGGATGTCTGTTTGTCCATATTCATAATGTTCAACATCTTTATGATCCATTCTTCTTTCGTAGGTGTATATTCCTGCCTCCAGCCTCTTGCGTAGATGATTCTTGCTGCTGTAGTGATATAGGTGAAAAGTTTGTCCATATTTGTAGTCCAGTCTATATTTGTTATTCTTAGCAAGAAGCATTCCGGTTTTAAAGGGATTGTTGTTTTTAAAATTTTCTAGCTTAATTCATGTATTCTTTTCCAATACCATTTCGTTTTGTCACATGTCCATTAAAGATGGTGGAAGGTTCCTTCTATTTTGCCGCATTTCAAGCAGTTGCTGTTTAGGTCCTTCGAGATTTTTGCCAACTTGTATGAGGTCATATACCAGTAGTGTGCCATCTTGATCAAGTTTTCTTTTAAATTGTATGAGTATGTATAGTTCATTTTTCTTTTCCAAATTTTTCTTTTCTCCCAGATTCTTAGTAGAGGAGATCAGATAAGGTGGTTTCCGAAGTTCTTCTCTATTCTTTTCCTTTAGTACCATAGGCACGCGTGCCAACCGGCCCTTTAATTCATGGCCTTCTAATGTGAGTAGTTTTTTATTTTGAAGGGATGTCCACTCTCTGATCCAGTCTAAGCAGCATGCTTCGAAGTATTATTCCAAATTAGGTAGGCCCAGTCCTCCTTGGTGTCTGCCATCTGTTAAATTAGTGAAATTTATCCTTGTTTTTTATTGTTCCATATGAATTTTGAAATGTCTTTGTTCCAATCTTTGAATAACCGATTGTTTTTGATTATTGGTAGGTTTTGAAAAATATATATTATTTTGGGGAGGTTATTAGTTTTTACTGCAGCTATTCTTCCTAATAGTGATAATTTTAGATGTGACCAATTGAAAAGATTTTTCTTAATCTCTTTCCATTTATCTGCATAATTGTTTTGTAGGAACTGTGAGTTTTTAGCTGTAATGACAATTTCAAGGTATTTGATCTTGTGAGTGATGTCCAGACCAGTGATTTCTTTTAGTTTTTCCTTTCTTGGGCGTATTTTTCATCAGTATCTTCGATTTGTCTTTGTTAATTTTAAAGCCTAAACAACCCCTGTAGTCAAGATCAGTATTCCCTGTCCAATTGTTGATTCGCGTCCCCTCGTTTTGTCTTGGGTGAATATTTTAAGATGAAGTGTTATTGATATATAAGAGTTCTTGTGGGAAAACTGGTTCTTACAAAGTTTTGGGGGGATTTATAGGGACTCCGGCTGGTAGTCCGCTCTTTATGAGTGCTTTACTTAATTCAACTGTTGCAGCCTGGATAGTCCTGTTTCGGTTCCCTCCCATCTCCCTTCTCTGCTGTTCCTTCTTTCTTTTCTCTCAATTTCAGAGTGTTGATTGGAATTAGTTGGTTACTCTGTTTATTCCGTTTGATTAGTTTGATTAGTACTCCTTATGCAGTGGGCTCGGATGAGCTCCGGGGTGGAAGCAACCTCAGTGCCATTCAATCTGAGGGTTTGTTTAGTTCTTTTGATACCCCTTAGGGATTAGATTTAAGTTGTCTCTGCCGCAAATATATTCTTTCCCACTTTAAAGGAAGAAAGTTTCTTCTACTCACTTTTTACATTGGTTGGTCTTTCTGAGGTTAAAATGCGTGTGGTAAGCAGTTTCCCTGGGGCCCTCTGGTCATCAGGGTCACTTTCTTGGGAGTTCAAGAAAGGGGGGGGGGTCTCATCTGGGCCCTTGGCCCCCTCCCTTGAGGGGAAAGGGGCTCCTGGGCCATTGGTTCAATCCCCCTGCTGGGTTTGCAGTCTTTCCGGAATCGATCCACCAGAAAAGGGGAAGCAACAGCTCACCTGATCTCCCGAGATGCTGGGGTAAGAGAGAGAGCTCTCACAGCCTCTGTCCTGCCATCATGGTCCCAACTCTGCTCCATTTTCCATGCATTACATTTGCTTTATGGTGGTGTCATCAACTCAACTTTTGATTGTTTCAGCCTCTCCTAATTTTAAGCCAACCCCTGCCTGTGCAGCGATCATGGAGTCTTTAAGAAATATTGAAATTGTTTTCCTGGTCAGATTTCACTTTAGGCAATATCACAGAGATGGAGCCATCTCCAATGATCGAACAACAAATTTATAAGAATACTAAAAATCCACAACAGTCATCATTCCAGTAGGATTGGGTTACAAAGGAAAAATGGGAGGCACAGCAGAAAAAAAGATTGGCATAACATATACATACGAGATCCAAGTTATTTATTCTTGCTGAGTTTTAAAGAAAATAAAATGTTATATGCTCTTGGCATTCTCACTTAAATCAAGTCCCAAAAATATGTTTAAAAGTATCAAGATGTGATTCTCTTGATGTAAATTTGCTCCACATATTTTTGAAGCTTAACATTTTTTAAAAGTGTGTCCAAGTTTTCATGTACCATACTGGACTACTCAGAATTCAATCAACTTCACTGAGCTTGATGAAACTCACTTCAAAATATATGTATATAGCAATCTGATGTCACCCAAAAGGGTTAGACTAAATTTCTTACCATTCTCAAGCAGAAAGGTTTACAACAGGGTAGACGAAAGTGTCGCTTTCCAGATATTCTTGGACTTCAATTTCCAAAAGCCCTAAGGCGGACTTGCTAGTGCGGAAGACTGATAGGCTATGTCAACATCTGACAACATTACAGGACCATTCTTTGCCTACTAGTGTCATACAGAATTGCAACCTTACTCAAATGTGTCTCTCTGTCATTGTGACAGCTGCATTCAGCTCCAGTCATCCTTCTTTATTGGTTGCTTGGAATCTGGGTAGGACCTTTTTGTCTTTGACCATCAAGTGTTTTGGAGAGTGAGAATATTTTGTCTAGTCTATAGTTAATACTATGGACTTTGAGCAATTGGCTTAGGTAACATTGTTAAATAAATGACTTGGGTTTTCTGTGTTGGGGGAGATGCATGAGGAATTTCTTCCAAGAAGTAAAAGTAAGCACCCTGGAGCACTTCATGGGATCAGATCCTGGGATATAGGGCAGTGTAGAAAGGGCCAGGGAATTCTTGGTGCAGTTACACTGTAGAATGGATGCAGCTTGACACCGAGCATCCCTGGGCAATGTCCTTGCAGATGGCCAATTCTCTCACACCAGAAGCAATTTGCAGTTTCTCAAGTCGCTCCTGACACGAAAAAAACTGCCATGGCTCAATGCTATAGAATCATGGAAGTTTTACTTTTGCAAGTTCTTTAGCCTTCTCTACTAAGCTTCAACAAACTACAACTTCCATGATTCCATGGCATTAAGCCATAGCAGCTAAAGTGGTGTCAAACTGCATAGTGTATATTCTACAAAGTAGCTATCCTCCCTCTCACTTTTACTGCAGGGCAGATTCTTTGTATTGAAGCCAGTGCTCAAGGCAAACATAGGAGGAACAGTCACAAAGTTTTACAAACTATGGTACGAATGTCATAAACCAATACTACGGCTTATGGAGTCATCATAGATGCAGCCAAAACCAACATGACTCTCTAACATATTCATCCAAAAGCATGAAATCTTATCTAAGCTTACAACAATTATAATGGTTTTGGACAATACATCCCAATCTTAAACTGTGTTCAATATTACATGGCTCTGACATCAGAATATCTAAGCCAATGGCAAAAGAAGGTACAGCTGTCTAGCTCATTTTCCAACAAGAACAACAGAGATCCAATGTGATATCAGTGAGCTGAAAATTGCTGATCAATTTTCAACATATGACTTCAGGGATTCATATGTCAAGACTTAAAGCACACACAACAGCTGAGGTTTTTAACATCTGTGCTTCTTATTTACTTTTGCAGCAGAATGAAAAGATGTGTGGTGTGTTGAATTATTTTTAAGAAAGGTTCAAGTATGTTGTTGAAAAATTCTGTGTTAGTACAATGAAGTTTAACACCCCCCTTCCCCCGAAACTCATGCATACAAAAGTATCTTGTAAAATCTTTGAGACTGAGGACTTTATCACATTGAGGTCCACATGGCAGGCGATAGCAGGGGTATTCGCCATGCATCATGGTGAATCCGGCAGCCAGCATGGGGGACCTGTCGCTCCACCCCCACATCACCCCCATTGCCCTTTACTTATCCCATGGGGGGAAGTGTTGCCACCCGGCTTCCCTGTGTTCTTCTCAATGAGAACACGGGAAGCCTTTTTTGTTCTCTTTGTTTCCTCTTATGACACTTTCCCCTCAATTCAGGAATGGAGCCCTGCCGGAAGTAGATGCATGTTGTATGATGGGATCCAGCGGGCTTTGTCCCTGAACTGAGGTGAAAGTGTTGTAGCACAGGCAGTTTCACCCATGTGATGTAAGAGAAAGAAGTTCATATCATAAGTTTTTGTAGAATGACTCTATTTCAGCAGATCTGATCGAGATTAACATGACTACGGACATCACATAAGGCTTGTAAGCTGTGTTGGAGGCTCCCAAGCCATGAATGAAAAAAAAATTACCATCATAACACATCATCCCTAAGTCACTGCAAACCAATCTTCAAGTTTGTTGAAGCAAAACCCATTTTAGGGATGTTCAATGCATGTTCAACCAATGTTCCAAAACACTTTCCGCCATGCAGTAATGTGAAACTGTATCTGCAGTGATATCTTTTGTGGGTTTGTTGTGAGTGTTCCTTCTCTCTCTGTTCCCAATCTGTTGTCATTGCCATTACCGATAGGCAGACCTAGATGTTCCACTTTTCACCCCAATCACTTCCTATTTTTAATAAAATAAATGAAGTAACTGCAGTTCTATTGGTGCACCTAAGCCACTGATATGAATTTCCCCTCGTAATCAAACATAACTTTTGTTCTACAAGACAAGACTTTGTAGTCCTTATGGTTTTGTATTGCTAAAAAAAGGTTTGAAAGTCAAAACTACATACATTTCTTGTATAATGAACACAATAGGAAAATATTTTTTTACTGTAAAATCTCTTTTTTATTTTTAAAATTAACATTTTAAGTGTTTGTAGGGATGGTGCTTTGGTACTTTGAAAAGATGGAATTACAGAAGTGCACAACCTGGAACCTTACGGTCCCCCAGACTGTTGGGGAGCCAGACTATAAAAAACATTTTTTTGAAAAAAAACATGAAGGAAATCCTATGTATACTGGACATACCATATTTGTAGTGCAGAAGAAACCCATGAAAGAACAATACAATATTTAAAATGAAGAACAATTTTACCAATATACATTTACCAGTATTTTAATGGGAAGTATGGTTCTGCTTTTGGTTGATGAGATAGTCAAGTTAATTAGGATTTTGTTGTTGTGTGCCTTCAAATTGTTTCAGATTTAGGATGACCTTAAGTCTGTCTAACATTTAGAGCGGGGTTTGGGTTAATGACCTTGGAGGGCTGCATGTGGCCCGTGGGCCTTAGTTTGGGGGACCCCTGCTATAAGAGAGGAAATGTTCAGCCAGATTATGAACTCTGCAGTTCTCACAGAAAGCAAAACAAAAAGAGGGCATGTATCAACAGCAGGACTGAACTGATTGGGAAGAGTCCTGTCCTGCAGCCGTGGTAAGCTAAATATTAAGAAGAACTTTAACAAAGTTTTTAAAAAGTTTATATTGAAAATTTTGTGTGTTGTGTTCTGGTCTAAAACGATGACTCTTAGAAGAGCTCTTTGTTAGCAATTTGCTCCAACAGAACCTGAGATTACATCATTTAACGTCAGCATCTCACTTGAAGATTCCAACTCTTTCTATAACACAGAGAGCCTTAAAGGGACGATTCTTCAGCATGGAACCCACCACCTTTCCATCTCTCAAAGTTTATGCCAGCTTCACTACTCATGCTCGTGCATTGGTTGAATGGATTGTAGATGGGTTTGTAAAGACTATACTGTAACAATGGTACTTTCAACTCCTAACCAATTTATACACACACATAAACTGCTCCCACTCTTTACAACCTTTGCATTTCTTCAGCATAGACAGCCTTTCAGGTCCAGACCTAAAATACTATTTAATCATTGGACTCCAAACAGAGGTGTTCACAAATTATGTTCTCAATGACACTGGAAGTGCCAATATTATATATGTGAAGTTCTCTGCAGTACAAATAAATACTGAGCAAAACAGTTATGATTCAAACACTACTAAGGAACAGCATCTGTTTTGCAAAAGACATCCAAATGTCCTTAAGAAATGTTCCCACTGCTCCTTTAATCAGAGTGCATTCTTCCAGCCATATGGCATATTCATATGAACCATTCAATCGCAAGCAAACAATGCTGTCATTATAATGGCTCAGGTTTGTTGTTTAATTTTTTAAAACACCAACAACGATGACATTTTCAATACTTTCTTAATCTTGCCTTTCTGAGCAATTATTTGAAATATTCTCAGCAACAGTTATGCTGGATTTATATAAGTGAAATAGATTGAGACTGAATACTTAAACTGTGAGCATGTGTTACACCCCTGGGCAGCGAGAGCACTGAAAACCAACACAGAGACCAATACAATATAATATCTTTATTGAAGCAAATAAAGTTCCAAAAGAAAATAAGCAGAAAAGTTGAACAAGCAATTGACCTTTCAGGAAAGATCAAAATTAGTCCAATGAGTGAAAGTCTTATGTCCAATATTAAGGTCCAAAGTCCAGAAACCAAAACAAACTCAAACTTGATTTGAGTATTAAGTGGGGAAAAGGAGCAAGGTAGCACAGATGAGTTCTGTGGAATAAATGTCCAAAAGCAAGATTTCAAGGCAAGGCACAAGCTAGATGTGCTGGAGCTGAAACGCAGTCCAAACTTGGGCAAGAAGGTAGACCAGTGCCCGGTCTACTCAGGAATAAGTGCACTGTCAGACCGCTTGGGATTCAGGAGCTAGAGACGATGATGCTTCTCAGTAAGAAGTAATGCTGACACCGCAAAGGAAAGTTTCCAGCGCAATACTTTTATTGAAGTTCATAAGCTCCCCCAAGCCAGGTGCCTGACTCCCTAATTCTTCCCAAGAGAACTGAGCTTAGCCATAGTCACCACGCTCCACTAATCTGGCGCTTCTCCTCAAGCTTTGTCTCTGCGATCTCTCTGTTTTCAAAAAAGCCCTGCGATCAAACACTAACCCGTCAGGAGAAACTGGGAGAGCTGGCACTGTTTCAAGGGCATCCTTAATTGGGGCTGGCTCGGAAATGTCAATAGAAGGCATCTGGAAAGGAGTTGAATCTTGCTGACATGGGAGAAAAATCAAAGTCTTCTTCGTCCTGGTTAGCAATGGCCACCGTGTCAGGGGCCAAAGGTGCCTGAGGTATCACAGTGTGCTTTGGTGAATGATACATGAAGACTTTCCCAAAACTCTTAGTAAGTCTGGAAATATTTTACAATATTGTTACTGTATTCTACTTAAAATCATGCCAACATAGGTAGATAGGTTGTGTATCTAGTACAGCACCTATCCAGCTTGGGCAGCTGGTGTTTCTGGAACAGAGCCCAGTTCCTTTAAATTTTTTGTCCTAGCACTTCAAATAGTCTCTATCAATTTACTACAATGCCCTTGTGGGAAATTTTTAAAACCAGCAGAATCAACCATCTACACTATCTAAAATAATAAAATGTAGAATATACCATGCTATTGTGTTCCTTCAAGTAATTTCTGACTTATGGTGAATCTATGGCATACCTATCACAGGAATTTCTTAGCAAGATTTGTTCTTAGGGAGTTTATCTTTGCCTTAATCTAATAACCTCATCATATCAGCCAGGTGAAGCATTCCACTTTGCCTGGCATGTGGGTGGAAAGAGGGAGCAACGGGGCAAAACTGTTGCCCTATGTGCAGCTCCTTCTTGGTGATGTTTTCCCCATCATGTGGGCTTTGTGCCTCAAGTGAGGTCGAACTGTCCTAGTATGGGCAATTTTATCCATCTGATGAGGTCACAAGACTCAAACCAGTAAACCAACTAGCTTCCTATGTTCACTATGAGATAAATTCAAAGGTTTGTGTGCTAATGGCTTTCTTATGCCAATGAAAAATGAAATGTTTGTGTGGGAGACTGGTCTGAGGTCACAGTATTTTGCATACTACAATGACCAAGACATAAAAGAGCGTCCCAAAATCTATAACTCTAATGTGGGATTTTGTACTGATCCATGAATTTCTTTCAGGTGCTGTTTGTCTTTGGATGAAAGTGAATCTAAAGCTGGATCTACACCAATTATACCCTCCCTGGACCACTTTACGTTTAGGAAAAGCCTTTTTTTTAAAAGAGGAAGAAACCTGAAATAGACTTTTGGTCACCTCCTGGGCCTTAAAAACTTTTTCAGGGCTTAAAATTACCCAAAGGTACCCCCCCCCCCCCAAATGTGGCAAAACCTCTTCATGAATGCTAGAGTGCACTTGGAAACATTTGAAGGGGGAATTGGAAAAAAAAAGTCTGGTGTCGGAGTTGCAGAATTCCTAGTTCCCCTGGCGCTAATGTGTCACTTTGTCCTCCAGCAGTTGTCCAGTCCTGCTTTCTAAACGCCTTCACGTGCTTGATAGAGCTACGGTCTTTAAAGCTCTGAAAGCTCTGGGAATTATGTTCTTGCTCTTCTATATGATTCTGTTGGGCAATTTGGCCCAGCTTCCAAAAACTTTCTTGGACTCCTACCACTGACATATGTTTGAAAGTAACATTCAGGTTATGGATGGCTCTCAATGGATATAGTCATGATGGTTGTATTACATCCAATATCGGAGGCAGTCTGCCTTTGATTTCCAATTGCTTGAAACTGGATTCCACTCATATCCTGCTTGTAGGCTTCCCACAGGCCTCTAGTTGGCCACTGTACAGAGAGAATGTTCAAGTAGATAGATCAGCTACACTAGATAGATTGGTCCAGCATGGGTTTTCTTATGTGCTTACTGATCTCTCTAGAGATGTGGGAATTGGTCTATTATCTGCCTCCTTTTAATCAAGCATTTGTTTTAACTTTTGCTTGCCTTTTTAAAATTATCTGCTCTTTTATAGCATTTTAATTTATTAAAATATTTTTTTTATTTTTTACTTTGTCATAAGCTTGCACGTGTTTATCTTGTGGAGACAGCAATATAAAATATGTCTAAATACATACCATGCACAAATTGTCTTTATTCTTTGAATTTGGTTCCTGATTACTAAATTGAAGGTTTTTTTGATATGTATCTAGATGCACTTTGGGTAGAGATTGATTCTGGTTATGCTTCTTAAAGGAGAACCTCCTTTTTTATATTCTCCAACATTCCACATATAAAAAAGTGGTACAATAGTCACCAAGCAACATCGTTATATGATGAAGATTGCAAAAGTTATTAACATAGGAAAAACATACAGGCCAGGAGAGTTTGTAGCAATTTGTTTTTGCCAGAGTTTACAAGGAAGGAAAAAACTCTTCCTTTTCCTCTGTTCGCCTTCCTGCTACTTCATCATGTACAAACTACTTTGCACTTTGAACTCAGTTTGAAGCAATTGAAACAAACTGGGAAAGTGGAAGAAGATGGGAGGAACTAGAACATTTTAAAGAAAGCTTAAACAATAGGATGACAAAGGAGTAATTGGACTGTCAGTGGCAATTTGGAATAGTTAGCTAGTAATTAACAGTCAACTGTGCAAAAACGTGTTAAAATAATCTCATCCAATTGGGCTATATCATCATGATCAAACTATGCACTCTGTTAAATACATCTTGTTGCTTAGATCCAAATTGGGTAGGCCACTCAATGAAGTATTAAGTAGAATGTCACACATAGATAAATCCCATTGATTCAATGGGTAAAATGTGATAGCTCTAGCAACAGAATTCAGGTCAAGATGTAAGTCAAGGTGAGAAAAATAGTGTTCTGGGGCAACATGTGGCCCTCCAAGAATATTTTACACCTCCTTGATTCTTCAGACTCCCTGGACTGTCCCATTCCTCATTCAAAAAATAAGTATTGAGAATTGTTCCATTGAAGATTACTCTTTAAGTACGTTGCAAGTCTTCCCTGCACTGCTTAACATTAGACATATCTCATGTGGTGGTCCATTATGCTTTTGTGCCAGCATGCCAGCATGAAATGTCAGGAGTCAAATTCTTCTCTGCCACTCTTCCCTTTCCTCTTCACTACTCCCAGGCTGTCACAGTAAGAGTTGCCTTTTTGTTGTTACAATTGCTTATTGCTGGAACTGCAGAACTGCTTTAAAAAACCATAGTGGAAAAGTAAGAAGATAGCATAAAAAGGGTATGCAAAAAATGATCACAGTACCACAAACTGTCAAAACAAGGTGTTCCTTCTGGTACACCTTTGCTATCTGTCATAGTGTGTCTGGCACAGAATAGCAACTTTGTGCAACAAAGTCCTGTATTGGTAGTTGAATGTTCTTTCAGTGTTAATGATGGGACAAGTTCCTTTTCTCAAGGTAACAGGCTAGTTTAAGGGAAACAAAGCACACTATTTTCTCAAAACCTTTCCAATACCTCCCATTCCTCACCACTTGAAGCAGTTATTTCAGATCCCCTAATGGTAGGACAGCTCTGGGCAGACTGTATCTGGATTAAAGCATATTGAAAAAGAGATGTTGCTTAACTTTCCAGGTCATAACCACCTTTCCATAACTGTTGTGTGAGAGACAAATGAATGCCTGGTACAGGAAAGATATTCTGAGATGAAAAAAACAAAACAAACAACAACAGAAGACATAACTAAACCTTCTCTTTCTAGGATTCTTTGTCCCTCATAGTAAGAACCAGCCTGCCCCAATCCTACAGATTAAAAAAAATAGCTTGGGTTGACAGTATTGTTGTTTCAATATGCAGTAGCTGCATAGGGAAAAGAAAATAGGAAAAATGAAGAATCATGGATTTTTGCGCAATTCCTGTGATGTATAGCAAGACTGAACACAAACAGCAAATGACATGTGTGTGAACACACATAACAATCACATTTTTAAAAGCATATTGTTTTACACCAGGAAAGATTATGAGGTACAAAGTAGGTACAAAGTTGCTGAATTAAGAATATTGACCTTTTTCTTCTGGTGTAGGTTTTGCTCCCCCACCCTCTCCCCACCCCACTCCCTTTAGGTCCTTTTCTTTTTCCTACGGACATGGGGTTATGTGTTGGTTGTCTCTCTGCCAGAAACATCCATTCTGCAGACATGCATGGAAAAGGAGATTTCCTCAGCAAAGGAAACCTCTTTTATTACTCGGAAGGCCTCGCTAGGTTCCAGTTCTTCAGTCCTTCCTGGTTCACACAATTGGCCATTAGCTGCTGTTGACAGCATGTCCCTCACCAAAAAGAAGGCAGCAGTATACAGAGGAAGGAAAGGAAGGAAGGGGAACTCTTGCCTTGGGTACAGATTGGCAGGTGACTCATAGTCAGCATGCATGATGTAGGGCTATAGAAATGTTACTAGAACATATACATATATTCATATATAATACAATGAACAAGTCTTCTCCTCCAGACCTGCTAGACTCAGCCAATCTATACACATAATAATAGTGAAAAATGTGTATGTGTGTATATGGCGGAGGTGTCCACTTACACAGACAGCCTCCTGCCTCCACAAACAAATTATAGTTTCCCCTGAGCAGGAGACACCAATGGCCCTCCCTTCAAGGAACATTGCAGGTTATAGTGAACGCTATGAACATATAGCCCAAACCCTGCCAGTGTCCTCCACAAACACCATTCTGCCTCCCACTCAAGTGAAGGCTTTCATGCAGCCACAATTTCATCCTAGATGTTCTGTTTTTCCTCCAGAATGGACATCCCAGGGTTCCTTAATTTGCATGATCCCGCCCACTGCCTCTACCTTAACCCTTTCCTACCCTTTCTTATGGCACATGGTTCACAGAGGCATTGATCAGCAACTGAACAAGAGGTTTGGCGAGAATTCACAATGATTTACAGGAGTTGTACTTCACCTACATCCAGAGAGCACTGTGAACCCAAACAATGATGGATCTGAACCACACTTGCCACAGATGATGGGACTTGCAGTACCTTCACTGATACTGTGATCCCCACTGACAATGGACTGGGACCAAACTTGGTACAGAGAAGCCCCAGGATCAACTGAACATACTGCAGTTACATACTGTAATTTTTGCAAGCTCCACAAAGAAGGATAGAGCATCTATGATGGTTGTACAGTAGAGTCTCACTTATCCAACGTTCTGGATTATCCAACGCATTTTTGTAGTCAATGTTTTCAATACATCATGATATTTTGGTGCTAAATTTGTAAATACAGTAATTGCTACATAGCATTACTACGTATTGAACTACTTTTTCTGTCAAATTTGTTGTATAACATAATGTTTTGGTGCTTAATTTGTAAAATCACAACCTAATTTGATGTTTAATAGGCTTTTTCTTAATCCCTCCTTATTATCCAACATATTCACTTATCCAACATTCTTCTGACCTGTTTATGTTGGATAAGTGAGACTCTACTGTATATGTATTTTTCACCCTCAAAATACATGTATTTCATTAGTTATACTATCTAGATAAAATAAGGCTTTTAAAAACAAACAAACAAACAAACAAAAAACTTTTGTCAAAAGCTTTCATGGCCAGAAACACTGGGTTGCTGTAAGTTCTCCAGGCTGTATGGAGTGAATGCTTCTGGAACATGGCCATATAGCCCAGAGAGCACACAGCAACCCAAAGAAACATTTAATGCGCCATTTATTTCATGTGAATTATCTTTCATAATCCTGCAAATATAAGTAAGGATAGATAATCTTTTTCTTCCTTTTCATGCACGGCACTGAATTGTCTCTCTCTTCCAGCTTATAATAGGCCTTTTGGTTTGCAAGGTCAAGTGATTCAAAACAAAAGGTCTTGATTGAATTGTCTACAATGCACATGCTACTACCCTGTTTCCCATAAAATAAGACATCCCCAAAAAATAAGACCTAGTAGAGGTTTTGCTGAATTGCTAAATATAAGGCCTCCCCCGAAAGTAAGACCTAGCAAAGTTTTTGTTTGGAAGCATGCCCAGCACCCACCAAACAAAACACCATAGCATGCAGGATTGGTAAATGTACATACCAGTTGTATATGGAAATAATGGTAGTAACAAGAAATACTTGATAGAAGTCACAGTTTATTTGGTTTGATTATGTTGGTTTGTGATGACAACTACTATACAGTATAGAATAAATGTTCATTTTTTGTTCAACAATAAATGCGAATTCTTCTTCATGGAAAAATAAGACATCCCCTGAAAACAAGACCTAGCGCATCTTTGGGAGTAAAAAATAATATAAGACACTGTCTTATTTTCGGGGAAACACGGTTACAGTATTCTGAGGTCCAGCATAATATGTTGGTTTACATACAACAAGGCGATCCCTCGTAGTTCAAGGATGATTGTCTTCCACCTTGGGGGTGTGTCCGTAGATGGCTGAAGAGACCTATTCTTGACCCACATGTTCTCCCGCAGTGAGGACATCAGTTTCCAGGTGGAAGGCGGTCTTGGTCAGGGTTGGCTTGACAGACCTTCCTCTTGGCACGTTTCTCCCTTAAGCCCTCCATTCGTGCTTCTTTGAACTCCGCAGCACTGCTGGTCGCAGCTGACCTCTAATTAGAGCGCTCAAGGGCCAGGGCTTCCCAGCTCTCAGTGTCTATGCCACAGTTTTTAAGGTTGGCTTTAAGCCCATCTTTAAATCTCTTTTCCTGCTCACCAACATTACATTTCCCATTCTTGAGTTCGGAGTAGAGCAACTGCTTTGGGAGACGGTGATCAGGCATTCGGACAACGTGGCCAGTCCAGCGGAGTTGATGGCGTAGGGGCATCGCTTCAATGCTAGTGGTCTTTGCTTCCTCAAGCACGCTGACATTTGTCCACCTGTCTTCCCAAGAGACTTGCAGGATTTTTCAGAGGCAACGCTGATGGAAACACTCCAGGAGTTTGGTGTGATGTCTGTAGACCGTCCAAGTTTCGCAGGTGTAGAGCAGGGTTGGGAGGACAATGGTTTTTATAAACAAGCACCTTGGTATCTCAATGGATGTCTCGATCATCAAACACTCTCTGCTTCATTCTGAAAAATGCTGCACTCGCAGAGCTCAAGCGATGTTGTATTTCAGTGTCAATGTTGACTTTTGTGGAGAGGTGGCTGCCAAGGTAGCGGAAATGGTCAACGTTTTCTAATGTGACACCATTAAGCTGTATTCCTGGCATTGCAGAGGGATTAGCTGGTGCCTGTTGGAAGAACACTTTGGTTTTCTCGATGTTCAATGAGAAGCTGAGCTTCTCGTATGCTTCTGCGAAGGTGTTTAGAGTGGCTTGTAGGTCTTCTTCTGAATGTGCACAGACTACGTTGTCATTGGCAGATTGGTGTTCTATAACAGATGTTGTGGTGACTTTGGTTTTGGCTCTTAGTCTGCTGAGGTTAAATAGCTTGCCATCTGTCCGATAGATGATTTCCACTCCGGTGGGAAGCTTCCCATCAACAAGGTGAAGTATCATAGCGATGAAGATGGAAAATAAGGTAGGGGCAATAACACATCCCTGCTTGACACCTGATTCCACCTTAAATGGGTCACTTTGGGAGCCGTTGCTGTCCAAGACTGTTGCCATCATGTCATCATGGAGGAGCCACAGGATGTTCACAAATTTGTCAGGGCATCCGATTTTTTGGAGGATGGTCCAGAGAGCACTGCGATTCATTGTGTTGAATGCCTTTGCAAGGTCAATGAATGCCATGTACAGAGGTTGATTTTGTTCCCTGCATTTTTCTTGGAGCTGTCGTGCAGTGAAGATCATATCCACTGTTCCTCTGGAGGGACGGAAGCCGTTCTGGGATTCTGGGAGGGTATCTTCTGAGACAGGGAGAAGGCGGTTTGCAAGGATCCTTGCAAGGATTTTCCCAGCGGAGGTTAGAAGGGAGATACCGTGATAGTTCCCACAGTCTGTTCTATCCCCTTTCTTGAAAAGGGTGATGATGGTGGCATCCTTGAAGTCTGCTGGGATTTTCTCAGTCACCCACACTTTTTCAATGAGCTGGTGGAGTTGTTGTAACAGCTCAGGTCCACCCTCTTTGAAGATTTCAGCAGGGATCCTATCAGGTCCGCTGGCTTTGTTGTTTTTTTGTTGGCTGATGGCATTGCTAACATCTTCCAAACTAGGCAGTGCTGTAAGCTCATCCCTGGTTTGTTGTTGCGGGATTTGTGAGGGGGTCTCTTTGGCCACATTGGAGCTGCGATTCAGCAGGTTCTGGTAGTGCTCTTTCCAACGTAGTGCAATTGATGTTTTGTCCTTCAGAATTTTGGTTCCATCTGATGAGCGTAGAGGCTGTATGCCATGGTTTCTTGGTCCATAAATGATCTTTGTGGCTTTGAAAAATCCCTGAGCATCATGGGTATCTGCAAAGTGTTGGATTTCTTCAGCCTTCTTTGTCCACCAGATGTTCTTGAGTTCTCTGGTCCTTTTTTGGACCTCAGCTTTTGCACTGGCATAGATCTTTTTCTTGGCAGCACAGTTGGTGTCTCTCTGCCATGTTTGGAAGGCTTTCCTTTTGTTATCAATTAGCTGTTGGATCTCTTTGTCGTTATCGTCAAACAAGTCTTGATGTTTCTTAGTTTGGTATCCAATGGTTTCTTCGCAGGCTGTGATGATGGAGGTCTTCAGTTTGTTCCAATGTTCCTCAACATTTTCGGGGGGTTCTGTGGGTAGATGATCTTTGAGTGTTGTTTGGAGAATGGCTCGTTTGGAGGGATCCTGAAGGGCTTGGGTGTTCATTTTATGCCTTGTTTTTCTTCCTTGGAGTCTGCGTTTGGGGACGATCTTGATAGCCATCGTGGATCGAATTAACCTGTGGTCTGTCCAACAGTCATCAGCACCTGTCATGGCTCTTGTGAGAAGCACATCGCGGCGGTCTCTGGCACGTGTAATTACATAGTCCAAGAGGTGCCAATACTTTGACTGGGGGTGCTTCCATGATGTCTTGAGCTTATTTTTCTGGCGGAAGAGCGTGTTGGTGATGACAAGGTTGTGCTCTCCGCATTTGGTGAGAAGCAAGATGCCATTTGAGATGCTGTTTCCGACCCCGTCTTTTCATATGATCCCTGGCCACAGGTCGGAGTCCTGTCCGACTCTGGCATTAAAGTCCCCCGGAAGGATGATTTTGTCCTCCTTAGGTATCTCCGATAGGACGGTGTCCAGCTGACAATGAAATTTTTCCTTGATGTCTTCGTCAGCATCTAGTGTTGGTGCATAGGCACATATGATGGTTGCCTGTTGGTTTTTGGCAAGGTTAATTTGGAGGGTTGAGTCGTTCATTGATGCCAGTGGGTGCTTCAGTCAGGTGCTTCACCAGGTCATTTTTGATAGCAAAGCCAACTCAGTGTATTCTTCACTCTTCTTCAGGCAGTCCCTTCTAGAAGAAGGTGTAGTCTCCTTTTTCTTCCTTCAGCTGTCCCTCTCCTGCTCTCCGGGTCTCCTGAAGGGCTGCTATGTCGATCTTAAAGCGTCCCAGCTCCCTTGCAATGATAGCAGTCCTGTGTTCGGGGCGTTCACTGTCAGTGTTATCCAACAGTGTCTGTACGTTCTATGCTCCAAAGTTCATTTCTCTTTTTTGGCCGCAGAGTGGTGACCCCACTGGACGTGGCAGTCCAGTCAGGGATAAGAGAGCCAGACTATGTTTAGGGCACCTTTTCTAGCCCCTTCCCCGTGTGGGATGAGCAGAGCGGATCCTAAAAAGGGCTGCTCAGTCATGGATACAGCTGCTGAACTACTCAACTGCCTTGGACCTTGATGTAGAGCGACTGAGTCCATATCCATCACCCATGTGCCAGTCTGTGACTAGGGGCTTCCAGATTTCACAGTCCTGCTCCCGTCACCACTCACTGATCGCCATGGGACTTTTGTAGGTTTGTTTTTATTTTTGTTGGAAGACGCCTGTGCGTGATTTTTTTAATGTGTGGAGGTCGGTGCACGGCCAGTCAACACACAGTCTTCACAGAGTAAGGTTCCAGCAGTGCTGTGGTTAACACAACGAGAGTGGCTTCTCAGTCTGTTGCAGTCTTCTTCAACCTTCTCAGCCATTGTAACATGTACCATGTTATCCTCCGCCTGCTCCACCGTTGAGGTCTTTGGGTCTTCAGATTGTGCTTGGTCTGGAACCTCCCCTGCGGCCACTTCTGGGAGTGAATTACTCCAGTGGTTGTGCCCGCAGGTTCATCGGAACACACAAGCCCCCTCACCATGACAAGGTGACAATCCATTGAGGGGGATATAACTCCAAGTCTTTGTCAATGCCAGGTCCCCTTTTAAATAAATGAAATGAATTCCCCTTGCAAATATTTCACGTTTTGAGAATATGTTTTAACTATTCAAATAATTTATCTGTATTACATTTTCCATGTGACATCTTTTTTTACTTCTATGTCAAAGCTTTCTTTATTAAAGATAGCTTTGTAAATAACCTTACTTTCTTTTTTTCCTTTTTGACTTTCTTCTTGGTTGTCCTGCCAAATTATCTGTGCTACCATGGAGATGTGGCATCAGTAATCCCTGTTTGTATTTTGTTCTCTCATGGTGGTGTTACACTAGTCTTTTTCTTAGAACATGACTGCAGGAAGAAAATGATGAAATACTAAATACTAGGCTTGATCGATCCATGAAAAATTTGATTCTAAACTCGTTTCAAAACTAGAGGGGGCATTTTTTCGTTTTTGTTGCTAATAACGAATTTGGCCCCCAAAATTTTTCGAAATTAACGAAAATTCGTTATTTTCGAAATTAATTCGTTAATGGCGGACGCGCATGCGCGGTGGCCCAAAAACAGCCCGAAGGGGGGGGACTTAGGGGGCTCTCCCGCCCTCATTTTTTGAGTGATCTTCTTCAAACTTGGTACAGTGGTAGAACACATTTAACACTGATAGCTCACCAAAATGTGGAACGTTTCCCTTATCCTCTGATTTTTGGCAAATTTTCATAGCTTTTATAATAAACCTTTTTTTAATAATTGCAGTAATCTGTTCCTGGTTTGAAAGTCTTATTTCCTGTTAAATTAGGTTGTCTTTACTGTGAAAGTCATTGTTCTACTTCAGAAACTTTGTTTTTGTGGCTGAAACTTTGTTAAATTGGTGTGTGTGTGATATATATTGTGTATATATATATATATATATATATATAGTCCCTGCTTGTGTGTGTGTGTGTGTGTGTGTGTGTAGGTAAAGGTAAAGGTATCCCTTGACGTTAAGTTCAGTCATGTCTGACTCTGGGGGTTGGTGCTCATCTCCATTTCTAAGCCCAAGAGCCAGTGTTGTCCATAGACACCTCCAAGGTCATGTGGCCGGCATGACTACATGGAGTGCCATTACCTTCCCAGAAACACCCAGAAAATGGGAATTCCAGACAGGAAACAATCAGGGCCAGCGAATACCTCCCAACAAAGGATTCCCCCAGGTAGGAAGCAGCCAGGCTTTGAAGCTGCAAGGCTATTCAATGCTAATCAAGGTGACCAATTGCAACATTCACACTTGCCTCCCACAGACAAGAGTTCTTTCTCCCACCCTGGACCTTCCACAGATATATAAACCCCACTTGCCTAGCTTCGCACAGACGTCAAAACCTCTATGTCTGCCACAGATGTGGGTGAAACGTCAGGAGAGAATGCTTCTGGCACATGGCCATAGAGCCCGGAATACATACCACAACAGTGTGATCCCGGCCATGAAAGCTTTCGACAACACAACCACAGTATCCATTCAAGTTCATGTAGCGTGGTATGGACTGGAGACCTGTATTGGGGGGAGGGAGGGTGCGAATCTGGGCCCCTGGGAGCAGCCGAGGACGGGCCTGGCCCACACCCCCTCGCATCCCGGGCCTCTTCCTTCCTCTTCCTTTTGTTATTTAAACTATATATTGTGAAATTATGGTGTGTTTTTTTTTCATGCGTGTTCTGTGTTCAAGATAGGGAGACCAAAGAGGAAAAGCAAGGGAGGGACGGAGGCCCCAACACTTCCGGCTCCCATGCGAACTCCCCCCTTGTGTGCCTTGGAGGGTGGAGCATGCGCACTGGCTCTCCCTTTCTCTATGGCTCTTTTCAGGTCGCTTGGGAACCCGAAGTGCCTCCTCCCTTTGCCTTTGTGTCCAAGAAGGAGAGAAGGACGTTGCAAGGTTTGCATTGAGGGTGTTTCTCTGGTGGGTTTGGCTTGGAAGGGGGCTCATTAAGGCCCAATTAATTAATGCACTGAGCTGAGGCGAGGCGGCGGCGGCGGCGGCCATTTCCCCCCTCCGTCTTCCTCCTCCTCCTCGGCCTCCTTCCCCCTCGCCCCCTCCCATTGGCTGAGCCTCCCATTGGCTGAGGGGCAAAAGGAAAGGAGTTTGGGTGCTTTGCAAAAGCTTTTTTTTCTTAACGAAAAAAACGAAGAAATTAGAAAAAACGGCCTCTCGCGATTCGAAACCGCGATATCCAGACGTGTGGACAACCAAGGTTCGATATTGCTTCAAAACAATCGAAAATAACGAATCAATAACGGTAAACGGGGAAAACGAATTATTTGAGCAAGCCTACTAAATACAAATGTTACATCATTAGCATATCTAATAAGAGAATGGAGATAAAACCAAATGTTATATTCTGCAGGATTGCTTCCTAGTTCATCTTTGCTTTGTTTATGACTTGTTCAGAATAAGGACTAATAAACAGAACGTTTTGATCTGATTGTGCACCAATAACCAAATGTATGACTCTCAAAGTTATGAAATTTCATACCTAAAGGAAAATACATAAACACTAGTGCCTCCCTATCACAAACATATGCTAGCTATAGGACAGATATGGATAACTGTTGGAGGATAAGGGGCCACATTAGTCCACGGCTCAGGCTGTGGCGCAGGCTGGAGAGCAGCTGCAATCAATCACTGCAATGAATCACTCTGACCAGGAGGTCATGAGTTCGAGGCCCACCCGAAGCCTATGTTTGTTTGTCTTTGTTCTATGTTAAAAGGCATTGAATGTTTGCCTATATGTGTAACCCTGAGTCCCCTTCAGGGTGAGAAGGGCGGAATATAAATGCTGTAAATAAATAAATAAATAAATCTCCTGTAATCAATAAATATATATAGAGAGAGAGGGATGGAGGGAATGCTCCACTGGTGCTCTTGGGAGCATGGAAAACATGTATACCAGATTTAGGGCCACCTTGGACTTCTGCAGCACAATTATATCTCCCTAAACTACAAATCCCATAATTCTGCAAGATTCAACCATGGCAATCATAGTTATATTAAACTGCCATACCTTCCAACTGCCCAATTTTTGTAGGAACAGTCCTAATTAATCCTTTAATTGTTTGTCATCCTGCTTTTTCAGCTGCTTCTAAAATATCCCAGTTTCTCTCCCCTCCTACTACTTTTCCTTAGTCCTCAGCTTAGATCAGTTGATGCAAAATACCATATTTCACCGCGTAACAGTCGCCTCCCCCCCTTTGGGCAGGAAAAGGAGGTGCAACTATTTTGTGATTGTGACTATTACACAATGAAAAAGCCACCATTTGAGTGGCTTCTTTCAATGCATAATAGGCAATATGAGGACACAGCCATTTGACTAAGTGACACTTCACTCATCCATGTCCGCAAAGTGGACAGCCACACGGGTGGGGGATGTTCACCTGCCTGTGCAGGTGCCCCCTTGCCAAAACGGCAGTTACATCCTCAAACTGGGAAACACGAGAATACGCTTCTCTTGCTGCATCTGATGAGGTCCTAGGTCCTTCTCAGAAGACTTGGGCAAAATAAAACTTCTACCATTTCTCCTACATTGGCTGTCCTACATTAATAGCTTTTGCTGTCTTGACCACACTCTGATGTTGCTTGGCTAAATGTGTCCCAGTTTTCATCTGTGAAATGCTTGAAAGTATGCTAGTCTATTACAAAATGACAACTATCCATAACTTGGTTGTTGAAGGGGCTGACCTTGATGCATATCATAAAGACATAAAGAAGTGGTCAAGATGGTGCCTGGAGTAGAAGCCTGACCCGGAGGCTCGAGAGGCAGGAGAGGAAATTCCATCAATTCCTCCGTAACCAGCCCTTCTCTCCCAAACCTGATGCTGGAAATTACAAAGGTATGCTCCAGGGACCCTGAATATACCTTTTGGGTGCTTTCTTCTGCTAAGCAAAGGAAAGAAAGAGCGAAAAGGGAAGGCTGATTGTGCCAACATGTTCCCACGGCTGTAAGACTCCTCTAAGATTGTGGACCCTGTACTGATTTTCCGGAAAACTTGTGAGCTCTCAATGCTGTAACATCATTTCTGAAGGAAAACGAAGAATAAAATCCAAGGTAATGAAAGTTGCCTTGGGAGGCAGTCTGAGTTGGCCTTCAGGGAAAACGGGGGAAACAGAGAGCAAGCCAGTGTGGAGGATGAGAGGAAAGGGGAGGAGAAAAACCTCTCCCACGAGGGAAGAACTTTAAAGAACTATAAGACTGGATCAGAAGCTTAGTGCACTAAGAACGGTGCTATAATATCTACATTATCTATTACGGGGCTGCCAAGTGGAGTTTTGTTCGTCTGCTTCCCACGTGGGCCTGTGGAGATCGTAGTCTGGGGTGGCGGTGCTCATGGTGTCTGTCCAGTGGTGTGGCTATATGAAACATCGAGCGACTGTTGGTCGGAGAAAGGTGCAGGACGGCTGGCTGGGAGTGCTTCAGGGGTCTGGGGCACTCTGAGACAGCATGTTTGGCGGCAGTGCGGATAACATCGGTGCTGCAGGGGTGCTCTGATTGTGCACTCATGACGGGTTGCGGCAGCGGAGGAGCCCATTGAGAGTGCAGGCAGCCTACTCGGGGCTGGTTGGCAGTGTGGAAAGTTTGGAGGATGCTGCTTTGCCGCCCTGGTTGTTGAATGGTTGTTGTCCGGCCTCCCCGCTGTTGCATTGTTACGACTTTCTGACTGTTGTGAGGACTAGGCCCCCTGGTAGTCGATCGAACTAGCCTTGTTATCATCATTGTCTGTTATTACCACTACCGATATTGGGCCTTACCTCGGTCATTGTACTACTGCTGTAGCAACGTGGTGAGCCAGACTGTAAGCACTTTATCGAGCAAACTGTAAGCACTTAATTAGATAAACTGCTGCCTGCCAAGCACTGTATTAACTTTATTAACTGGCTATCTTAGTATGCACTTTTTGGACAATACTGCTGGCAATTAAGTGTCAAATACTCTATTGGACTTGGCACTTTTGAGCACATGAGCACTGTGACACCTCAGGGCAGCGTGAGCACTGGGAATCAGTCACGAAGGCCAATAAACAATCTAATATCTTTATTAAGGAAATAAAGGAGACAACTAAAAATAAGCAGAGTATATAGTCCAGCAGTAGACCTTTCAGGAAAGGTCAAATATAGTCCAGTAATGTGAAAGTAGATATCCAGTATTAGAGTTCAAAGTTTTAAATCCAATAACCGAAACACACTCAAACCTTTAGGCTGTTTGAGTGGGGATTAAGGCAAGATCTGTCAAAGAGTTCCAGGGCTTAAATCCGAGGCTAGGATGCAAGGCAAGGCAAAGTTAGTCGTGGTAAAGCTGAAACGCTGTCCAGACTTGACAGGGAGACGAGTTGCAACTCCGGTCTACTCAAGAGTAGCACGCTGCAGAACTAGAGTCGATGTGAATTCCTCAACTGACACGTTGAACACCGCAAAGGACAGTTGGCGCCCAGAACTTTTATGGGACTTCGCTCTCCTTTCCAGCCAGGTGTCTGAACACTCTTTCCCAAGGGAAAGTGGACTAAGTCAACAACTTGCCAGATGCAATCCTCCCGTGAAACTCTCAAGGGAACCGGCTTAATTAACGCTTGCTTTCTCCGCTAATCTAGCGCTTCTCCTCAAATTCTGCTTCTCCGCGCGAGATGTTTCCCAAAACAATTTGCGGTCAAACATAGCGTTCTCTGGAGAACCGGGCTGTGAGTCAAGGCCCTTTTTAATTAACTGTAGGCTAAAACTGTCAACAGGGGACATCTGGAAGGAAACAGAATCGTGGGGAAATGGCAGAAACCCCATCTCTTCTTCGGTCTGATCCATAATGGCGACGGGGTCACGACTCGGAGGTCTCTGAGACACTACAAACACTTTACTGGAAGAACCTTGACTGATGTACTTGAGGAACTGAGTTGAACCACCTATCTTATACACCTCGGAAGCCCTGCTGACTTGATAAACTATCTTGTAAATAAGTATTAGACTGTAACTCAAGCACTTTAGTTTTATCTGTACTGCTATATTTAACATCAATTATGAGTCAAATTGTGCAATTTAATTGAGCATTAATTTTAAGGGGCAGGGAAGGTGGACAGGAGGGTGGGAAAGGTGAGTTCCTATTGGTTTTATCTTGCAAGTACATTTTGACCTCAGAATCAGCGCACTTGAGCACTTTACTAAAGGCTGGGGAAAAACCACAGTGAAAGAAGGAAGCGATATTATAAGATTTTGCGCATCCTTAACAACTATTATTACCACTGTGATGGACCAGGTAGAGGGGAGGGGGGCATGCATCAGCCAGGGGGGGCCCTATCGAAGTAATCCAGGGGAGGGGGAGATACAGGAAAGGGAGGCATAATTTAATTCGGCCTAGGGAAAGAAAGAGAGTACTTGTAGAACTAAAACAGCCTCCTGACATTGGATATTTGGGTGCCCAGGTTAGCGGTCCCTCCAACCTAAAGGTGGTGCTGCTGAATGCCAGGTCTGTCAACAGAAAATCAGCAATTATTCAGGATCTTATCCTGGATGAGCGGGCAGACCTGGCATGCATAATGGAGACCTGGTTGGACGAGGCTGGGGGACCCAATCTCACCCAGCTTTGTCCACCAAGTTACACCATGCAGCACGGAGGGCGGGGAGAGGGGGTCACATAAGTCTATAAGGAGTCCATACCCTTGACCAGGTGCCCCATCCCACAGTCAACCTTGTTTGAATGTGCTCATCTGAGGGTAGGTGGCTGGGACAGTTTAAGGATTCTGTTAGTGTACCGACCACCCCGCTGCACTACAGTCTCCCTGCCTAAGCTAGCCAGGGTGGTCTCAGGCCTGGCATTGGAGTCTCAATGGCTAATTGTGCTGGGGGACTTCAATGTCCATGCCGAGACCACTCTCTCCGGGGCAGCTCAGGACTTCATGGCCACCATGCCAACCATGGGGCTGTCCCAATTAGTATCTGGCCCTACCCACAGAGCAGGGCATACACTTGACTAGTAACAGGCCCCACCCACAGAGCTGGACACGCACTGGACCTGGGTTTTCTGCCAGGGATGGGAGGAAGGTGGCTGTGTGGAGGAACTCACCTTCACTCCGTTGCCATGGACCAACCAACACCTGATCAGGTTTAGACTTGCTGCACCCCCTAACCTCTGCAGGGGTGGTGGGCCTACTAAAATGGTCCGCCCCAGGAGACTGATGGATCCAGATGGATTCCTGATGGCTCTTGGGGAGTTTCCCGCTACCTCGGTTGGTGATTCTGTCAATGCTCTGGTTGCTCTCTGGAACAAGGAGACAACCAGGGTGATAGACACGATTGCTCCAGAACGTCCCCTCTCGAGTACCTGAGCTAAACCATCTCCTTGGTTCACTGAGGAGCTGGCAGCGATGAAGTGAAAGAAGAGGGGACTAGAGGGCATGTGGCGTTCAGAGCTGAACGAGTCAAATTGAACACGGCTATGTTCCTATCTTAGGACATATGCCGCAGCAATAGATGCTGCAAAGAACGTTTTCTTTGCAGGTAATATTGCATCTGCAAAGAACTGTCCAGCGGAGCTGTTTCGAGTTTGTTACATCCCATCTCTCAGGATGGGATCCCTGACAACCTGGCAGCCTGTTGCGATGCATTTGCTTTGTTCTTTGTGGACAAAGTCGTTTTGATCCGCTCTGGCTTTGACACCATGTTAACGGCAGTCTCCGAGGATGTACCTAGATGGATTTGTTTCAGTTGGTTCAGCCTGAGGATGTGGACAAGGTGCTTGGAGAGGTGAGGGCTAGGGTTAGGGTTAGGGTTAGGGTCCTAGACCCCTGCCCATCCTGGCTGGTGAGAAAAGCCAGAGGGGGACTGGCCGGGTGGGTGAAGATGGTGGTGAATGCCTCCCTTCGGGAAGGCATATTTCAAGTGAGCCTTAAATTGGCTGTGATCAAGCCGCTGTTGAAGAAGCCATCACTGGACCCCACTCAACTGGATAACTTTCGGCCTATCTCCAATCTCCCCTTTTTGGGCAAGGTTGTGGAACATGTGGTGGCCGCACAACTCCAGGCATTCTTGGTCGACACTGATTATCTAGATCCGGAGCAGTCTGGCTTCAGGTTGGGGCATGCTAACGAGACAGCCTTGGTCACCTTAGTCAATGATCTCTGCTGGGAACTGGACAGGGGGAGTTTGTCCCTGCTGGTTCTGCTGGACCTATCAGCAGCCTTCAATACCGTCAATCACGGTATCCTTCTGGAACGCCTCACGGGAATGGGACTTGGCGGTACTGTTTTGCTGTGGCTCCACTCATTCCTGGAGGGTCGGTCCCAGATGTTGTCACTGGGGGACACCTGCTCGGCCCCACAACCGTTGTCTTGTGGGGTCCTGCAGGGGTCAGTACTGTCCCCCATGTTGTTTTACATTTACATGAAGCCACTGGGAGAGATCATCCGGAGTTTCAGGGTTCGGTGTCATCTGTACGCAGATGATGTCCAGCTCTGTCACTCCTTTTTACCTGTCACTAAGGAGGTTGTGTTGGATTGGATGATGGTGGACAAATTGAAACTTAATCCAGACAAGACAGAGGTCCTCCTGTTCAGCTGTAAGGCTGAACAGGGTATGGGCTTGCAACCTGTGTTCGATGGGGTCACACTCCTACTGAAGACACAGGTTCGCAGTCTGGGGGTGATCCTGGACTCATTGCTGAGTCTCTCCAGTAGTATTCGACAAGCCTCGACACTCCTAAATTTTAAGAAACAGTCAAGACATGGCTGTTGTCAGGACCCAGGCTGCAGAGCACCAATAACCATACACAGAGGCCAGAATCTATCTAATATCTTTATTGAAGGAGTATATAAAGTTAATAAAAACAAGTGTAGAAAATAGTCCAGAATTAGACCTTTCAGGAAAGGTCAAAATTAGTCCAAAGAAACAATGTCCAATATGAAATATTAAGGTCCAAAGTTGTAATCCAATAACCGAAACACTCACTTTGCCAGGCAAAGTGAGGGGAGATGACAAGGTCCTTTAGTCCATGAAACATGAGCGAGGCTATGGAGTAACTTGAAACAAGGCTTGGTACAAGGCAGCAAGGAACGAGAATCAAGGACAAGATCCGTGGAATTACTTGGCAAAATCCGGGAAACAAGGCAAGGCTGAGTCCTGGAAAAACAAGGCTAAGTCCTAGGAAACAAGGCAAGATCCGTGGAGGTAAACAAGGCTGAAAACGGGAACGAAGGCTTGGAAACAGGAGCGCGCTGTCCACACACAACTTACTCCCGTAGCTGACGAATTGACTCCGCAAGATCCCTTTGTGGGCAAAACACCTAAATAGGGTCTAGTTTTCCCACCAAAGAGCAGTTCTCTGGAGAACCAGAAACGAAAGCTAATCTCTGAGTCCAGATGCATGACTCCTTAAAGTTTCCCATGGAAAGCAGGCTTAATCAGCTGAATACTTAGCAGCTATCCTAGCACTCCTGCGAGACGCCGCTTGAACTCCCCTCTGTTGTTTACAAAACTCGTGGCGAGAAAACACAGGAGATTTAGGCTCAGGGCTTGTTTGACAGACTTCTGGAAGACAAATCTCTTGCAGGTGCAAGGTTCCCAAATCTGGCTGGGAAAGTTCCAAATCTGACTGAGACGGTGAAAAACCCAAGTTTTCCTCTTCATCTGGCACTACAGTGCCAGGAATGGGACTACATGGCCCATGACTCATCACACTATCCCCCTCCTCAAGCCCCCTCTCAAACTGGGACTCTCTCCCCGAGGCGCGAGGCCGCGGCTTGGCGGGATAGGTCTGATGGAAGCGGCGGGCTAAATCGGGGGCATGGACTGTGGAAGCGTCTTCCCAAGAGCGTTCCTCGGGGCCAAAACCCACCCAGTCAATGAGATATTGTAGGCGGCGGCGGTGAAAGCGAGAATCCAAAATGTCCTGAACCTCAAACTCCTCCTCTCCATCCACCCAAACAGGTGGGGGGGCCGGCCGGTCTGTATCAGGGCGCACACCATCCGCCGGAAGGAGTAGGGAGCGATGGAACACTGGATGAATGCGCATAGCGCGCGGAAGTTGGAGTTTGAAAGTCACGGGGTTAAGTTGCGCCACCACCTGATAGGGACCAATGAAACGGGCATCTAACTTCCGGCAAGGGCGATGGGAGGGCAAAAAGCGAGTGGACAGAAGAACCCGGTCTCCTACCTTGATTTCGGGGCCCGGCTGGCGATGTTTGTCCGCGTGACGTTTATAGTCCTCCTTGGCTTGGTCTAGTTGCTGGAGCAAGAGTTGTTGCACCGCTGCGAGTTCCTGCAGCCAGTCCTCTGCTGCGGGAACTTCTGAGGTTTCAATGACAGGAGGAAAGAAACGTGGATGGAAGCCGTAGTTTGCAAAGAACGGGGTTTCTTTAGTTGAAGCCTGGACCCCATTGTTGTAGGCAAACTCCGACAGCGGTAACAGGGAAGCCCAATTGTCCTGTTGGTAGTTCACATAACAGCGAAGGTATTGTTCCAAAGTGGCATTGGTGCGCTCAGTTTGCCCATCCGTTTGGGGATGGTGAGCCGAAGATAAACGAGAGTCTATGCCCAATAGTTTTTGTAGTGCTTTCCAGAAACGAGAGGTGAATTGGGACCCACGGTCTGTGACCAAACTCTTGGGCAATCCATGCAATCTGAAAACATGTTGAAGGAATAGATCTGCAGTCTCTTTGGCCGTGGGAAGGCCATCACAGGGAATGAAATGGGCTAACTTGGTAAAAAGGTCCACCACCACTAGGATCGTGGTGAATCCACAGGAAGGTGGTAGATCAGTGATAAAATCCGCAGAGATTATTTCCCATGGGTGGGATGGGGTAGGGAGGGGATGCAGAAGCCCTGAGGGCTTTTCCCTTCTTGTCTTGGAGCGCTGGCATACTGGGCAGGTGTTGACATATTTTTCCACATCCTTGCGGATCTTGGGCCACCAGAAGTCTCTTAGGATCAAATGCATGGTTTTGAATAGTCCGAAATGCCCTGCTGGCTTGCAGTCATGACACAGACGAAGTGCTTTTTCCCTGCCCGGTCCTGGGGGGATGTAAACATGATTTCTATAGCAAAGTAGCCCATCCTTGAGCGAAAAGGGAAAACGTAGTCCTTGGCGAAGTTGGTCCTGTGCCCAAGCATCTGCTTGCTGACTAGCCCTGATTTCCTGAGCACAAAGGGGCCCTGGAGTAGAGGGAGTTGATTCAATGGGAGTGGATTTGGTGTTTCCCACTGTGAGCGTGGCGAAGTTCTCGGGTTGTAACAGCTGGGACTCAAAGGTCTCCTTGCGCCCTGCGGCGTATTCCGGTTTCCGTGACAGAGCATCTGCTTGCTTGGTCTGGGCTGGGGTTACATAATGAATTTGGAAGTTAAAACGTTCAAAGAATAAAGCCCAGCGTTGTTGCCTCTGATTTAGCTTGCGGGCAGTTCTTAGATGCTCTAGATTCCGATGATCAGTATGGACTTCAATGGGAAATTTGGCCCCTTCTAACCAGTGTCTCCAAGTTTCAAAGGCTGCCTTTATGGCCAAAAGTTCCTTTTCCCAAATAGTGTAATTTCTCTCTGGCGCGGTCAATTGACGGGAATAAAAGGCACAAGGATGGAGATGATCTCCCACTGGTTGTAGGAGTACAGCCCCAATCGCCACATCGGAGGCGTCCGCCTGCACGACAAAAAGGGTTTCAGGATCTGGATGCTGAAGGATTGGCTGGGACGTGAATAATTTCTTTAGTTGCTGGAACCCTTTCTCTGCTTGATCTGTCCAGCGGAAGGGCTGTTTCCCACGGATGCAGCTGGTGATTGGGTCAGACCAGCGGGCAAAGTCTGGAATGAACTTGCGGTAATAGTTCGCGAACCCCAAGAATCGTTGCACCTCTTTCTTGTTGGTTGGCGCCCGCCATTCCAATACTGCTGAAACCTTTGCCGGGTCCATGGAGAGCCCTAGTGGCGAGACGCGGTACCCCAGGAAATCTACCTCTTGTAGATCAAAAGCACATTTTTCCAGCTTGGCATAAAGTCCATGATCCCGCAATCGTTGTAACACCATTCTGACGTGGTTCTCATGTTCTGATTGTGATCTAGAAAACACCAAAAAATCGTCCAGGTAGATGATCAAGAACCGATCTAGATAATCCTGAAAGATGTCATTGACAAAATGCTGGAACGTTGCGGGAGCTCCACATAATCCATAATTCATAACTCGGGACTCGAATAATCCGAATTTAGTCTGGAAGGCGGTCTTCCACTCGTCCCCTTCTCTGATGCGAACTAGATTATACGCCCCCCGAAGATCCAGCTTGGTGTAGACCTTGGCTCCTCGAAGTCGGTCTAGTAGGTCCGAGATTAAGGGCAGAGGATAGCTGTTCCGCTTAGTGATATTGTTCAATGCTCTATAGTCCACCACCAAGCGTAAATCCCCTGACTTCTTTTTCACAAACATCACTGGGGAAGCGGCTGGGGATTGAGAGGGTCTGATGAATCCCTTGCGAAGGTTTGACTCTATGAACTCCCTGAGAGCTTCTTGCTCCGGTTCAGTCAGGGAGTAGAGATGTCCTCGCGGGATCAGGGCCCCCTCCACCAAGTCAATGGCACAGTCATAAGGTCTATGTGGGGGTAATCTCTCGGCCTCTTTTTCATTGAATACATCCCAATATTCTGAGTACTTCTTGGGCAAGGTGATAATGGGTTCAGTGTCTGTGGCATGGCAGACCTTGGCTACAAGGCAATGGTTTTGGCAATATTTTGAAGCAAACTGCAGTTCCCTGTTGGACCAGGAGATGCTTGGGTCGTGAAGTGTCAGCCATGGAATACCCAAAATCACAGGGAAATGGGGAACCTCGGTAACAAAGAAGGAAATCTCTTCCATATGTTCCCTTATCCACATTCTGGTGGGTTCCGACCACTGGCTTACGGGACCCGTCTTGAGGGGGCGGCCATCGCTGGCTTGCACCACACGGGCATTCTTGAAGTCATGATATTGTAATCCCAGAGAGTCGGCATACTCTCTATCAATGAAATTGTTTGTGGCTCCTGAGTCTATCATGGCATGGACCATGACGGGCCCTTTTTTTGCTGACCACAAGGTGACCACTAGAAGAAACAGGACCCCAGTTGGCGGCTCTTGAGTGGGTTTTTTGACCGGGTTGGCGAGCCTCTCTACGCCCGGTCGCTGGCTTCCCCCGCCGGCTGTGCGCCAGCCGCCTCAGACGTCTTCGTCTCCGTGGAGGACGCCGCCGCCAGACGGGCGGCGGGCTTTCCTTTGGCTGGGCACTCTCTGGCGAAGTGGCCCCCGTTTCCGCAGTACCAACAGAGATTTAGGCGTTGGCGGCGGGCCTTCTCGGCGGCGTCTAACCTGGGACGCACATTGCCCAACTGCATCGGCACCTCCTCGCTCCCTCTGGGGTATGGGGCTGGTGGTGGGGGTCTCCATGCTGGACGCGGCTGGACGCTGGTGGGAGCGGGAGGTTTCACCCCAGCTCTACCGCTCTGGCCTCGGACCCATTGTTTTCTGTTGGCAAGCATGACTTCAGCCCGTAAACATTGATCAATGAGTGCTTCAAGAGAGTGGGGGGGATCCACCTTGGAAATTTCCTCCAACATCTCGATGTTGAGACCCTCCCGGAATTGTCCTCTGAGGGCTATATCATTCCATCCGGTGCTGTGGGCCAGCACTCGGAACTCGGCTATGTACTGGGACAAGGGTCTGTCCCCCTGAGAGAGGCGCCGGAGTTTATGGCCGGCTGCCTCCAAATTGTCTTCGATCCCCCAAGTCGCCTTAATGTGATCCAAGAAGTGTTGCGCTGATCTTAGATGCGGGGAAACTTGGTCGAACAGTGCCGTCGCCCAGTTGGCCGCTGGCCCGTCTAAAAGGCTGTAGATCCACGCCACTTTGATGTCTTCTTGGGGGAACTCGGCATTGCGGGCCTCTAGATAAGCCTGGCATTGGCGACGGAAAACATGAACCTTAGAAGCTTCTCCAGAAAACTTGGTTGGCAATGCCAGGGCCGGGAGACGGATTCCGCGTTCCTTCAACCCCTTTATTTCTCCCTCCTGCGCATTGAGCTTATCACGGATGCGGTCCACTTCCTCCTTGTCGATGGTGTAGCTGAGTGGCTGGCCTCCCGGTCCGGCTCCGGTAGACATTCTGGCCTAGGTTAATTGGTGCTTAGGGTGGCGGAGTCAAACTGTCAGGACCCAGACTGCAGAGCACCAATAACCATACACAGAGGCCAGAATCTATCTAATATCTTTATTGAAGGAGTATATAAAGTTAATAAAAACAAGTGTAGAAAATAGTCCAGAATTAGACCTTTCAGGAAAGGTCAAAATTAGTCCAAAGAAACAATGTCCAATATGAAATATTAAGGTCCAAAGTTGTAATCCAATAACCGAAACACTCACTTTGCCAGGCAAAGTGAGGGGAGATGACAAGGTCCTTTAGTCCATGAAACTTGAGCGAGGCTATGGAGTAACTTGAAACAAGGCTTGGTACAAGGCAGCAAGGAACGAGAATCAAGGACAAGATCCGTGGAATTACTTGGCAAAATCCGGGAAACAAGGCAAGGCTGAGTCCTGGAAAAACAAGGCTAAGTCCTAGGAAACAAGGCAAGATCCGTGGAGGTAAACAAGGCTGAAAACGGGAACGAAGGCTTGGAAACAGGAGCGCGCTGTCCACACACAACTTACTCCCGTAGCTGACGAATTGACTCCGCAAGATCCCTTTGTGGGCAAAACACCTAAATAGGGTCTAGTTTTCCCACCAAAGAGCAGTTCTCTGGAGAACCAGAAACGAAAGCTAATCTCTGAGTCCAGATGCATGACTCCTTAAAGTTTCCCATGGAAAGCAGGCTTAATCAGCTGAATGCTTAGCAGCTATCCTAGCACTCCTGCGAGACGCCGCTTGAACTCCCCTCTGTTGTTTACAAAACTCGTGGCGAGAAAACACAGGAGATTTAGGCTCAGGGCTTGTTTGACAGACTTCTGGAAGACAAATCTCTTGCAGGTGCAAGGTTCCCAAATCTGGCTGGGAAAGTTCCAAATCTGACTGAGACGGTGAAAAACCCAAGTTTTCCTCTTCATCTGGCACTACAGTGCCAGGAATGGGACTACATGGCCCATGACTCATCACAGCTGTGTACTCAAGCATTTGAGGAATAAATATCTGAGGTGATATGTTTGAATCAAGGAGTACGCGAAAGGCGTCCACAGATTAATCTAATTACTCATGCATCTTAATATTTTATAATTCGTGTTTTAATAGAGTTAATAGAGTTTTGGTATTGTTATTGTTTTATTGAACTGCTACTGTTTTATTGAATGTGTTTTTGGGGCAATGAAATTTGCCGACTGCTGTAAGCCGCCCTGAGTCTCTACGGGTGAGAAGGACGGGGTAGAAATGATGTAAATAAATAAATAGTGGATGAACTTGGTAACCTCCAAATGAGCTTGCTGTAATGCACTCTATGTGGGACTGCCCTTATAGAGGACTCAGAAGTTACAGCTACTGTAAAAAGAAATATTCTCAAAATCTGCCTAAGAGCGTGTCTCTTCTCTAAATCATAGGAACTAATTATCTTAGTGTTTTCAGTATCTGAGTTGCTCTAGACCTTTTCAAGTTTATTCATTGTTGCTTTAATTAAGATTTAAATCTGTTCTAAGATGGAACCCCTGGTGCATGGTGTCAGAAAAATGCATTTCTAGTATGTTTAATCAAATGTATGCAGATTGCCAATAGCAATGAGGTGGAAATGACAAGGTGTCAATCTTGAATTCTGATTAATCATCTCACATTTACTATAACATGACAGGTTTCTTTTTTTTAAAGGCAAAGTTTACGGCCATGTGGCTGAATGAAATAGCTTTATGTTCAAAAGGACCATCTGGGTTTCAGCAAGAACAAGGATAAAATTCATATAATCTCTTTCAAGGTGTGGCTGGCAGCCTTTGCCCTCCTATAACACAAAAGGGTGGTTTTGCAAAATCTACAAAGCAAACAAACACTTCCAATGAAATGCAGTCAATGCCAGGTCCACCCCACTCCCAATTGTTCATCTCATCCTACAGCAGGGAATTCTAACAACATAAATAAAAAGGTTGGATTCACTTCACTAGGATAATTTATTTTCAGAGACTGGAAAGCAATAAAGCCCTCTCTTTGCGTTAATATCATCTCTGTCCCCGTGCCAGTTTATAGCTAATCTTCGTTCACTTGGAATGGTTCCTCAGACTGTGTCATTTATTCATTCAATCACCAGCCCCCATTTTATCTAATTTTTTGCCCAAAGATTCCAATAACCCCAAAGACACATTTGTTTCTTTTTTACCAGTCCACAGCACTGCAAGCTTGAACTTGAAAAACAATGTTCCCAAGATTAGGTTTTCTCCACTTCTTGTATGTACATACATATTATTGTACACATATCCACTTTATTTTAATCATAGTTCTTTACACAGAATGTAAAACAGGCATTTTCTTCTTGAACATTAAAAATCTAAATGACCAGAAGTGAAAATCCAGAACTACCCCATATAGAACAGAGGAGCTGTAGAAGGGAAGCAGAACCCCGACTCCAAATTAAAAAATAAAAATAAACATCAGTATATGGTTTACTTTCCTTAAAAAGTTAAAGCATCCCAAGTGTTCTTCACTCAAATTCCCCTTTCCTACTACCTACCTTCCCTCCCTCCCTCACTATATGATTGTTTGATCTCTGTGTCTTGGCTCTATGCATGTGTAAATAAATGTCAAAGATAATAATCATAAATATGAAAACAAGGATGAGATACAGAAGAGAAATTAGAGGTGGAAGTGCAGGAAAGCTAGACCAGAATTTAGCAAAGTCATGTAAAATATATGAAGTACAATGTTCAGGTAAAGTGCATGCAAGTAGTCTCTTTCTCCCATCCCTATGCACTGTAAAAAATAAAAGCTGTTAAACAATCTAGGTCAGAATTTGATTATCACAGATTCGATTATATAGGAATAAACCTTCAACTGATAGTCTCCATTTCTGAGGACATTGCTTCATGGATCTCTCTGAGATCAGCCCATATCATCTCATGTCACCATTCATTTGTTAGTCTTTGATATTTGTGTGTGTCTACAACAAACCAACACAGTTATCCCTCTGGAATTTATCTGCATTGTTGCTGTAGCCATTTTAGTCCATACATATAGTAGCCATATTACGTCCCTTATGTTCTTTCACCCACACATCCCTCTTCCTCTCTGCAGACCTGATTCACGCATCCCTCTCCCGTCACACCAGAGCCTGTTCAGCCCGTAATGGAACTTCAGACCTTTAATCTGCATTCCTCCTGAATTATTTCACCACTTGCTACAACTTCCTACCAAGGTTTCATATTGCTCTTCTCTGTAGCAAATACCTCTGCAGGAAGCTTAAGAAATTTGTGAGTGAAAGAAACACATGGGTAATGCACTTACCTTCCCTCTATGGACTTGGGGGGCAGGGAAGAATCCTGGGAAAGAAATCCCTAGGGCTGCCCCCAAGGGAATTGCTAATTTACTTCCCTTCCATGAAGCGATGATGGCTTCCACAGAGGTGGCCACAACTCACAGCTGTCACTTAAACCAGGAGGGTCCCAGTGCCGCCAACAAGCATTTGGGAAGTATACTCACCAGTCTTTGAGCAATATGTTCTGCTTCTGGATGCTGTTTAGACAACCATAAAATCAAAAAGAATAAAAGCCTTGGAGGATCTGAGGTACATACCATCAGTGAAGTGCACAGTAATGACTGCTTATATTTAGAACCTTGAAGGCTTCAATCTATGAAAACACACAGAGAGACAAGATTAACTTATTAGGTTGTGTAAACAGTTTCTTCTCTTTCCTCCTGTTATCTTTGTCTTTGTGAAGAACTGGGATTTTCCTACATTGGCTTGCTTCACAAATCCTTAGGTTACATCTTGACCAGGTTTACAACCAGATAAGTCAAATGTGCTCTGATTTATGACATCTGTTTAAGAGCTCATCCACTCAAACAAAGCGTTTTTAGAACCCCACGTGGTGGATGAAATTCTATTGCAGCTGAAGTTTCATCAAAAATTCATTGAAAAAATATCTCTAGCATTTTTTGTGTCCTTAAACTTCTTGTCTATCATACCATCCATGCTTCTCTGACAGCAAGATACATGGAATGAATGTGCAGGATTCTTTCCCCATGGAAATGGCTGGAAACTGGGTGCAATGACTTCCAGTGTTGCTTTTCTTTTCCTGCAGAAAGAACATGTTTAAAGGGCAAGTTCTGTCTTACATTTTTGGTGAGGGCCAAATTCAGCAAGAAGAATGACACTTTCTTCATCCTTCTGCAGCCTATAACTTTAAAGAAAAGAAAATATGGATTCTGCTAACAGTACATGACAGAGTGAGATGTGAGAAGAAACCATATGAACCCCTTATCCAAGGAATCAATACCAATGGTTTCACTTATCCATGCTCCAAAAATATTTCTCACCTAGAAGTGTTTGAGGATTTCTCTAAGTTCATCAGTGTGATTCGACAATATCCTTCTGGCACATGTATAGTCAAAATACCAGGTTCACTATTGTCCACAATTTTAGGTATTTATGGTGAGTTCCTGGAATATATTCCTCTGTTCTGTAGTAGGAATGGGAAAAGGCTTGCAAGACACATGAGGCCCTCAGGAGATTTGCCACCCCAGGTCTTAGGTGTTATTTTGTTTGCTTTCAAGCTGACACATCATTTTCTTGGCAGGTTTTATCCAGAGGTTTGCCATTGTCTTTATCTTTGGCTAAAGAAGTATGACTTGCCAAGTCACCCTTTAGGTTTCCATAGCTGAGCGTTTCTCGTACTACGAGGTTTGGGGCACTTCTGTGGTGTCATGATGTTCTAGAATCATAGAATAGTAGAGTTGGAAGAGACCTCATGGGCCATCCAGTCCAACCCCCTGCCAAGAAGCAGGAAATTGCATTCAAAGCACCCCCGACAGACAGCCATCCATCCTCTGCTTAAAAGCCTCCAAAGAAGGAGCCTCCACCACAGTCCAGAGGAGAGAGTTCCACTGCCGAACAGCTCTCACAGTGAGGAAGTTCTTCCTGATGTTCAGGTGGAATCTCCTTTCCTGTAGTTTGAAGCCATTGTTCCACGTCCTAGTCTCCAGGGCAGCAGAAAACAAGCTTGCTCCCTCCTCCCTATGACTTCCCTTCACATATTTGTACATGGCTATCATGTCTCCTCTCAGCCTTCTCTTCTGCAGGCTAAACATGCCCAGTTCTTTAAGCTGCTCCTCATAGGTACATTGATGTTGAAGTTGCAGGAATAAGAGAAGACTTTATAGGCTTTGTGCAGATAAGTGATATGACTGGTGAAGAACTTGCAGATATTAATTTGAAAACACTGCAAAAATTGAGCTGAACATGCAGTATTTATGTGGACAGGTTTATGATGGAGCTGCTAATATGATTCACATTAGTGGTGCACAGATAATTATATCTCAGAAGTATCCGATGGCTGTCTACATCCACTGCAGTGCTCACTCACTAAATCTAGCCTTAGCAAAGACTTGCAGCATTCCACCTGTGAGAAATTGCCAAGGAACAATATCATCTGTGTGCAATTTCTTCAGAGCATTATTCATCAGACTGGGACTGTTGAAGAAAAATATAAAAGACTGTTCTGAATCAAGAGCAAACAGCTTGTTGTCACTTTGTGAAACCTGTTGGGTTGAATGACATGATGCAGTTTTACATTTTGTTGAACTGTACAGTGTGGTGGTGAAAACACTTGAAGAATTAAAAGAGAATCCTCTATACAACAGTGAGACTTCTACCCAAGCTAGACACCTTTTAGCTGTTCTGAATGCTGAATTTGTAGTAACCATACACATCCTTAGAAAGCTTCCGGCTCCATTCCTTCAGCTTAGTTAAACATCACAAAGAGTATATGGACATTTTTGATAGTCTACAACATGTCAACAGTCTCTTAGAAAAAGCCAGGGAGATGCGCACAGAATCTGTGAAAGAATTTTAGGAGATTTTTGACATAGCAAGATTAGTGGTGGAGTCTATGGGTGTAGAAGTGAGGATTCCTCACATCTGTTCAAGGTAGACTTGTAAAAGCAACATCCAGGCAATTTCACCAATACCAATGGAATATTATAGGCTAAATGTGTACATCCCATTGCTGGAGTTTTTCTGCAGTCAGCTTCAAGAAAGGTTTACAAGGCACAGGAAAGTTGTTCAGGAACTGGAAGTGTTCCTCCCTATTAATTGTGGTCATTTAAAATCCAACTTGAACAAGTGCACAGACCTTTACAATGTATGTCTTCAAGCTACTGACACACTGATGGAAGAATCTGACCTGTGGTGTAGAAAATTGAAAAAGACTGCACCTGTATTAAAACCATCAAATGCACTGGAAGCATATCTTGTTTGTGATAGACAGTTTTTTCCGAATGTGAAGAAACTTATTCAGATTTCTGCAACATTGCCAGTGTCAACAGTTACAAATGAAAGGTTTTCAACTTACATACATACATATAAAAATATAGAATGAATCATATAATGTAAATTGTTTTGTGTTATGGACCTACATGATTTGCTAAAAAAAAGATTTCAACCCCTCCTCCACTCCCCACCCCCCCCCCCCCCCAATTTTCTTTCTGGCTATGGGCCTGCCAATCACCCAGAAGTGCTGCTTTGTACTGGCTGAATGTTGGGTTTTGTAGTAATGCTGGTTAGTAGCCACTAAGGTAAAGGTAAAGGTTTTCCCCTGACGTTAAGTCCAGTCACGTCTGACTCTGGGGGTTGGTGCTCATCTCCATTTCTAAGTTGAAGAGCCGGCGTTGTCCATAGACACCTCCAAGGTCATGTGGCCGGCATGACTGCATGGAGTGCTGTTACTTTTCCGCCAGAGCAGTACCTATTGATCTAGTCACATTGGCATGTTTTTGAACTGCTAGGTTGGCAGGAGCTGGAGCTAACAGCGGCCGCTGACGCCGCTCCCGGAGATTGAACCTGGAACCTTTCGGTCTCCAGCTCAGTGCTTTAATGCACTTCGCCACCGGGGCTCCTTTAGTAGCCACTAGCCCACATAAAAAGAAATGCCATCAAATAGCGGCTTTCATGCATTAATGTCCCAAATCTCATTCATTCCTGCAAATGGAAGGTTTGACCAAAATTGGTCTATGAAGGTTTTCAAAAGGCTGAAACAACTCTCTTTGGGGATGGAGAGCGCTCCAAACAGCCAAAAAATGGAAACTTTCATCATTTGGCAGGTTTCAAGGGATAAGACATGTTCTAGAAGCAATAACTGGGCCCATATCCTCTGCAATTACCCATCCCTATTAATCATCCTTTGACAGTTGATATGGTAACAGAATAAATAGTTAACTGTAATTGCCTGTCTCTATCTCTCTTGCCCTTAGAGGCACAGGGTTCTGCAAATGTGGTTGATTATTTCTCCAGATCCTGCATAGATAAAAAATGAGAATTGACACCAAACATTACTTTATATTAGTTGTATATCAACCACTTACAAACTTTTATTTTAGCGTTTTTCCTTCAAATGTGTCCTGTCCTAAAGTGCATGTGTGTTATTGCCTCTGTGTCAAATTTTGACAAATATTACATAGTCCCCAGAGGGTTGTTACAAATCTCATTTTCTACACATACTTTCTGCCATCTTCCCTCCACCTCCATGGAAAGGAACAATATTTCATTTAGACAGAAGTGCTTTCACGTGGCCTGACAGCTCAAAACAGCAATTTTGGTTAAACATGGGCCATTTTACAATTCTTCCCTGTAATGAACTATTGATTAAAAAGCGCAAATCAGTTATGCTTATTAGTAATTATTGTGGTCACTTTTCTTGTCATCTAAAAATCAGGACAAACCTCCTAAAGCTCTATTTGTGTTCCTCTGTGACTTTTCAAATGTAATTGTCCATCGTTCAATGTAAGTTCATTAGCTAATTCACCTAAATCCCTTGAGAATGCCTTTCATCTGGACTGGCTGATTTGTTCACCTCAAGGGTCTCCCCGCTCCCCCCAAATTGGGTCTGCGTAACTGCTTTTCTTCCACAGCTGTACAGAAAATTAGAACGGAGAATAATTATGCCATCCCCATTAAGGCGGGCTGGGTTACAAATGATATGAAGAACCTCTGACAAAAGAATTGAATTGAGCACCTATTGTGCTCTTTTATCCATTATCTTCTATTGCACACCTGTCCAGATATTTTTTTAATGAGACTGCAACAAAATGACCCAAAGTCAACAAGCTTTTTTGGTTTTATGTGAAGATCAATTAAATAATCATAAACTCATATAAAAGAGTTTTTGAAAAAGAAATTGAATTGAATCCAGTTTTAAACTGATGTTAATGAAAGTCATTTATTTGTGCAAATTATTACATAGAAAATCCTGGAAAGAGTTTGAGGCCTGCATGGGGATTACACAAACTACAGAGCACAGATGCACATTGAGGCTTTCCTTCATGGGGTTTGTTGTTGTTTCAGAGGGTTTGTTATCTGAACTAGCTTCAGACTGCTTCAATAGTCAGTGTAGATGGCTAACACCCTCTTAACAAACTTTGTCAAGAAACCTCAGTGATAGGTTTGTCTTAGGGCTTCTATAAGTCAAAATGACTTGAAGGTTCAAAGCAACAACAAGCATTTACTACAGAGAACTAGCTTTAGAGGGGAATACCCAAGTGTTTCCTTGTCAGGCGAAATCCAACCTCTGCCCCTAAAGACTGAAGCAACTGCCTCAACACAGTCTGAATCTCATGGAGTAACAGCAAATATTGTAGTCATTTAATTTATTAGGATTGCACTTCCCCTAAGAGAGCTCTGGTTTCGATGGGAGCAGCGGCCCTGGGGAAAGCAGATCCCCACTGTTCCTGTGAGATGAATAGAAATTATGGGAAGTACAGAAAAATGGCTCTTGAATTAAAGAAGGGTTGAACGAATCCCCAGCACTATTGCTTCTCTGAGAATCAAAGCCCTGCTCCAGCAGTTGCTTCAAGCTTTATAATTCACCAGTATGATTTGGTCCACAGTGACTCTGCTGTTGAAAAGGAACATAGACCACAGTTCCTGGCCATAGTACCACCTTTTTAACTGGAATGCAGATTTCACAGGAAGCAAGCTTTGTCATCAGGTGAACATGACGACATTCTGTGAATATCTGAACACTGTCGATTCATGTTTGGAATGCCTGGAGCCCTTCCATAATATATATATAATTCTGGAGTTACAACATTTGGTAGCAAGAAAACACATTTCCAGTGTCTTTCCCCCACTGATACAGATCAATAGTACATGCCTAAGTCATACCTCGGAGAGGTATTTCCCTTGTGTATCTTTATGACTACAGTATGACACAGGGTGCAGCTGGCTGCTGAATTGGTGTTGCAGTCAATAGATTTCTTCTGCTGATGGCAAATTGTAATACCTCCATGAGTCAAAAGGAAACCATATGTCTTGGAACCATTGCATTCCATTGAAATGATACCACTTTATTCAGACAGAGCTGAGTAACAATCTTCTCCATAACTACAACACAGAAAAATGTACATTTTTAATTTAATTTTTGCAGTACATCCTAGTTAAAGCACTTCCTTATAAGCAAGGAGCAGGCACAGAGAAAGTTGTTCTAACATGTCTGCACCAATTAAGCAGAACAGTCAGCATTGGCTTCAGTACAAAATGTTAATTTACATGTGCAGACTGCTTCTCAAAAGCTGATTGTGCCCTGATTTATCAGCGCGGAACGGAGAAGTAAACAAGTCAGCAGCATCCCTGCTCAAATTGTGTTCTAGCCAGGAGGAGCCAACTGGCAGAAAAAAGTCTGTTCTAGGGTGAGCTGAAGCTGTCAACATGTAACCCACCTTTTCAGTACATTTAGGGCTGCCATTTTTTTAAAACCATCATAACTTCCTGTGCCTTTAGAAGAAGATTAGTACACAAGTGGGAATTATGAGCCCTCCAGAAGGAGGTGAGCTGCAGCTTTGGACTTTATTGCTCCAAGCTTCTATTCCATGGCAGTTACATTATCATTGATAGTGAATACATACTGGGATCAGTACCTGCAAGATCACATCGCTCTTCATTTGCACAATGGCACCAGTTCACTAGTTCATGGTGCCATCATCATACTTCTGCACACACATGGGACCCTGTCTTCCCACAGTTCTACTGTTGCATAATTTATTATTTTAAAATTTTGTAGCAATTCCACAGTTTCAGCAAAGCCCCCCCCCCGCCCAAAAAAAAGAGAGAGAAGCAAATACAGTATACATATTAAATAAATGGATAACAGACAGATTTGAAAACAGCGAAAGAGATTCAGGGAGTAGGAGAGATGGAAATCCTACCTCTGATATCACTTTATTATTAGCTTGCCCATATAGGAGTGTAATTGTAGTTGATGGGAACATTGTAGGATTGTGAACTATTGATGTGTTTTTCACATCAATAGCAAGGGGTGGGTGAAATACCAGCCAAAATTTGGAAAATGCTCAAAGATTGTGTTGCTACATTTCTAGCATCACAATTCAACAAATTCATAACAGAAAAATCACCCTCCAGGAACTGGACTACCAGTATAACTATATCAATTTGGAAGCACAAAGGAGACATCTGCAAGTGTTCAACATACCGCCCAATATGTCTATTGTGTCATGCAATAGATGCAATACATTCTGTCCAGTTACTCATGGAAAAATATTGGGAAAAGAAGAACCCACTTGACTTTGCATTCCTTGATCTCAAAAAAGCATTTGATCGGGTTCCCCATGACCTGATCTGGCAAGCACTATGGTCACATAGAAAACCAGAAGACTATGCAACATGGATAAAGCTACTATACAGTAATACAGCAAGTATGGTCTACTGCCCTGCACAGATTTCACACTTGTCAACATCACTGTTGGCATGCATCTAGGATCAGCACTCTCACAATTACTATTCATACTTTGCATGGACACTTTTATAGCAGATTTGCAGACTATGCATCCGTGGACACTCCTATATGCAGATGACATAGCACTTGGCCACAAAAAACATGCAGCCTTCCAACCACAGCTAGTGATAGACTCAGTCAAAATGGACTTCACCTGAACATACCCAAAACAGAGTATCTGGAATGTGGCCTTCAAAGTGAAAAAAAATTCAAATCAATGGACAAGCACTAAAGAAGGCTGCCCAATTTAAATACCTAGGGTCATTGGTCTCCATAGATGGTGACACAATGCCAGGCATTCTGTCATGAATAAATACAGCCTGGTTGAAATGGTGGCAAACTACTGGCATTCTATGTGACTCAAAAGTGCCTGAACAACTCAAGGTTAAGATCTACACTACAGTTGTTTGCCCAGTAACTTTCTATGGGGCAGACTGCTGGCCAGCAACAGAGTGATGGCCTTCTTTAGAACAAGCCTTTAACACAATGGAAATGGAAATGCTGAGATGGACACTTGGCTTGACAGTTCTTGACCATGTTCCAAATGAGGACATCTGTCAAAGACTAGGAATAAAAGTGATCATCAAGAAAATGCAGGCAGCAAGACTACGGCGGTATGGCCATGTTATGAGACGAGAACCAACATTAATAGCACAAACAGCACCACATTTGGAGATTGCAGGATGATGACCATGTGAATGGCCAAGGAAAAGATGGATGAACACCATTAACAAAGACATGCATGCTGCCAACCTGAAACCTTAGGGAGGATGCCCAAAACAAAGCCCTGTGGAAACAACAGTCACAATGCTAACCCCTCCATTAGGAAAATAGCTTAGAAAGAAGAAGCAAGGATGGGTTAATCATGGGGAGGAGGCAGAGTGGCAGTGGGAGGTGTGTGGTGTTGTGCAATAGTGCCCAGGGATAATTCCTCGTGGGCAGTTTTACTTTAGGACCTTGAATAAGTGAGAAGTATTTATTTATTTATTTACAGTATTTATAGTCCGCCCTTCTCACCCCAAAGGGGACTCAGGGCGGATCACATCACACATATAAGGCAAACATTCAATGCCTTAACATAGAACAAAGACAGAGACACACTTGGTCAGAGTGATTTGTTACAGCTGACTGCTTTATCAGCCTGCGCCACTTCTGAGGTTACAAAGTGTAGCCCCCTGAGTCCTGCTGTGTGGTTGGTGCAACTCTCCTCCAGGTCTTGGGTGTTTGCTCTTGCAATGCTCTGTATTAAATGGAAGTTGTATATTTTATGTAAAAATGTTAATGATCAGGAAAATCGATATGAATTTTCACATGGCACCAAAATAAGGAATATGAACACTGATGGGGGGGGGGGGGGAAGTAGCACATTTGTGCGTGTAGGGAAAAAAATTTGAAAGTTTTTAATTGCCCCAACAAACCTGACTTTTACAGACAGACATTAGATAAACATGATACTGATCTGTAATGAACTTGAACTTCATACAAATCCTTTGCTTTCAAACCACGTGGTTTCCGAAGTCATCTTTCCAACCTTGAACAAACACCACGCTGCAAATATTCTGCAAAATAAATCCTCTAAATACTGTCTGAAGTTTGCATCTGTATCAACAATGTGGCCAGCAGAGCACAAACTAATCTATGGCATTCACACAGGAGAATTTGGCTGGCAGCTGAGACGGAGGCAGGACATAGAGAAAGAAACTCAAGAGAAACGATCATCCATTGATTCTCAGAGAATAAACATAGAATGTTTTTCCATTCTATCACTGTTTATGCTGTGGAAATATTAGGAAATCCATTTCCAGTCTCTCACCCTGTGTGTTTACTTGCCGGGCGGGAATAAGGTGGGAGGCAAGGAAATGTGACCTGATGTAATCTAAAGTGTTAGTTCTAGTAATTAACTTCTGCCTTTTTAGAT